>NC_141366.1:14457808-14982897 GCF_963921425.1 Dryas octopetala | reverse complement strand
CCCCCAATCTCGTCGCCCCTCCCCCCATCACCCCCCTTACCCAGCCCAGCCCCCTCACCCCTTACCCAAACCCCCGACCATCCCCCTGATCTCCCCCCAATTTTTTTTTAAAATTTTTTTTAAAGGTTTTAATTATTTTAAGAAATTTTTTTATTCAAAAGTTTTTAAAAATATTATTATTTTTTAAATTTAGAGAAAAAGATGAAAATACCCTATGTCACGTCAGCAGATAACGGTTTATTTGACAGAAAAACTAACGGAAGTACTATTTTGACACAAAATGAAAGTTGAGGTACTTTTTTACAAGTTTTCAAAGTTGAGGTACTAAATTGAAAATAGCATATAAAGTTGAGGTACTAAATTGTAATTTGCTCTTAAAAAAATGATACAAAATTATATTCGTGTTAAATTGTAATTGGTTTGTAAAGATAAATAAATGGCTCCTTATAGACAAGGAGTAAAATTTCGGTTTCGAGGAAATTTTCGATGGAAATTTCGTCGGAAATTTTCGCGGAAATTTCGATTAAAATTTCGATTTCGATAAAATTGGACAAAAATGACGAAAATTGCTATCAAAATATGGAAATTTTGAATGAAACTTGACCATATATTTATTTAACATATTATCTACTACATTGATAACAAAACATTGAAAAAATCAAATAATATAGTAGATTTCATGTGATATGTGATGAATATAATGCACGCTGGAGACAATACTGTTAAAAAAATACTTCACTAATTAATAATTATATAATAAAATTACACGAATAAATCACTAATGTGGCAACGGAAAGTAGCAAACATACTCAAAGAGACTTGGAAATTGTCTTCGATAGTTAAATTAAGCCGAATTGGGTTAAAATAGAACCAATCCGATGGCAGCAGCGACGATAATAGTTTACCTAAAATTTCAATTTTACAAATTATCGAAATTGGAAAACCAAACAGTAAGGAAATGAAACTTCATGATAAGGAGATAAATTTTTTTTTTCATAATTTATGTTTACAACTAAACGAAACACTAAAATGACCAAATCAAACTCCAAATAAAATCTCAAACTTTTTTTTTCTTTCCAATTGCCTAAAAACTCCAAATCTCAATCTACCTTAAAAAAAAAATTTCTGTCTTTTTTTTTTTCCTTTTTTTTTTCTTTTTTTTTTTTTCCTTTTCCTTTTTTTTTTCTTTTTTTTTTCTTTCTTTTTCTTTTCTCTTTTTTTTTTTCATTTTCCTTTCTTTTCTCTTTTTTTTTTCTTTCCTTTTCCTCTTCTTCCCACCATCCCACGTGACTTCCTCTTTTTTTGTTCCTTTCCTTTTCCTCTTCTTCCTCCAGGGGCCTTTGTCTTCTTCCTCCAGGGCCTTCGTCTTCTTCCTGTTCCAATGGGCAGTGGCTTACTCTTTTTTTTTTCTCCAGTTTTTCTTTTCTTCTCCCTTCATAATCTCTCTCTTCCCTCTCCATCCTCCCTTCCTAATCTCTTTCTTCCCTCTCCCTCCCCGGATCTCTTCTCTCCCTCCCTGGATTTCTTCTCCCTCCGACGACGGCGCGGCTCTGCAACTCCGATCTCTTCTCTCCCTCCGGCGACGGTGCTTTCCTCCCCTCTCCCTCCGGTCTCTCCCTCCCCCCTCTCTCTCCGGCCTCTACATCGAAAATTTCGCCGAAATTTCGAGAATTTCGGCGAAATTTCGGCAAAATTTTTCGAAATTTATCGAAATTTATTTGGTATGATGTTAAAATTTCCATACCCCTTAAAAAAGAAATTTCGCCGAAAATTTCGAAATTTTACTCCTTGCTTATAGATAAGGAGTCAATCATTTTTTTTTTTGGCAATGTGTTAGTGAATTGTTTTATATATGGATTCGTGTAAAGTAACAATTAACTATGACATTTTATTTGTTAGATTCAAGCAATCTTATTCTATCGTGTTAAAATTGACACTATTAATTTGAAGAGAAAGATAGCCGACATAAAAAGTTATTTATACCACATCAACTACCCATGTTACATGGAAGTTTTTTTCTTATTTGAGACACCGTCCGATTAACTTCTAGAATCTTTAATGAGTAATGCTATCCACCTTCTCTAATCTACCTTCTCCACCGATCTTCTCTTTTATTATTTTTATTACACAATATTAATTTATAATCGAAATCGTTCAATTTTTAAATCAAACTATGAAGATTGTCTTTGTAAAAAATCAACTAAATCGAAAATCGTTTGGTTATATAACTGTGATAAAATAAATAGACGATTCTGGTAACAATTTGGTTCACCGTTTGTTTATTTGATTACGATTACATAACCAAACGATTTCCGATTAAGTTAATTTTTTGCAAAAATTATAATCAAATAATTATCCAAAAAATAAATGATTTTGATCATAAAAATACATTTCAAAATGAGAATTTTTAAAAAAAAATTGGTAAAAAAGGTGAATAGCATTCCCCATCTTTAATTTAATTGATTTCTTTTCTTAAAAAAAAAAAAAACAAAAAAAACAAAAGCTGGCTGCCTCCATTGGTCTGGCACTTAGATAAAGGCAAAAACCCAAATTAATTAATGGGAAAAGTTGATGAAAGCTTATAATTATTGCGACAAGTGAATGATTAATGAAGATCTTGTGCAAGGTGCAAGTGACACCTAATGGCTAACCACAAGCTAGGCACTAGCTGGTTGCCAAAAGTTGGAGCCAGGTGTTGTGACTTAAGATATAAGGACCATACTTTATAGGGTGTCATCATATATATATGCTTATGCACTAGAAAATCAAATAATTAAGAAGAGCTCGTGTTTCATGTTTTCCTAATACATTCTTAACCCAACGAATTAACAAATTCTCTTTCCCTTGCTTTGCAACACGTACAGATTCCAATACCCTTCAACTTTTATTCTGGTTTTTATAATTCATCTTTGCTATACCCTCTTTGGTGTTTAATTAATTAGCTGTTTCTGAAGTCCATATTTTGTGGAAAACTTCATATATATATATATATATATATATATATATATATACACGATGATTCACTTACTAGAGGTTGACAATTTTGACTTATATGTGGAAAGTTAACAATTTTTATTTTTTAGATCGAATAACATCTCTTATGTACTTGATTAATTCTGCTCTAATATCAATATTTTCGATTCTAAAATCTCATATGCTATCTCTTCGACCACCGACCTTAACTATAATATCAACATTCTCGATTCTAATATTGATATTTTTAATATTCTTGATTTTGTAGTTAATTAAGTCATTTTATAGTCTAAAACAGTTAAAATTGTTAATTTCTTAAAATATAGGTGGAAATTATAAATGACATATGCAATCATTAAAATAGATCGATTTTTCAAATTTTGTAAGTATTTGGTGTTTGTGCAAAGGATGTAGCACATGGTACCCACAACCAGCCGATCAACCTTTTGTGAGAACATAAGACATTAAGACTCGCCAAAATGGGTGGGTTGGTGGGGGAAGATTAAGCAAAATGGGTTCGTATTCCCCATTTATCTATAAAGAAATTCTACAAAGGAAGATACGCAAAAAGATCTTTGAAAGCTTCATTGTGCCGAGGAAAATATGCACATTGTCTACCATTCTAGAAGTATAACACAGTGCCTTATATTTTTGTGGATTATGGCCAGATTTCATAATAAGCACGAAATAGTCTATTATATAAAGAGCTAGCCTTCACAGTTCACATGAACGGATGAACCCCAATACTAACTTAGTAATGCCAAAATAAAGTTTTGGATACCAACTAATATGATACTATGATAGTGCATTTTATTTATTCTTATTTGAGTTTATAACTTTATAGTCTTATTTATTTTAGTAACTAAAATATCATTATGTTATCTATCAAATCAATTTGATTGACTAAAATTTCAGAAAACTTTTGGCCCCTTTAGCATCAATATTATTAGAGCACGTCATTAAAATTTTCTCAAATTTTAACTACCAAATGTTGTGACAAATCACAATATTTTAATTGTTAAAAATAAATGAGACTCAAAATAAATTTAGATAAGAATAAATAAACTATTGTCACAGATTCAAAATTTGGGATTTGGTTTGACATTATGGATATATACTAATAATACATATATGTCCTTATATATATTTTAATTGCACTTTTTACATCTTATAAGTCAACAAGTCCTCTCTCTCCGTGTTCCTTCCAATTGTTTGACATTTGAATTGAAAATAAGGACCTAACTTTTGGCTCTACTTTTCATGACCCAAATTTGGTTATTTATTGCTATATGTAGAGTTGTAGACCACTCCACTAAGCTTAACTGCATGTAAGCCTTACTATAAAAACCCATCTCCATGGTCACCCTTGAAGCAATCAAATCAGCCCATCTCCCTCTAAACCGCTTTCTATAGCAACCCTCTCATTCTTTCACCATGAAGTTGACACATTGTTTCTTCATATCTATTCTCCTCTTGACTCTTGTTCTAAGCATTCAAGCAAAGCCCAATACAGAGGATCAAGAAGATGATCATCATCATCAAGAACTAGAATCAACCATTAATGAATATTCTTTGGACTCTCCTATAAACGACACCCAAGTACTACATGGTCGTGTTCTCTCCGTAAAGAAGTTACATTTACGCAGGCTGCGTTTGACGTGTAACAAGTTCCCAAGGATGTGTCGTATGAAGGGAAGCCCACGGCCTTTCTGCTCCAAGAAGAAGTGTGTTAATGTGTTGACAGACAGGCTTTACTGTGGGAGGTGTGGGAAGAAGTGCAAGTACAATGAGATATGCTGCAAAGGAAAATGTGTAAATCCGTCTTTCAATAGGAGCCATTGTGGTGGGTGCAACAATAGGTGCAAAGTTGGGGGTTTTTGTGCATTTGGCCTATGCAACTATGCGTAGTCTCAAATTTTTGTTTTTGTATTTTTCTTCTAATTTTCTTGTATACTAATTCACATTCTTAAAATTTTATTCAACTGCAAGGAAAAAGCAAGAGATTAATTTTTTTAGTTCTATTTTTTGAAGAAACGTACTGTTAGTTATTTATACAAACCATCGATCCCTTAATTTACATTATGTCACATGAAAAAACAAGATCAAATAGTCAGAATCTGTGATAGCTCTAGTTTTATAAAATGTGTCGCATTGTTAAATATTGGCAAAATTATTTTCAATGCCAACTAACAATTTTCATAACAAATATATAACCATCATCATCAACAAAAACACATCCTATATATGCTTAGGGTGCATTGAGGTTTTTCCTGGTGTGGAATTTAAATGCGGAATATGAAAGAGTTTTCATATACTCACCAATATTCTAAAGTTAGGTGCTTGAATGCTCACACACATTTTGCATTAATTCCGCGTTAGAGAAGCCTAAAGGGCATATCTGTGTGCTTTTTTTTTTTCTTTGCAGTTTGTTCTTATTCCTAGCATAGTTGATTACATGGTGTAAAATTGTGGTTTTAGATTTTAGGATTTTTGCTCAACATCTTCTCCGCATCCCACACTCTGCTGCTCAGCATAACAGAACTCGATTATCAAAAGGTCAAAATATCTCTAGCCCAAATTATATGATCAATTTATTACAAACAACTAGAAAGTTACGATCAGAAGCTTATAATTAACGAAAACTTTTGGCAGGAATGATCAAAGATGTACACATGCCATGAAGTAAATTGATTATTGTCCAATATAATAGAGTGAATTAGATGCCTTAGCCGAGCGTGCTCTAGAATATTGGACGAGAATAGGGGATTTTACATTTTGTATCACACGGCCAAAATGGAGAAGTGCACATGTCTTATATTTTCAAATAGACACGTGCATCAATATATTAATTGTATTCTTTTTAGTTCACAAGGAGTAGACACCTGGAGCATTTGATGAAGCAGAGAGATGCTTTAACCAGCACTCGTATCTCACTTTATATGCATTAAAATCTGGAAGACTAAAATATATATATATTCTCTCAATGCTTTCTTGTCCCTTCCAATTTGTTATCTATTTGAGTTTAGGAATAATGAGCACTTCTACTAGCTAGTACATATATGTTATGGAGGTTTTCTTTTTGGTTTGTTTAGTATATAGCCGTTGAATTTGGACCATTCCACTAAGACAGGCATTCTAGCTTGTCAACCCTGCTTTCAAGCTCCCTATAAAAACCCCCCCACCCCCAAAAATCAATCATCCTCCTTAATTGCTCAAAATAGATAAAAGAGCACCAAATTACTCCTAATTTTAACAGGCCATATATCCATTTTGTCGATCATATATTGTAGCCTTTACTTGTTTCGAGCTGTTGTATAAATTGGTCTGCAAACTGTTCTACATCACAGACGAGAGCACAAACACGGAAAATGAAGGTGGTCAAGATGTTCTTAGTGATGATTGTTTTTAAGGTTCTAGTCCTTAGCATTGCTGCATTACCATACCAACAACAAAATGATATCGATAACCATGATAAGTTACCTGTGACCCAAGAAAGTACTGTTGAAGGGGTTGTGACCCAAGAAAGTAGTGATGAAGTGCATAAATTCTGCGATTGACTTGCAACAAATTTGGTAGACTTTGCCAAGCAAAGGGTAGCCCAGGACCAGATTGCTGCAAGAAGAAGTGTGTTGATGTGTTGAAGGATCGCCTCAACTGTGGGAGGTGTGGGAAGCAATGCAGGTACAATCAAATATGCTGCGGTGGCAAATGTGTGAACCCCTCATTCAATGGGAGGCATTGTGGTGGATGTAACAACAACTGCGGCAATGGGAGGTTTTGTGCTTTTGGACTCTGCAATTATGCTTAGGAAAAAGAAACCATATTAATTTATTCAAACTCAAATTCTTTTAATTGTAAACTAAAGGCAAATTAAATTAATTAGTTTAATTACCATGATCTGGTTGATCATAATTCATAATTCCTTAAACATTGCCTCTCCACCATTGCCAAATAGTTTTGGATTGAATACTCTAATTCTATCAGTGCTTGCATCTTTAGGTGAAATATGGAAAGAGGCCATATACTTTTGGTGGAAAAGAAAAGTTATTTATGTGGGCAGGCGTTTTGGGAGACCAGGCCATCGCGTGCTTATATATAAGCGACTTTCCAGGGAAGGGCTATGGCCGGCGCGCCCTTTGCTTCAACCGGAGTGTATGAAGAGAACAACTCGATCTTTACTTTTTTTTTGTTCGATCTCTTAGATAATCCCAAATTGAGGAAATCAATGACCACCGAAAGCTGGCTCTTACTGGTTTCATTTGCTTATCACTTATCAAATTATTAATTAACAAATAGCCTATTAAAGTAGGAGAGCTTACAGATCGATGTCACACTTTTGAATATTGTGCACCACTTTTAAAATTCTTGCTTACTTCTGAATTAATGCATCTATATATAAAGTTTGTTTTGAGAGTGCACAAACCGAGCATTTCCCTCCTATTAATATATATATATATATATATCACGTACTTTTGGATCTATTAGAGACCCTATATATATATGTTAGGAATTTGGAAGTTCATGCATTTCAATTTTCAACCATCACATTAGAAAAAATTCGGATTTGATTTTTGAATTCATTTTTTTTACAACTAGCTATTGATTTAATGGTATTTTTCTTTACTTCCTTGAAATTAATTTTAAATTAAATTCCCCTCCCTCAAATAAAAGAAAAACCTCAATGCAAAATAATAGAAAATATTAGTTTATATTTGATGGCTGGCACAATATTTATAATGACTATAATACATATGTCTTGCTTTCTAATTAAGGTTGGAGATATGGCCTGGCCTTAAAGCAACCATCCACCATTATCTCATATCTCTCCTCCTTAATTAAATGAGTTTTATATTAGCCATGCATGAACCCCTAGTAAAGTAAATAGCTAAATTAATCCTCATGACATGCATGGGGGAGAAATTAGGGAAGAAGAGTGGTACATTTCTTAGGGCCATGCATGTTGGATATTGACTTTTTTTAGAAAAAAATTATGTTAATTAAGAGAAAAAAAGAAAAGAAATGGGCGTACACCAAAGTAATCCACCATTATATATAGTCATTAATATCAATTTCATATTAATTGATTGAACAAACTTTACTTTACAACCATTTCCATGTGACCTTGTAGACTATCTTAACACTGTCTAACAAAAAATGTGTAAGTATCAATTAATAATAAGTCATTGATTAATACAAACAAATCACGTACGTACTTACTCATAAAGTTCTTAAATAAAAACAATAACACATTACATTTAGAGAATCAAGCACTCGAGGACTGTATAAAATTAAAAATGAACTATATATTAAATTGAGAATTAAACCACCGATTTTTTTTTTCTTATTGTGGTTTTTTTTATTGCATTATGAATAAAATTACGAACCTCATAAGACGAGTACTGACAATCCCTTAAAAGTAATATTGAAGCCGCCCTTTTTAAGCGTAGTCGCAGAGACCGTACACGCAATACTGGCCAACCTTGCAGCGGTGGTTGCAGCCACCGCAATGCCTCTTGTCGTAGTCGGTGTCCACGCACTGCCCTCTGCAGCATTCCTGCGTGTACTTGCACTTCTTCTTGCACGCGCCGCAGTTGTGCTTGTCCTCCGACAAGTCCATGCACTTGTTGTTGCAGCACGTAGTGTTCTTGCCGCCGCCCTCCGCCGCGGGCACGGAAGCGCATTTATCGTTGTCCTTGTGGCAATGGTCGGCCGCTCTAGGGTTTTTTGTCTCGGCCAGAAAACGACTCACCCTTTGGGAAGGTAAAACCAGATTGTTGTCCTTCATGGGCTGCTGCTCTTGATTAGGCCACGTGTCTTCTTCTTCTTGATCGTGGGTACCGACCCTTTTGACGGTGACCAGAGTGATGGACAAAGCCATGGTTATTGCTAGCAGCAGTATGATCTTGATGGCTGCCATGGCTTTGTCCCTCTCTATGTGTTTGTGGGTCTTTGTGTTTGTGAGCTAGAGAGAGGTTATTGTGTGTTTGGAGGGTGTGTTTGATTTGGAGGGTTGGGTGGGGAAGACTTGGGGTTTATAGTAGGGAGGGGTTGACGCGGGAAAGGTGGTAAAAGCTGGTGTGGTTCCTTTGGGATGTGCTGCAAATTGAGTGTGGTCGAATTCTAGGACCTAGCTAGGGCACGATATATACTCCCTAAAGAAACTTCATTGATTTGGGCACTACTATACTCAACCCCCTTCGCATTCAAAGGGCACCCTTGGGTTTTAAGGACCATATATATATGCTACATGCGTTGCATGTATGAAAATTTTAGAGCTCACTACGTTTTTTGGATTATATATATTACACATGATATAAACAGTTGATATGCTAGCTAATTAACCATAATAATTGATATAACAAGAAAAGAAAACTCTATAAAATAACTCATTTTAATGAGATGCTTACATTTTTTACTCTAATTTTTTGTTAGGAAGATGGTCAAAATTAAATCTTAAAATGTTCAAATGTTTATGGGAACTTAGAGTCGATAAGATTGAGATTAGAGTCAAGTTGGTTAAGTATAAATATTTGTATGACAGGTATTTCAAGGTATGACGATTAATTCAATCTTTAAATACTCAAATCCAACTAAGAGTCGAGATTATTAACTTTTCAAAATATAAGTCAAAATTGTTTGACTTAAAACATGTCATTTTATGAATATTCATATATAATAAGTAAACATATATTAACCCCTATATAATGTATCAACTAATATGATAGGAAAATAGTCTTAACATCATTTGTGCATGCTAATTACTAATTACTACTTACTACTAAAGTCAAACCAATGAAAGTCAAAGGATAGTTTTGACAATTCACTAACCTTGATGTCTTATGAGGATGGGGTGCCCCAAAGATGAGAATCCAATGGTGCCATGAATAACCGAACTGAAGAAATTTAGGCATGCTGTAAGGGGAAGCAAAGGGATATATACTTGGGGATTAATGAAATGTTATTAATTTATTACACAAGGAAGCAAACAGACGCTAAACATTATATATGATATGTGACGTGTTATTCTAAACAATACTTTAACTCTTATTAAGTAGGCTCTGTGTACAGCTTATTAATCAAACATGTAAATGCAATTATGCAAGCAAACTAGCCCTCTACTATTACACGTTTATTGACTAATACGTAATGGTGCCAAATATAACGGTGCCGTACCGAATGAATGACCACCACGTTTCCTGATCGTTTAAGGCTCCTTAATTTGACACGATTTTTCATGTATTTTATTCTATTTTTGTTGGATTCATGTATTTAATGATTGCATGTGGTGGCCAAAAAAAAAAATTGATTGCATGTGGAATATTCCTATATATAGCTTGTAAATCGGCTGAGGAATATTGAGCTAATCCCCAAGACCATTTTTTTACCTTGCAAAACCCATGTGAGGATCAACTGGACTAGTTAATTTAGTCCCATTAATTAATTTGTTTAATCTTTTTCTTTTTAAGGCTCTCAAATGGTTATGTTTTTTTTTCTTTTTCTTTTTGTGGGTTTTACAAGACATGTTGTCATGAGCAATTACAATGACACCAACAAGTACTCAATCAATTACGTACCATGCAATTCCTTTAATTTCATAACTATGTTTACTTTATCATTGAAACAAACTTGAGCCCAACTATGCAATATTGATTGATTATAATATATTTTTTTGTTTAAACTCAAAAACAATATGATAATAACATATTAACATATTAGACTATCAATAAAATTAAGAAAAAGAAAACTCTCTCTAGCTAGCTACATATATGTATCATATATAATTGCATGAGTATGAATATATATATATATATATATATTAACCCACACACTGCTCTAGAACTCAACCTTATGATGGGATATGGCCAGTAACTTGCATTAATTGTAGAACAACGTAACATATATAGCTTAAAATACATGCTGATATCTTAGCTTAAAAAAATAAATTAATTAAAAGATAATAATTTGAAATTTTTATGAAATGCTATTTTGGGAAAGCATTAATAGTATGATCGACTGCAGTTCTCTATGAGATCGAAAGGATATATATATTGAGCCATTGAGGTCAACTCTTAATTTCTGCGCATTCCACCACTTTTAATCTTATTGGTTGTTACGCTTTTGGGAGGTCAAGATCAGTCTTCTTCTAGCTAGACGTACAGGGAATATAATTAATAGTGTAATTGACCAATAATAATGCATATCTAAAATCTTAATTAATATATCACTTCAAATCCAGATTTAATATTAATTTTCATGATCTGTGAGGATTGAGCAAATCCCATTTAGTTGTGCTACAAAGTTGGTTATGTAACTTATGTGCATATATGGTATAGCCTACATAGTCATCGATCAGTAGTACAATTTGATAATGCTTTACGCAGCAAAAAAAAATTTGTTGAAATTCTTCTAATTAAATTGTTGTGGAAGCTAAATTGTACAATACCATATGATCATGAACCACACATGTATATATTTATTAATTCTTCTTACCAGCACGAATAATACATTCGTATTCGAATAAAAAAAAAAAAGCCCTTTCATTTGTTGGAGAGCAGATTTGGTACCAGTTTTTGGTACAGGCTGGTACCAGGCTTTGATCAAAGATTCAAAGCCATTGATCTTGGAGGAGAGAGAGAGAGAGTAGAGAGAGAAAGCTAAGATCAAAGGCTTTGATCAAAGTCTGGTACCAGCCTGGTACCAAAAACAGGTACCAAATCTGCTCTCCATTTGTTGTTCTTTAGGCTGACATATATATTTTTTATTAGTCCAAACATTATAATTAGTAGTACTTGTGTCTCGTGCACCAAACATGAGAGTTGGCCAACCGTGCGTTTCCATCGATCACAGGCCGGCTAACTGGATTGGGTTCAAGCAACTCAGGCCCATGTTATGACCCACTTGAAACTTGTTAGGTCCATGTGGTATCTCAGAACAACTTTGGTTGCTGGATGAATATTATCCACATACAAATATAAAGAAGGAAAATATTTGGGTCACCTTGGGGGTATCCCAAGGTCACCTCTTTCCCCAAAATAACAATTTTAGTAATGTCGGCATATGATCGGAACCGTTCACTTTTTAGATCACCTATTATAGATCATCTCTTCAAAAAATCAAATCAATCGAAAATCGTTTGGTTATATAACTGTTGTCAATTAAGTAGAAAAAATTAATAGTTTTCAATTAAAGAATGATTTTTTGACCAAACCGTTGATTTTTCTATTTAATCAACAACAGTTATATAATCAAACGATTTCCGATTGAGTTGATTTTTTGCAGAGATGATCTATAATAGGTGATCTAAAAAATGAACGGTTTCGATCATGCACCGGCATTACCAAAATTATTATTTTGGGGGGAGGGGTGACCTTGAAGTACCCCCAAGGGGTGACCCAAGTAGTGTCCTATAAAGAATAGACGATAATACAAAGAATGGTTATATTCACACCCATTGTCTTATTTTTCCACCTACTTTATTTTTATACCTCTCATTAAATTTGAAAAAAATATTAAAAGACTCTTCACATCCTCTCATTATTCCTATAAAACTCTTTGATATACCAACTCAAACACTCACTTAATAAACACTCTTTTCACCAGTCTTAATTAGATTATGTATTAACTAATTAATTAGTGAATAGTATTAATTCTGGAACAAAGATCAGCAGTAGGATTGATATGCGATATTCCCTATTATAGCTATAAGTAAGAAACAATGATCGGAAAGGATCATATGATATCGTCTCGGTTCAAGAATTAATACTCATTATTACTTGGAGGATGCAATTTAATTGGCGGATGAATTTAGCATTAAAGGTGGATGAAATTCTAGAACCACCATTAATTGCATTACGGGTGGATGAATTTAGCAATACGGGGTACGTGGATACAATTCAACTCTTGGTTTAGGTAATCTTTCAATTGAAGATAATCCATTGAACTCTCTCCATTTACCGGTCTCAAAAGAAAGCAACTTCACCCGTAATTTGAATAAATCATTCACCTATACTCTTTCACGGTACTTCCATCCAAGAGTTCAACTCACGTGGTTGTCCTAAAAAAAAAAAAAATTGAAAGCATGATCACATAGGTGGATTCTCTCCAACGTCAATTTGATTGTCCATCACCTAAAAATAATATAATCAAAGAAATAATAATATAAGAAAAGAAGAGAAAAAGATTTTAAGAATTATGAAGTATAGGTTGTTGTAAGGAGGTAGGTGAGTAAGGAGGGGTGGGTAGAGACTGTAGAGTAAATTTATTTTATTTTATTTTTTTAGTTAAGTTTTTAGAGATCATTTTACAAAAAAATAATTTGTCATTATTTTTTTTATTAAAATATAAGTGAAAAAATAAGACAAGGATAATATAACTACTCTATTATAAAAAGAAAAGAATAAGTCATTGAGAGACAAGGGCCATAAGGCCTAGTGAGGGAGTTGTCATGCAAACAGTAGGTAGCTAATAAGTAAAGGCGTAAAGGCATCAACAAATAAGGTTGCTTAAAATATTTGTGTGGAGGCAAACAATACCGAAGAGTACATGCTAGCTATGTGCTACAAACATAAGTTATTAAATTTCATATTTATGTATCAACCGAATTTTTTTTATTAGAACATCTTTGTATGTCTTATGAAATTTATACTTGAACCACCACAATGTGAGAATATTAATGTGTTTGCTATATCAAAAGAGTGATGCCCTTGTATGTTTAATTAGGTTACCCAAACTAAACCCTAAACATACAATTCTCATCGTTGCAAAACCTCCCAATCATGTGGGAAAATGTGTATACAAATTACTATGAAAAAAAAATTTGTCAAACTTTATCATATTTTATTTTTGATGAATAAAATCTATCATATTTAAGTCTACAATTATAAGAAAATTTATCACTTAACTATATGAAATATGCAATAATCATCGGACTTGGATCCTCTGCCAGACTGTTTGGTACCAGACTGGTACCAGACTTCTAATCTAAGCCTTTCAATTTGTTTTAATGGTTGAGATCTTCCCACATCTTAATTTTTATATTTTCATCCAAATAATATTAAAACATTAGGCAAAAAAAAAAAAAAACTCATTAGTCCACTGCCCAGTGCATACCCCACCCCCGCCTACGCCTTCTTCCTCCCAATCACCCTAAAATGGCTACTATAAGATGGGGAAGAGACTGACCCAGATCATGGTGATACTCATAGGGGTTCCTCATCATCTTCTTCATAGCTGTATTGTACTCCTCCATTGCATTCTTGGAATTGGAGGCTCTGTTGCTTGTGGGGTTCTTTTCAATTCCACTCTCAAGCAACCCACAATAAACTCTGTTCAATTTGAAGGAGTTATTGGGCACCAGTAGACAATTGCAAGCAGATTTCTTTATCTTCTTCAAAAGCACATCGTTTTCAAGAGGAGCTATGAAGACTGAACTCAAACAATTGTTGCCAACACTTGCCATTTCTCCACTTCCTTCCTCGAAGCTCACGGAGAATCACCCTCCCCATCTCCTCCCCTTTCTTTCTCTCTACACTCTCTCTTCCCTCCACGGTCTTAGGTGCTGGATAATTTTCCAGCCCTTCCTCTCTCGCAGGTTGTCCTTTTCTCCACCAGAACACAACTCCATCTTCTTCTTCCTCTTGTAAGCCTCATCTATTTCTCTCCAAATTAATGGAAATTATTCCTTTGTAACCCCCACTTTCAACACAAGTTGAGATATACCCATTTTGAAGATGAGAAAAGTTTTGGCTGAAGCAGAAAAGATACCCAAATTGGGGCAAACTTGGGCTAGAAAATTATCCAGCACCTAAGATCGTGGAGGGAAGAGAGAGTGTAGAGAGAAAGAAAGGGGAGGAGATGGGGAGGGTGATTGGGAGGAAGAAGGCGTGAGGCGGGGGTGGGGTATGCACTGGGCAGTGGACTAATGAGTTTTTTTTTTTTTTTTCCTAATGTTTTAATATTATTTGGATGAAAATATAAAAATTAAGATGTGGGAAGATCTCAACCATTAAAACAAATTGAAGGGCTTAGATTAGAAGTCTGGTACCAGTCTTGTACCAAACAGACTGGTAGAGGATCCAAGTCCATAATCATCAGAGATTAGTGAATTGTAAGGAGAATAAATAGAAATCTAAATCGAGATTAGTGTTTTGGTCAATAATACGATGGAGAAACCCAACGACATGACGTTTTATGGTTCTTAAGGCCATTTTCCCAAAAACGACTTCTGGCAAAACGGCAATAACTGCCGTCGCGATCCCGTCTTGCTCAAAGTAAAAGACGCAGTACTGCTGCCCTGTCGATGCTTCCATGGAGTTCAGACCTCGCAATTACAGTGCTGAAAAACAAGCCCACGAGCTGCCTCGCGTACGCGCGGACTACCATCCTCTCTCCGCTCCATCGTCTGTACCTCACCGCCAGGTCAATATCACATCGATCATATTCTCGAATTTTCGTATTTTTGTTATAGTTGACATTACGCATCTGTTTGGTTGCCAAGAAAGCGTAGGAAAATCATATGACAAATATTTCTTGATTAGATAGTAATATTCCTGCTTAGTAGAGCATTTCGGTTTGGTAGACTTGAGCTGTCATCTACTTCAAACACAATTTTAAACAAAAATAATGTAAGAAGTTTAAATGTGAATTCTTTTCCAATTTGTGTTAGGTTGTTTTTATTATATAAGTGTGAAACAATTCCATGTCAAATTATAGTAAACTAGAATTCTTCTATGGTCTTGTGTTTTAAATGCGTTTTTTTTAATAGATTAATTGTGTCTATAACTCTAAAAACTTATCCATTTCAATAAATGGAGCCAAAATGCATGTTGTTCCGGCGATTATAAGTTTTACGCAACAATTATGTTGGAATATTTGACAAATGGAAGAACAAAGTTTGGTAGTCTTTGCTCTTTACAGGAGTCGGAAGAACAAAATTTGATTATGATATTTTTAAAATCTTAAACTGTTCACATAGTGCAGTGACTTAATATAGGTTGAGGTCGTGGATCATGGGGAAGAGGACTATTTTGACCCACTCAGAAGGTTGGATAACAATGCAGCAGTTTCTAGAGAGGATTCAGCAGACACTGAAAACAGTGCTGCTGCAGGACTCTCCAGTGAAGCATCTATTCAAAGTCCATCGAAAGAATGGGCCTCTTTCAAGAGATCCCTCATGCAGAGGTTTCCCGTGTCCAAAACGGTTTTGACTTCTTCGGTAAGCATTCCATGCTTCTCGATTGCTTTAATTCCACATGCTGTGTTATATTCTTTTTTTTTTTTGGCCAAGGCTGTGTTATATTCAAATATGGTGGAATCTGCTGAGTGCTGAGGCTTGAATGCTTGATGTCATCTTAAGTAATTTTCAAGCTAGTGAGCATGTGGAGCCTGTGTTTCTGATATCAGTTTCATTTTTGTGTATTTTTCATATTGAAATAGAATTTGATTTTTGGGTTCCTGGATTAATGCTACTTCACTTGTTGCTGGCTATGGGTTTTCAAATTATTCTTATCATATATCACTTTCTACAAGCTTAACTTTTGTTCCCCTTTTCACTAGGTTTTTGATAAAACCTTTTATTTTTCCCTAAATTCGATTATCATATTTTAAAGTGGGTTAGCTATTCCCTCCCCTTATGATCCTTATAGAAAGCTGTAACCTTCTAACTTTTTTTTTTCCTTAATAATTACAGATGTCCGATGTGATCGTGAAGGGCAGGAAAAGTATGTCAGCCTCCTTTGTTTTGGTCTTTTTGGTTTTATTTTTAACCAAATCAATATTTGGTTAATCACAAGTACTATTTTCACTAGTTTTTTTTTTCCAAATACTTGCATCTATTAGAGCAGCTATAAAAATTTCTCGGTTCAGTTGTTTAATGATGTGAATTTGCAGCATATGAGAAATCTTCAACAAGTATGCATTTGGAGGAACTACAAGATCCAGAAAAATTTGCAGAAGAAGGTGGCAAGGTCATCACTGGGCAGGAATATGTTTCTCGGTTACATGAGCTTAAAGCTGAAATAACTCATGCTTGGAATGCTGATGATCGTGTGACATCTTTAAAATTATCGATAAAAGTAATTTTATTATTTTGGTTGATTATTAGGATTATACAAATTGTCTTACCTGGATTAGGATTTTTGGTAGAATGAAAGATTATAGTAGTTGTGCTTTTAAATAGGTTTACTTTCTCAGTATTTGTTGCATCAACTTATCATCCTTTACCATGCAATTGTTTGTGAAGTTAATTTAGCTAGACGTGCTTATACTCTAGCTTGAAGATTTCCATTTATTTGGCATACGCAACTAGATTTTGTTGTCCTCTTATGTAAGATTTTAATCATTTTATTATGTAAGTTTGAAGTTCAGTGGGTTAGATTGCTAATTCATGTTGATAATCTGTCTTGTTTGAGAAATAGGCCCATCTGAAGTTAATTTAGGCTATTTAACTATACTTGCCTATAACTCTAGCTTGAAGATTTCCATTTTTTGGCATGCAAAACCATTTTTTTCTTGTCCACTCTCATGTAATAATTTAGTTATTTCTTTATTTTTAAGTATTATAGGTCCATGGATTGAATTACTAATTTATGTTGATAATCCCATCTTGTGTGTGGCAATTTTCTGTTGGCAGGTTGCTAGGCTTTTGATGGATACATCTGTTTTACAATTTTATCCAACACTTTTTGTTCTTGCTGCGGATATTATGGATATGCTTGGGGATATGGTATGGGAGCGCATCAAGTTGAAAGCTGAATTTGCTGATGATGGAACCAAATTCTGCTCCTTACCAGGTATTGCTGTTAAATTTCTCTCTGCTCAGTTGGTTTTTCCTTATAGCAATGCTGTTGAAGTCTTTCTGTGTGAAGCTATTAATAGCACTCTGTCAATGTGCTAAACATGCTGATTTGTATGGAATACATTTTTATGCATGCTGACATGGTTGAAAGTGAAACTTAACTTCCCTGGTCATTTTGATAAAAAAGCAGACAGAGTGGGCTGTTATATACCTGTAACTTAAAGGAAGGATCAGTGTGTCATCAATGCCTTTGAGAACTAGAAAACTTATATGAACTTCTTCCTTATCTCCATTGTTGATTTTTATTTTGCTTTACTTTCTGATCAAACATTAATTAACTTATATAGGTTTGCAGATTGTTCGTCTCATTTTTACTGTAGCAGTTTGATTGTTTCTCACTAAAACTTTGATTTGATTTATGGCAGAAAAATTCCTAGCGAGTGAGATTTGCTCTGATGCCAAAGAAACTTGCAATAACTGGTTCTGCAAAATTGGTGCCATCCGAGAGCTTCTTCCACGCATGTAAGTTCTCTGTTCATTGTGTTAATTCACCTGATTCTTCTTCTTCTTGTTATAATTTATAAATAAATAAATATATAGTATTTATTTATTATAAATAAAAGACTATATATTATAGAAATAAAGAAAGGTACAATAAGGAGGATGAGACTTTCTTCCAGAGGAGACACAAAATGAGAGAAACATTTTCAGAAATATTCTGAGTTAAACCTTCAAAAACAAAAAATAGAAAGAATCAAAATTGAAATTAGGGCATTATAAGCTCTTAACACTTGATTGCTATTGCTACCATTGGGTTGTCTTCTAAAGATGTGTGATAAATTTCTTGGTGCCTTTTACTTGTACTTTCTGTATGAGAGAATTTGTATAATGTCTTCCCTCTTGGTATTCTCTGGTTGTTAATTTAATATTGAATTTCAGTTATTTGGAGCTGGCATTATTGCCTTGCTGGCGTTTCTTGCTTGACCGACCTCTAGATAGTCTCCAGCGCTTGGTAATGATGACAAGAGGGTTAGCAGATCCATTGGCATCTGCATATTGTCGTCTGTATATGGCCCATTGTATGAGGAAGTTGCCCTCACATGATATAGGTATACGTTTTTTGTAGTGCATTTATATTCACAACTTATGCTAATAAATTCACTGGTGAGTAGTGACGGATTGATTTGATTCATCATGAAGAAAGAAAAAAGAGAAACAGAGAGGAGAAGATTACTGTGGCTAGGATTTCATCATTTAACCAAAAAAAAAAATGTGGGTAGGATTTATGAGGAAGGACATGATTGTTCAAGGCATGCTCTCCCACTAGAGCTGAATGGCAGAGAAGACAGAGATAACAGACCCAGTTAGATGGGTGTAGTGATCTATTGAATTAAAAATATCGATAGCCCGGACGCATACTTATCCCAACTAATTATTACATGTGGCCTTTTCTATGCTTATTCTCACCCATGCCAATCATTACTATAATGCAGTTGTATATAGGTCATGATATGCAGTGAAAATCCAATGTTTGTAGGGTGCAGAGAAAACATAGACTGTAAACTGAATCAAATTTGAGTTAGAATAACTTCCTTTTATAAATAGATTGATGTGTTGTTAATTCATGAATTATCAGGCAGTTTAGGCTCTGGGTGTCTGAAATTCTAATTGAGCTCCTGCTTAAACCAAAATTATGCTAACATGTGTAACTTGGTCTCAAATTTATGTATTCTTTCATTGCATTATGGCATAGCTTGAACTTTGGATTTAACTTCTCATGCTTTTTTATATGAAGTTCTTTAACAATCCATTTGAACCTCTTCTATTAGCATACAACATACTTACTATATATTTCTAATTGTTTAACACTTTTTCCATGGTTGACAATAATGTTGCAGGATGTCTGCTCACCAGTGTTAATGACTTCAAAATTTTGTTCATTCGGGTCATATCAGCAAAGGAAACCCCTCATGGAAATTTGACTGATAACAAAAGATTGCTTATCAATCTGATGGAACCAACCATTGATTATATCATGAAATGCATATTTAAGAATGCGTCCGAGGTATGTTCTGGAATTTCATCTTGCAATCATACTTGTCTTTCGAACTCATATGTCTGGATTCAAAATTCCATTGCCTTGGTTATATCTCATTCGAAAAATATAGGCAGCAAACTTGTGTGGTATTGGTAGAGCATAGCGCTTTAGTATTTAAAGAGCACTAATATGTTGTTATGAACTCTTTAAAGTAATTATAGAAAAACATATATGTGAGCTCGTTCAAGTAATAATAAACAAAGGCTTATTCACGCCAATGCCCCTTGAAAGTAACTTCAATTTTCAATTTGCCCCCTAAAACTTCATTCCCCCCACTTTGCCCTCCGAACTTTACAAAATACCATATTCCATCAACTCCATTAGTCCAACCGTTAAAAATGCTGATATAACACCTATGTGTCTAATATCTGGGACTGACAACCCGCCATATGGACAAAAAATTATTATAAAACTATAATATATCAAAAAAATTAAAAAAATTCATATTTGAATTAAGAAAAGAAAACAAGAAAAAAAAAAAAATCAGCCCCACCATTCCTTCCCCCACCTGAACCCCGACCCAACCCACCCCACCCCACCATTCCCTCCCCCCTCCCCCACCTGAACCCCTACCCAACCCACCCTCCCCACCTTTCCTCACCGCCGGCAGCCCCTTCCACTGGCAACCAACGACTTATCTCTTTTTCCCTCTCTTTCTCTCTATCTTCCTCTCATTCTCTCTCCATCTCCCCTTTCCTTCTTTCTCTCAGATCTGGGTTTTGAGGCAAACCGAGCCGCTGGACCCCACCAACGACTTTCGTAATCGGCGACTTACCAGAAGGTCAGTGACTTTGGGTTTCGACTTGGTCTGGATCTGGGCAGAGACAACAGAGAAAGAGAGGGAGAGAGGGAGAGAGGGGAAGAGAGAGAAAAATGAGAGATGGGAAGAGAGCGAGAGAGAGAGAGAGGGAAGGAGAGGGAAATGAGAGGGAGAGAGAGCTACAGAGACAGAGAGAGCTGGTCGGTGGCTGGGTGAGGTGGGGTGGGGTGCTGTGCCGGAAAGAGGAGCCGTTGGCCCACCACTGGCGGCTAAGTGGGTGGGATGGGGTTTTTCTATTTTTTTATTTCCCTTTTTTTTAGAAAGTATTTATTTTTTCTTTTTAATGTAAAAGACCTAATTGCCCCTTCCATGTAAGCGCTACGTAGGCTTTTTTGACGGACCTATAGACGAAGTTGACGGAATATTGAAATTGTAAAGTTCGGGGGGGCAAAGTGGGAGGAATAAAGTTTCAGGAGGCAAATTGAAAATCGAAGTTACTTTCAGGGGGCATTGGCGCGAATAAGCCATAAACAAAAGCATAATAATTTTCCCATTTCAACTATGTCGGACTGTGTTGGAAGTCTCATTCATTGTATTGCCTTTATTTCATCTTGTAATAGTCTTAGGGAATATGTAGTTGAATGTATCAAATTATGAATAGCTGGTGTGACATGAGTGAGTAGTCTTTATACTCCGATCAATTAATTATACTTTTAATCTGTTGAAAGAGACAAGTAGGTGATGTACTCGTGGAGCTTGGACTTGGATGGAATCAAGTGGGGTTGGTTGGAAGGGTCTCATGTGTCTCAATTGTTCTTCATCATCTACTCAAGCAACTTCCACCTGATGTAGTTAGCTCAAGTGCTGTGGAGATCCTTCATCTCATTGAGTCCAGCAATGATTATTCCTTTGATCAGGTATTGTTCATATGAAGGTGGTTAAGTCGTAAACATTATTACATTTAGAACATAAAAAGCATTTATAAGCTACATCCTTGATGTGGCTCACTTCCTGGGTGGGGTTGGTTAATCTTGGTGCTAGCTCCAAATTTATCAATGAACAACAGTCTTCAATGCACAGTTCTTGAATCTCTTCTCTCTTGCTTTTTTTTTTTGTTTGGTTGGGAAAGAGCTTGAATTACAGGTTACTTGGATTTAGGCTGTGTGAAAGATCTCAAATGGATACTGTCAATGCTGTGGTAGACAAAGTCATTCAGGTATTTATAAATTAGAATGATCTGTTTCCAGTTGCTTAATTTTAATATTTTGTGGTTATTTTATAATGTTTCTTTTTTTAATTAAAAAAAAAAAACTTGGGTCCTTCGCAGTCAGGATCTTTTCATCCTTCTAACATGGTCAAATTAATCATTATATGTCTTGTTAGAAAAACAGCTCTTTATTAAGCCACTAAAATATCTTTTCACATTCTCCTTTTTTCAAACCCAACACATGTTCACATTCTCCTCCCCAAGTGTTTTGGCAGTTTGAGAGATTTAAAAAAGGCACATGAAATACTTTCATAGTGCTTCATTTCTGTGGAATCTTGTTGGGAATTTCCTTTTAAAGCTAATTTTTGTACTTCATTTGATGATAAATCAGGTTATTACTCAATATGATGGCCTTGATGAGTACTTGAAGGTTGTGGATGCTTATGTGGATATTATTCTTCAAAATCATATGGTGCGTTTTAGTAGGCTGTCATATTTATTTTATGAAAAAAAAAAGTTCCAGTTGTGACACCATTCTGGTTGACTGGTTCTTTGTTTCAATTGATCTGTTTTTTTTTTTTTTGGATAGGAACCAGATAATTTTTCATTTAGTAGAAAGTGATGAAATTTACATTAAAGGTGAACAAGCAGTCCACCAAAGACAAACTAAAAAACATTCCCAAAATTAGCAACTCATTGAACTCTTATAAACAAAATTCTGGTAGCCTTAGAATTTCTAAAGCTGCTTCCATTTAGTAACTCACTAAATTGTAGTGTCTTCTAAATCTAATTATTTATGCCAGGATGACCATCTTAACTCCATTTTAGAAGGTATTTTAAAGCGAGCATGCAGTATAGGGATTTCTGAAGATGAACTGGCAACCTTGCAGTCCATCTTGGTGAAGCTTCTTTCTTATTACAAGGATTTAGAAGACATATTTGCTATGGTATGCTTTGCAACAGCTGTTTTTTCCCCATTGTCCTCTCTCTCTCTCTCCTATCATGCAGTACTTGTACCATGAAGATGGCAAGGAATTTTAAAATAATAATCGCTTGCTTTTAGTTTTATGGTTGTGCAGTTTAAGACCACAATATCTTATTCGACTACCTATGGGCAGTTAATTGCGATTGTTATTTTGTAGAATCATTTTCTAAAGATCTTGGATCTAATGCATGGGAGTTCACGAAGCATCGTCAATATGCATATCCTTGATATAGGGACAAGGTATCTCTTTTAGTAACTTTTTATTCCCTTTCTACTTTCTCTAGCTAAGGCTTCACTTTGGTGTCTTCATGCCTTTTAAACGACAAGCATACCAATTAAAGAACTTGTGAAACTACTTGAATTAGAGTTAGACCCTACTGGTGGTGTGCATTTTCATCAAATTTATGACTTTATTACACCTAGATGCTGCCCTCATGCTTTAATAAGATAGTCTTAATGAAAAGATGTTTGGATGAATTTGGCAACAGGAAGCATGGATTATGTCTTGAAATAGCGATTAAGAAACCGAAGCGTCATGATATAATGTATTACTTGACAACTGGTAAATAAATATCAGTGAGAGTGCTAAGATCTTTCTAGCTTCCTAACACTGTCTAACCTGTGATTCTTTTTTCTTGTTACTTGTGAATATTTGAATGATGTGATTCTTTTTCCTAGGTTCCTTCAATTTCTTGGGAGCAGTTTAACCTCTGTTTATTTCATTTGGCAGGAATGGTTATATACGTGATCCGTCAACCATACATTTTCTGTTTGAAATTTCTCAGGATCTACATGATGAGGAAAATTTTTTTAATGTAAAAGATGAAGCTAACCAACCAACACGGTTGATTTCTCATTTTGTCTCTATGGTAATTAATTTCAACTGCATATTTACATCTGGCCAGAAAAAGAAAAAAGAAAAAAAGAACATATTTGCATGTTTGACTTTTGTGGTGGCAACCCATATGATTGTCTGACATTTAATGTTGCTCTTCATTGTTAGGTTGATTATGGGGCAGAGATGGAGAGTCATTTAACATTCTTAGTTGAATGTCGTGGAGCTTTTAGCAGCATACGCGGGCTTAAGGTTTTATTTTTGGTTTTGTTGTCAAACTTCAATGAGTACTATATCTATTATTTATCATACTGGTCCTTTGATTCTATGCAATTGATTTGAACTCTGATGAAAACTTTGCTTGAAATATTTAATGGTTAGAGAAATCCTTGTTTAAAAACAAACCTGGGTGGTTTAATTCAGCACTTGAATTTACTTTCAGGAAACTCTTATTCACTCCAGTAACTGTTTGGCGATTAAGGCTTTGAGAGATGGCAATAGACATCTCAGTTTTGTCAAATCCTGCATAGCATTTTCTGAAGTCACATTACCTTCCATTTCAGCTCACATTAGGCAGTTAAATCTATATCTTGAGACTGCAGAGGTAATTTTATATCTCTTTGGTGTGATCTTGTTGCATATCAACTTAACAGTTTTAGCCGTATATTTTTACTCATTCTCTTATAAATAGTTCAGGTAGCCTTACTGGGTGGTTTAGTTTCTCATTCAGATGGACTGATTGATTCGGCAATCAACTCTTTGCAAAGTTTTGACGTAACGGATGGTTAGTTCAACTCTCTTTCAAAGTGAAACTCTCATGTGACATTAGTATTAGCATCAGAACCATCATTCTAGATTTTCTTCAATATTATGAGTGAGATTTGATTATTATTATTTTTTTCTATAAGAATGGAATTTAAAATTTAAGGAGCTGAAGTCATTGTATGGGGGTGGAAATTACAATCTTCCCTGGAGATCTACAGGAAGCATGAACTATCAAATATAAATATTGCTTAAGGTGCTAGGAGGTCCTTCATCAGTTTGAATGCTGATTTTTTATTTTGATTTTGACGCTGCTCTAACCAAGTTAGGAGTATAACCATATACATAAAACTAATCAGTGCATATATTAAAAGAAACATTAGTACATAACCGCGTATAAAGACATATTTCATATTAATTTAACACATATAATTATGAATATATCTTGTTCATAGGTGTTATATTTATCAATTTCCTTTTGTTTGATGTAAGGTATACATATGCATGTCAACTACACATTCCATCCGACTTCATAACATTTGAAATTAAAAAAGATTGCTGGTTTTCTTGTATAGGCTTCAGAACACCAATTGATGCTGATGGAGTACTCTCCTCAATTCAAAAATTATTCGGCCTCTTGGTTATGGTTCCAGGTTACAATTTTTTCTTATTTTCATTTCCATCTTGTTTCCAGACCAAAAAATGTCCATCTTGTTTGTAGTTTCTCTAATGTATCAATAAAGTGTAGATTGCATCTTTATTTTACTCTTTTCTGGCCATATCATCTCACTTTTCTTTCCCATGTGAAGGTAATCCTGAGAATGGAGTTACTTACTTCCCAAAAAACTTGGTTTCGCTAATTAATTCCCAGTCTTGGTGAGCATTCCATACATCCTTAATGTTGAGAACCTTGCATCAATTTACTTTGGTAATCAGCCTAATTTTTATATACTTTTTGTTTTGATGTTTTAATACATTGTTATAGGATGACACCAAGAATGAGGGTGAAGATTTTTTGTGCAATTGTTTTGCTGTTAGCAGCATTATCTCAACGAAATCTTCCATATCATGCAGATAATGGAAAGGTACATAATTCAAGCCTTTGGAGAAATTCCAAGATCTCAAAAGCTTTTGATTGTCAAAGTACTGAAACTTAAAATACAAAATATTCTGAAATGCCAAGAATGCCTTGGAACGTTGGGTGAAAAAAACAGTGCAACTGTGTACACTATCTGGTGCTCTTGCATTAGTTTTGTAAATAACACCTTTCTTCATGTGAGTTTCTGAAATCTTGTGGCTGCTAATATATTCCATTTCTATTTCTCAGCTTCTAGGAAATGACCTGTTGTTCTTTGGTGATTTATTATATTTACATGAGCTTGCCTCATTGTGTGAGTTTGTTCTTCAGAACCTGGTTGATGCTATTGAACAAGAACCTTCCATGGTAACAATGGCTTTCATTAATTTGACTATCTTCTTTTCCCCTCCATTTGGGTGGTGCTGATATATGATGTTGATTGTATAAAATTAGGTTGCTCGTGGAAGAATGGCGCTTGAAGCTTGCAACTGCATTGCATCATCTTTCATCGTAAGTTCCTATGTCATTTGTTGAACTGACTTTATGGAACTCACTAACATAAGATGATCTGAGTACTAATAATACAGAAAGATCTCAATTTATCAGGAGGATATAAGGAATGGTTTAATCACATCAGTCCTGTTTGTTGTACCATAGGTTTGTCATGGCTGCCTAGAGGTGTGGGGAGAGTTTTAGGCTCTAATTGTCTTCTTGCTGCATAATCAAACATTTGGATACTGGGTCCAAATCTTATTCAAAAGTTACACTTTCCATAACCCATTTTGGCCGAAGGGGTGGTCTTTTGTAGTTTTATAGGATCTTGAATTTCCATGTTGGACATCCAAAACTGCCCATAGCTTTAAACTGCTTCAGATAACCAGCTACTAAAAGCTATAATAGCTATTGTTCATGAACTCTTTGTCTCTTTGGAAGCAATCAATGTGATATGCTTCCTGCATTTCCCATGATGGTTCTGGGGTAAACATGGCAAACGCCATTGCCTCTTGACTGCTGAACCAATTTTGACATCTGCAATTCTGCATCCTTTGTTTCTTGGACCTAAAATCTTATACAAATATTCAATTTCTCCATTTATTGTCTTATTTACTTTCGTCTTGTCTATTTGGCAGCAAAGTCAGGAAATATCTTCAATTTGCTCCAATCTGATAGAAACTGGGAAGAAGTGTATGAGCAGTAGCCATGGATATCTGCAGTCAACTATTCAATTTATGGATCACTTGCCACATTCATCTGTTGCTGTCTGATAACATGTAATCATGCTTCAATTCTGAATTAGCAAGTGGTTTGGGGAATTTGTACCATTAAGTAAGCTTTTTGGTCCTTGTTGTATTAACTAGCTTCATATACATGTCACTGCAGTCGTCTGCCAATAGTTTAATTTGGACCATTAAGACCCAATTTCTATTAAGCAAGTAATTTGAAAGTAAAATGGTTGTCATGCACTAGATCCAATGTACTGTCTGGACTGCATGTTCCTGAAAATCAGTTGAACAATTATCTATTATTACAAGTGGCACTGGCTGACTGGTTCATCAACTTTTTGCAAAGTTGCTAACCGTATTGAATGATCTCCTACATATAAGTATAGTCATTATTCATTAACACAGTAATTAATTATTTACGGGATCATATATAATTAAACAGTAATGAAGAACAAGACAAAACTTGTTGGGTTAATTAATATGTAACTCAGAAAACTCATCCAAATCAAAAAGTCTATTTCACATATACAAGATCAATTCTGTAGCACATAAACATTTGTACTGTTCATTGATCTAGCTAGAAACTAAAGCATGTATAGTGCATCTTCAAGAACAAGCAACAGATTATGGTTTTCAAGAGGCAATCAAAAGTGGCCTATGCACAATTGCACATAAAATGGTGGTCTTATATAATACACATAGTATGAAATTAATCTATGAGAAAAACAAAACAAAACAAAACAAAAATATATTCTTATACATTTGATAACATCACTTACTTGAGTTGATTCCCTTCACAACGACGGGTTTATCCTTATACATTTGCTTCATATCGAGGGCAAGGTAAGCATTAACACATGACTATTTAGGAAGTAGCTAGCTATATCATATGTAGAATAAATAATGATGAATATAAGTAAGCTCAAGTGGTGAGACCCGTGAGGGTAGGTGGGGTAAGGTTTAGGATTAAGTTAGGTCCAAAAAATGATGAATGCGTCACTTAGTCAATGTACAAATACAAATAACTTACCATACAACGCTTCAATTAATTCTAATTATTTATTCAATATTATCATTTTCAATATGGCTTTGAGTTCAATATATTTGTTAATTTTTAGTTTAAATATTTTTTCATTTTTTATTATTGTAGTTTATTATAATTATAAAATTATTAAAAAAAGTAACTCACATAAATGTAATTTGTAACAAACTAATAGACTGTAGTTAGTTTAGTGATATTTCTCTTCGAACATTGGTATTTTTTTCTTGAAGACTTTTTTTTTTTAGATTGAAAATAATAAAGAAAACAAAAAAGAGTTACAATCAAATTAAACCTGCGGTTGAATCCATATAGGATCTTCTTCCACCCAACTAGTAAGATTCCCACAATGTAAAGCAAAACAGGCAAGAGTATAAGTCTTCCCATTACAATTATGCACACATAACTATAGCTAGCATTGGAAGATTGAATTCAAACTTTCTTAGCCTCCTCCAAAAAGTGCTCGTCAGGGCTAAATCATCCTCCATCTTTTGAAATCGAGAAATGATAGTTTGAGCATCAGAGTCCAAGAAAATTGAAAAAAACTCAGCACCTAAGACAAACTGGATCTTGTGCAAAAGTGCCAATATTTCTCCTTGTTGGGAGGAAACAATACAACTAATGGGTTGGGCTATAACCACCACAATCTCTCTATGCGATCACGAATAATCGTACATGCATCACCCACCCCAAAACGGGATTGAAAACACCATCGGACTTGAAAAAACTAACAAGAAACTGATCAGAGTTCATCTATAGTGACACTAAGTTAGAGAAAAACCCTAAGTAAGCCCTCTTTAAGAATAAAAAAGGGGACTCGACAAACCAAAACTATAACTAACCCTCGATCAAGGTGGGACTCGACAAACCAAAACGATAACTAACCCTCGACCAAAGAGGGACTCGACAAACTAAGAAAATTAAAACACTAGCTTGCGGCAGCTTGAATCTTACAAAACTTTGAGGTTTATTTGTCTCTATCGTCTAGGATATTTTTTAAGCTTCATAAACGAAAATAACTGATTAATAAAAAAATATTAATTAATACTATAAATCAAGAAAATTTTGGTTTTTTGTTTTTGTGGCAAATTTATTATTTAATCTAAACTATAAATAAAATAAGTCCCTCAACCAAAAAAAGTAAACTAAAGTCTATCTTGCTCTTTTTAGAATCCTCACTCACCCTCCAAAAAATGACAAATATAGGGTTACTCCTTATTTCCAAATCCTAATTCCTCTCTCTCTCTCTCTCTCTCTCTCTTTTTCTCTCCTACTTAACATTCCTTCCCCAATCGGACGGTCAAAAAGAGATGGATCTCGAGGTGGTGGGCCGTCACGCGCTTCTCTTCGACGACGACACCAACGCCTCGTTCGTGAACTCACCCGACGCCCTCGTTGAGTGGAACTCGCTCTTCATCGATCGCTACGATGTTCGCCACCTCCTCTCCAGCCCTCCGCCACCCCGCACGCGCCGCCGAAATCTCACGCGCTCTTCCTCCTCGCCGCCGCCTCACCCCGATGCCACGCTCGAGTCGGAGCTCGATCAGGAGCGGTACCTCGATTTGCCATTGCCATCCGACGAACAAGAACAAGGTAAACTGATTAAACTGAGCAAAAAAATTATTAAATTTTGTTTTGAATTTAAGGAATTGTGTCTTCGGCTCCGGAGTTTTGAATTAGATAGTTTATTATGGTTTGGATTTTCTTTGCTTTGAGTTAGTTAATCTTCTGGTTGTTGAAAGTTATGGAAATGAATCGATGACGATGATAATGAGGATTTGTTATTTGTGTGAATTTGTTTGGTTTCTGAGCTAACGAATGTTCGAGAGAAAAAGCAAAAAATTAAAATTTAAAAGGTTTGTCAAATTAGCTTAAGTGAAGTAGTCTGTTTTAGTTTAGCTAGATGAAGGTTTTGCTACACTATTGCTTTGATTTGTGCTGACTAAGGTTTCATCAAAAGGAAAATAAATTTTGCACTTGTAGTGGTATTTGTTTTTATGTCTGTTGTTGTAGTGTGGTTGAACTCGTTGAGAATCCAGTAAATTGCAAAAAGTGTTCTTTGTGACATTAATACATAAACATTTATCAGCTTTAGGGAGTGTTACAAATGTAATTAGTTAGCAAGTGACTATCAGATGGTAAAAATAACTTAATGGAATTATTGGTAGATGTTATATATGGAGAAGCTAATCAGTGGAGAGTTAAAGGAAGGAATTATGAAATTTACAAAACTTAAAATTAGAGGAAATGTAGCTCTACTGTAATGGTGCCTTTTGGGTTGGCTATTTGCAAAGATTTGGAGATTAGTTTATAATCGATTTTTGTAACAGTTAGATTACTCCACTGATAGTTTGTTGGATCAACGATACGTCGATACTTAATGAAGTGGTCTCTTTGAGAAGAGAGAAAAGGACCTCTCCATTCATACAGAAAATAGAGAGTGTCGGTTCTTCAATCCAGACCGCGCAAAGCATGGACCCCCCAGAATGGGAGTATGCTTTAAGGCCTGGATTGGAGGAAGAGGGTGTTCTTTTTTTTTTTTTTGGCCGCGGGGGGGGGGGGGGGGGGGGGGTGATTGAACCTATGATTGGGGTGAGAGACAGGAGTATGATTTCTTCTTTGTATGAATGTTATTCTTTGTTGCAATATTTTTCAATTTGCAGGATGGAATATAATTTGCAACACTTTCATATCTCAGAGACACAAGTAAGAATATTCCTATCTAACTTTAGATTTCTCTTTTTACTTTCTTTTTCCTCCATTTTCTATGCCGGTTGGCTGTGTATCAATGACACCACTTCGGTTAAAATTTATATATGTAAGTATGATTTTGAGTATCATACTTTTTATGTCCAGATACAGGTAATGATGCAGAGCTGGCGGACGCTGGTGGCTATCATTTTGTTGCATTTTCATATGGAAACCCAGATGGATTCACCGAGCAGAAGAATAATGATGCTGAGCCTGAATTTCGTCCAGCCTTTCCGGTGCCGGAAAGCTTAATTCAACACCTTGTAAGCACACTCTCTCCTGTTTCCTATCTGCGTATGTGCGATTTCATATGACCTGGATATTATTGTTTGCTTGATAGTTAACAAATGTGGCCAGATGATAATTGCTAAGGTGCATGTCTTATTCTAAGGCTTACAATGTCTAAGTTTCAGATGCTCGGAGCAGGCATGCAGTTCTTGTGACCCAAGGGGCTGTGCAGGTGGGATTAGGATGGTAGAAATTTATTGACTCTTTACCTGCTTGCGAGCAATGGAAGAAACGTATCTTTGTAGATTTATCTTTCTTGATCTTCATGGTTATTTGATATATGTGAGGTTCAGAGGGTTTATCTTGGGATTTTCTATTATGATATTTATTTTCTACTTTTCTTTTGATGTGAAATCTACACCTGTGGAATTTTGCAGTATTCTGAAGGATACTTTTTCTGTTTTTTTTTTTTTTTTTTCTCAGCCTCCAACAGAAAAGATACATCAGATTATTGCAAGAACTGCTATGTTTGTTGCCAAACATGGTGGGCAGTCAGAAATTGTTTTGAGGGTGAAACAGGGAGACAATCCAATGTTTGGGTTCTTGATGCCCAACCATCACCTTCATGCCTACTTTAGGTTTCTTGTTGACAACCAAGAACTACTGAAGCATGATGGAAAATCTCTAGAAGAAGAGAAGAAAACTGATGGCGGACTTGATCAGACAGGTGGTGCATTGTCTTTGCTTGGTTCTGTATATGGTTCTGGAGAGGATGAGGATGGTGTAACTGAGGATGCACCACCTGAATTGAGAAAAGTTGAGTTTGACGAAGCTGTTAACACTGTTAGTGGAACTGTTCCTCATGAATCAGAACAGATGGAATTTTCTGGAAATGTACATGGGACAAACGAGATTGTTTCCAAGATTCAATGTCATCCTTTGAAAGAAAAAGTTAATATCATAAAACGCAATCGTACCATTTGCACAGTTAAAGGTGGAGCTACAAGTGGGTTGAAGAAAGAAAGTGATGCATATGGATCACTTTCCACTGTTGCCAATAATAAGTCACAGGTTTCTGCTACGCCTAGTGCATCCAAGGTTGAACTACCCATTTTGGAGCCACCATCTGATCAAAAGAGAGTGGTGGAAAAAATAGTTGAGTTCATATTGAAAAACGGTAGAGAATTTGAAGCTGTTCTGGTTGAACAGGATCACAAACATGGAAGATTTCTGTTCCTTCTGCCATCTAACCAATATCATGCTTATTATTTAAAATTTCTTCAACAAGCTCAGGAGGTGCGTATCTGCAGAACCTTGTCATGTCTTTAATGATTTTGTGCTTTTTGCATGAGAATTTTATTGGTAAGCAGGAAAGAATTTTGTGGGGCATTTCTTGCAAAGTTATGAGGCAACTATCTTTCTATTTCGTGTGTAGCTCCGTGCCATCCTTTATTTATTAGCCTATTTTCTTAAATTGCCTTGTGATATTTATGTGTGTACATTGTGCTTGCTACACAAGTACACACTATGTACATTTTGATGAACAGTAAGAAGTTATTTAACTTATATTTGATAATAAGAGCAATTCTCTTATGCACGTAATGTGATGTGATTTACTTAAAAGCTGTTGGATTGCCAACTGGCTTTTCATTTACTAGCAATCCAACGGTCTTTAAGTAGGAGAATTGCCTATGCTCATATTTTTTATGCACATAGGAGAATTGCTGTTGATAAGAATACATGAATTCATATCTTGTGAGTTGCCAGTGACGGTTCAATATATGGTAATTCTTTGAAGTTGTCTTTCAAAGTTTTTATTCAAATGTATATAATGGTCAAATCTGTATTGTGAAATTTTGAGGTGTGTTGCTTTCATTCTGTTTTTGCATCTTTTGCTTTTAATCTCTGACTGTCCTCCGTATTACTGATGTGTACTGGTCCTTTTTCTACAGTCCAAGTTACCTGGGAAGGGCTTGGTTTCTGAGAAGCATGAGCCAGTGGGGCATGTAGTGGACAAGAAAACTGCTAAGGAAGGTGATACGCACTCCTCAGGATCTGCTGGCCATGATATTCCGTTTGATTATGACAGGAAAGAGAAATTTAAAATGGTAATTGGCAAGGCAAAGAAGGATGGACAGGATCCGCCTTCCAAAGCTAACCAGCCGCAAGGTGGAGTCAGTCTGGATGCAGCTGCAGCTATTCTTCAGGCTGCCACAAGAGGCATTAAGAATCCGGGTCTAGAGATTTTCCCAAAATCATCTTCAAGTGGTGTAGGTCAAGGCTCTAGCAATGACGGTGTGCAAGATTTTAGCTCGGGGAGTCTACATACATCTAAACCTCAAAATTCCATTCAGAAGGCAGATCGTTCTGGGGAGCCTAACATTCCTGTCCCTGTTGCCAAGGCCATTGCAGAGACGGCTGCTCTTGCAGCTGCATGTGAGGCTGACTCCTCTGAAGCATCGTTGACCAGAGAGCAGAAGCTGAAGGCTGAGAGATTGAAACGAGCAAAGATGTTTGCAGCCATGATAAAAAGTGGACCTGCACCAATGAAAACTGAATCATTGCGTGGCTTATCAGTTGAACCGCCAGAATCTGGGGTTTCTTCATCAGGTAATGAGGTTGTAAATCTTGCAGCCAAAGAAAGAGAAGGCAGTTCAGTTCCGTTGGAAGTTAATATTTCAGATAAGGTTGAGGAATTTGAGAAGAAATATTCTGTTGATGAATGTAATGAGCGGCGATTAAAGAGGACCTACCGTACCAAATCTAAAGGGCATGAAGGAGAAGAAGGTGACGATGACAAAGAACGAGAGGAAGAGGAAGAGGAAGAAGATAAAAGGGGTCACAGGCACTCTAGGAAAAAGCGTCGGTCTCATCGTTCTTCAGACCATAGTAGGGACAGGCAAAACCACAAAACACATTCCTTTTCTAAGGACAGAGATTCCCGACGCCGTCATAAGCAAGACAGTTCCTCTGATGAGAAGTGCCGGCACTTGCGTAGGAGGCATAAGAACAATAGCTCAGATGATGAACATCAGCCTCAAAAAAGACGTAAGCATGATAGCTCCTCTGATGATGAGCATTGGCACTCTAAACGCGAGTATACTCATGGTGATCATCAGAATTCTCGACATAGGCATAAGCACAGTGACTCTTCCGATGATGAGCATCACCATTCGCATCAGAATTCTCGACGTAGGCATAAGCACAGTGACTCTTCTGACAATGAGCATCACCGTTCCCGGCGTCGGCATAAGCATGATATCTCCTCTGAGGATGAACATCGGCACCGAAGCAGATCTTCGAAGCATAGGAAACCTGAGTCTGAAAAAGTAGTAGAGTTAGAAGAAGGGGAGATCTGTACAAAATCGGATCAATCAAGAGCCAGTGAGGGTGATAATGCTAGTAGGGAAACTTCTGTGGATTTTTCAAAATTGAATCAGATTGGAAGAGCTCCATCTCAGCCCTCTGGAGCCACTGAGGTTTCCGATGACCTTAGAGCCAAAATTCGAGCCATGTTGATGGCAACCTTGTAAGAAAGGCACGATTGTAGTTTCTTTGTTGTAAAAGCAGTTTATCATTTTCTCACACTATTGTAGTTCCTTTTATTGTATAAGTAGTCATCAATTTGTCATGATTCTATCTTTAATGCTAATATCATTCTGATTCCTGAGTTATGGTTGTCATTTTCGAATGTGTTGAAACTGCTGAGTGCTTGCTGTCAAGTCCTTGTCCCTGCTAGGACGTTGTATCTCCAAACTTATGTTTCAAGTTACAGAGACCCATAAAGCATTTTAATGAAACAATCGACAGAATTCATATGTAAATGTGTTATGTTATGAAGAAAGTCTGATCAATCAATAGCTAGCTAGTCATTTTGGGTACAAAACAAGGTTTTTTTTATAAGAAAGAATCATTGGGCCAGAAGCCAAACAGGAAGTATAGCTAGAAATTAGTAAATGACTAAATGTAATTGAGTGCACGTCTCATGGGCAACAATTGTGAATATGGCTTGAATTTTTCAGAGGATGCCAAATCTAATGCCATGTGTCATTAATAAGCATGCCTATCTAGAAATTAGTTGAATTTATCAATCAATTAAACGGACAAGCTAGTGACTTTTGATCACCATTTCATTAATTAAACGTACGGTGCCTAAACTAAACCATTCATGCTTGCAGTGGTTAAATTAATTAAAAGCTTTCAGAATACCCAAGCAGCTACAACAAAATGATGCATGTCCTCAATTTAGATACATGCATGTATATATATGCATGGGAATTGGGATATATAGAAACGGAAAAAAAGAGTTATTATTTCTACAGAATTAATAAAACTAGCTATATATAATATAATTGATAAGTCTGCTCGCTGCTTTGTTTGTAATTTAAATACGAATCAAGAATGTGAGTATATTAGCTCATTAATTCCTACTTTACATTCATAAACCTACATCCAACATATTGAAATTGTTTCTAATATATATATGGTTTGTGCTTTTGTTGGTTCTACAGCGACGCAGAGATGAAGAGGTTGTTAGTCCTGTTAGGCGCTCGAGCAGAATTATCCGAAAACATGCAAGTCACTTCTCCTTAATGATTGAAGATGTTTCATCTAATACGTACTCGATCATTTTATTCTCCATTGCAATACTATGCATGCAATGCTTTTGTGAAGGAACCACTCTCTGGTTTGACTGGTTGTAGTTTATTGATGCCAACTGTTAGTACCAATTCAGTAGTTGAATGACTTTGTATCTAGCTCCCACCATTTTCTAATGGCTATAAAACATTTGATGCGACGGTCTTTCTAGGACTGCATAAATTATTGATGCTTAATCACCAAAATCTCTATTGACTATTGCTACTTCATAAGACTTCACCGTTGCACATTGAGAGACTTGACTCAAATTAATTAGATTCCCCCTCTGGCCCCCTCCCAAATAAAAAAGGAAAACAAAAAAGGTCACAGGCTCACAGTAGAGCTCTATTAGGAAAAGAATGAACTAAGGAAAGAAATTAAAAAGGTCATCTTCATTTGTCAAACACAGGACCAGAGTGGTAGACTGGTAGTTGCCTAGCTAGCTAGCTACTAGTAAGCAGGAAAGAGGTATTAATTAACCAGTGGTGAGAAGGTCAATAGTCCTAACTAATCTTTCTTACTTTATTAGCCTAATGGTAAACCAAGGATATATGGCTCCACTAAAAAGCAAGGCAAACTAACTGTAATTAAGCAGAAGATAAGGAATTCTACTACTCTATTAGTCTATTAATCTAAACTGGGCGCTAGTCTAATCTAATTAATAGAGACTTATATATATATATATATATAATTGACTAGCATGGCCTAAAATGAGATAATTTTAGCAAAAGTAGTCTAACTATACCCCTTGTCGCAATTAAGCATACCACATCCACTTTGTTCTAATTAAAGATCTCAAACTTTTTGTTTGATTCAATTAAGGATTTTCGATTAAAAATACCAATTTTGAGGGGCGAAAATGTCTTTTTATTTAAAAAATAAAACTAATTATAAACACTTATTAAAAAATAAAAATATTCGTAAAAAAAATCCATAAACCCTCCCACACCCTACCCCCGACCTTCCCCCACCCAGCCCCGTCCATCTTCTCTCTTTTTGCCTCACTTTTTCTCTCATTTCTCTCTACCCGCCCACCCAGCTCCCCCTACCCATCCCCCAGAACTCCCAACCCCGACCTACCTTCCTCCACCCAGCCTCGCTCATCTCTTCTCTCTCTGCCTCACTTTCTCTCTCATCTCTCTATGCCTCTCCTCTCTGCCTGCCCACCCCCTCCTCCTCCCCCCAACCCTGACCCACCTTCCCCCATCCAGCCCCACCTATCTCCTCTTTTTCTCTACCTCACTTTCTCTCTCATATCTCTCTGCCTCTTCTCTCTTTCTCTCTGCCTGCCCACCCAACTCCCCTTACCCCATCCCCCAGAATTCCCAGCCCCGACCCACCTTCCCCTACCCAGCCTCGCCCATCTCCTCTCTTTGCCTCACTTTCTCTCTCATCTCTCTCTGCCTCTCCTCTCTTAGCTTTCTCTCTGCCCGCCCACCCCCTCCCTCTAACCCCGACCCACCTTCTCCCACCCAGCCCCGCATATCTCCTTTCTTTCCCTGTCTCACTTTCTCTTTCATCTCTCTGCCTCTCCAATCTTTCTCTCTGCCTGCCCACCTAGCTCCCTCCACCCCTCCCCCTGAACCCCCAGGCCCGACCCTCCCCACCCCTACCTCCTTCTTTCTCTGGTTAGCTCGTCCCTTACCGCCGGCGACCCTGGCCTTCGCGTTGGCAACCCCCTCCCCCGCATTGGCTTCTCCCTCTTCCCTAAACACTCTTTCTCTGCAACTTCACCCCAAATTCCCATTCTTTTTTTTTTCCACCAAACCATACACACAAAATCCATTTAAAAAAACAAGAAGAAAGAGACAGCGAGATACCACTGTTGATGTCGTCGATGATCGAATTTGTGGGAGGAGATGGTGGAGTAGTTCTTGTCGAGCCTGGGTTGCCGGCAGTAAGGACTGCCGCTGACTGGAGAAGGGAAGAGGTGGAGGTGGAGGTGGAGGTGGAGGTGGAGGTGGAGGTGGGGGTGGGGAGGGTTGGGCTTGGGTGTGGGTGTGGAAGGGTTTGTAGATTTTTTTTTTTTTTTTAAAGATTCATTTAGTTTTATTTTTATTGTTTATAATTTTTTAGGTAAAGAGATGTTTTTGCTCCCTTTAAAATTGGTATTTTTGATCGAAAACCCTTAATTGAGCCAAATAGAAAGTTTGAAATCCTTAATTGGAACAAAGTGAATGTCGCATCCTTAACTACGACAATATGTATAATATGAGTCCTTTTACTAAAATTATCCCGCCTAAAATTTAATGTATGAAAAGTTTGGAATTCTAGTTAATTACAAGTACTGTTTGCTAAACACAAAGCTAGCCACAAATTACTTAATTAATTTCCATGTGGTGGTGTTTAGTTTTAGTCCCTTTCCATGTTCAAAAATGTGATATTATTGAGCCTTATTTTCATATATGGAAATTAATTGTGTGTGACCACCTTACCTAGCTAGCTCTAGCTGCTGCTCCATATGCACTTGGTGGAGTTCATTGTAGGGTGGGAGTCTTCGAGTTGTTAATAGTTTGAAGCTGTGGGGGTGGGGCTGACCCCTCACACCTACCAGCAGAGACCCTTCATCAATTAAACTACACTAATTAAAAAAAGAACCTTGTATTTTGGGGTGATGTCGAAGCAAATGAATTAATATTGAAAATTTTGATTGTTTAGTTTTTGCATATGCACATCTTAAAGATCCTCTACTTGTTTTATCTCTACTTATTTTTGCTTGATTTTTAATTTTATTATTTGGGATATATATGGTACTTTTGCTTAAACACCCTTGTATTTTTGCTTGATGTATGTACATAGACTATACCAAACCGTTATGTAGTAAGTATTTTTTTTTTTTTGGCCACTATGTAGTAAGTATAACTGTTCTAATACCATGTTAAACTTTGTTGGTTTATTACCATTATAAAAAATTAACTATTAATGTAAGCCAACAATTACTTCATATTCTAAAAATGATTACTCATCATATCTAAAGTTTACCCTAACTAAAATCTTAGATATGACAAGAAATGGATCGTGGTTGTTTTCCTCGTTACACATGGCCTTATAAACCTTCACTACTTCACTAGTCTTAGACTCTTTTTTTTTTTTTTTTTTTTTTTTTTCAAATATAGTTCACTATGAGTTATGTTTGCTTTGACACAAATGCAACTCTTATTAATTAATTTGGGTAATCCAACCCACAAGGAGCCTCTTAATTTTAGTCACACATGCACCACCTTGGTCCAAAGGCCTTGTCCCTCCTATATATCCATAAATGTTAATTTCACTATCAAAGTTATCATAGTTTAGTCTTTTTCTTCAATGTTAATTTTCAGCTCTCTCCATGCTGTCTTAATAAATTCCACCGTCGTCACTACATCTTTTTTCAAGCTCTATAAACTTTCTTTCTTTAATATTCGACCTAACTTTGGGCCCCCCAATTTCATTTCCACTTTGTGAATTTCTATGCAAGTAATTGCCACTCGATCTGAATATTGATCTTATGTCAACGTACACGGTCTCTCATATTATTATCATTATTTTTGTTTTCATTTGGTAAACAAGATTCTTGTTTATAAAATAGGGTTAAGCTCAAAAAAGAATAATAGGTTTAGTCAAGATTTCAACCCTTTAGAGGTTTTTGCCATTAAAATTTAGTTTTGATTGGAATGATGTAGTTGACGTTTGAGTAGCTGCACTGAATGGTTTGTTTGTTATATATATAATAGACGCATTTAGTGACCTTTTCAAAGTCATCACATATAACTCAGATATGTACTAATATATAGGATATATATATAATCCAAAAAACCTTGGCATATATATATATCGATCAGGCTCTTTCTATATATTAAGGTATATCTCAATTTATTTATGTTGAGGTATGACCTTGTTGGGGCCTACATGAGTCGTTTTGTATCGATTCGAACCGTTTACAAGGATCAATTACAGCATGCATATAATTGTTTATTAGTCGCAATACCATATATATAAGACACGATATAAGATATTTATGTTAACTAGTGAACTGTATATTTAGATCACATTCAATTCATATAAAATCAACATAATTAATAGTTGAATAAAAATCTGACAATAAAAACATCTTATATTAATTGTAGACGCCTGGCAAGTGGCAACCATTTGCACATGATAATCTAATATGGTTTGTTAGTCTTGGCCGGCCATGAAGTTTTAGTTTGTCACTAATATTTGTCCTCGCCGATCTTTCTTTGTACGTAGTGTTGGGTTGATTTCATGCAACAGGAAGTATAGTGCACCAAGCAATAAGCATGCTGCCTAGGTGGACATTAATTAGTAAATGCTTGTGTGCATGTCTCATGTAACATTGTGACTATGCATGGCGTGAATTTTTCAGAGGATGCCAAAACTTAATTTCTTGTGTCATTTGTCAACGTGTAAAGGTATAATATATTTCTTGTCAAATTAAAGATTAAATGAAGCAATCAAGACAAGCCAATTATATATTATTATTATTTTTTCGCTTGTTTCACATTTACATGGACTAAACAAATAATGAAGATGATAATGGTTTTATAAGGTATTATGTTACGAGTTTTGACCTCTAAATATCAAATTAAGGTGTCTTATTCACTTTACATATTATATATGTTGTTAAACTATCAAACGATCGAGATCATTCATTTAGATACAATTTCACCTATTCAACGGTGCTAATTGGCTTTTAACTGATAATATAACACTCCGGATATGTTTTGCAAGAAAAAAACTTAATTTGTCCAAAATAATTATGAGCACTGCGGATCTTAACTGTCTGCCTACAATTTAGGACTTTTGAGCAATTAAGCTTGGCCAACTAATTAATCCCCTAGACCCTTAAACAAATAATTCTTAATTAAGCATGTACATATAGGTTAGCCCATATTTCTAAGTCAGACCTAAGGTGGTGCGATCGAGAGTCAAGTACCTATTTGCAATTAGTAGTAAAGGTATCAAATTCGATCGTATTTTATGATTTTCATATAGTACCTTTGAATTTATCAATCAATTTCCTGTACAGTACTGTACATGTACATTAATTCATATTAATCTTGCTTTAAATGGAGAAGTGACTTCTGATCACCAACCTATTAAACGGTGCCTAAACCATGCACGCAGTCATCAATATTTATTAAAAGGTTTCACACTAGCCATATATGCATGCAGAACTAAATGCATGTACTCTATTTAGACACATGGGATATAAACAAAAATAAAGATTTATTTGTTCAAAAATTAATGAAATTAGCTATATGTATTACAAGAATTCAAGGGTCTAATAAGTCTGCTGCAATTTGCAAATGGCATGTGGTCTCAGATTCACAGAGACAACATGAATGATATTGATAGTGTTATAGTCTCAGAAGCCAGAAGATAACTTTTAACTTTTCCGTGATTTTTGAACAATATTCATTTTAGTTATGGGGCTGATCGATCGAGGCAATTAAGAATCAAGATAGAAAAAGTGAGAAGGTCGTGACTAAAAGAGATAAGGTAATAATACGTGATGGGCATATATATCAAGTTACGTCTTTAATTTTGTAGTTTTGACTTCATTTGGATGATGATGCAATGTTGTGCTACTTTGTCAATATACATGCAAGAGGTGATCAAATTAATATATTCATCAAGTTAATTAAAGAACTTGAGAGTTGAGAGATTGAGACATCATTTTCTAAATGAAACATACTGGTGAAGAAAGATTGAACAATACGTAATTTTATCCTTACACATATATAATCTCATGAGTTTAATATTGTTAATAATCCATAAAATCAATCACTATTAAGAACAAGCTACGTTGACAATTAGAGATCATATTTAGGAATAAACACGTCTAAATTCATTCCATTAATTTTTACCTAAATTCACAAACCAAATCAATTTAATCGGTCGAAGGCTTGAAACTAGCTTTCATTTCACATATCCCACTAAGTCAAATCACATTCAACATGAATAGATAATGACATATATATATAATTGAAATAATAAATTACAAGAGCTTGCCTTTATTGGATCTAAAACGTGGGCGGTCAAACAAAATAGGAGGGAGCTTCTGCCTGCCTGATCTGCCTGGCCGTCTTTATCGTTGACTCTGCCTCTTTCTCTTTGTGCACATGGATTGCGCCGGGCCAATAGGCCCAAGGCATATATGGAATCAGTCAAACTCACTTCTTTCTTTGACAGACAACACACCCCATCTCTCTCCAACAAATTAAACTACCAAATTTTCAACCAATTTACCATGAGTTTTGGCTTTTTTGGGTGTGAAAATAGCATGGATATTCCCCCAACAAACCCAATAAAAGGAAGGAAAATTCACATCATCATGCATTTAACTCTTATATCCGACTAATTTCTTTTTCTATATTCATTAGAATATTGTAAATCTTTGCCATATGAGTCCAGGCTGTAGACGAGCTTTAAAACAAAAATTAAAATATTTTTCGATCATTATAATGTTAATAAAATGAATTTAATTAACACTGCAATCTAACGATTATTGGCTTATTGCAAACAGATGCTCGCTTACTCAACGCTTATTTCCTAAGCTCATATGAGTAAATTTAAAACTAATACATAATTACCACCCTGTTTTTAATTAACCTTCTCTCGATCTCCATTTCTTATGTTATTTTATACATATAACAAGAAAATTGAAACTAAAAGAATATATAATGTTAACAATACGTATGATTAAGTACAGATGGAACGCCTGGCCAAGAAAAAAAAATACAGATGGAACATTTTTTTTAACACTCTAAACCTTCTCTCTCTTGAGAATGTCATGCCACGTGGTGTGTTGACGCACCACCTGACGGTATTCTGACCTCACTCCAATCTCTCTCTCTCTCTAACTATAAGATGAGTCATTTTGACAATATTGTTTTGTTGGTCTTAGTCCAAAGTTCCAAACCCTTTTAAAGCCGAGTCTGTTGCACCTCGATCTATAAGACTTCAAACTTCACTAGCCTTTCTCCTTCCTTGTTTCTCTCTCTCGATCTTCATACCCACTTCTCCCCTAACAAATATTTATGGACAAACCAGCACGACTGCCCTGACCAAAACCTTACACGTACATCTTTCATATATGCACTCATACAAATCATAATTAACCAAATTAAACATACAATTCTCATTCTTACACACATAACCATATAGCTAGATCATGGAAACCTCTAGTGATTCGATCAGAATCGAGCATGTTTCTCCGGCGACGGCTGACGGGAAACGGGTGGTGGATGAGTTGGACTTCTTTGCTGATCATAGGGGTTCTTTCAAAGAATCCAGAGATCATCATCATCATCAAAGGGTTGTTGAAGTTAAAGAAGAGGGTGATCAACGTGATGACGACGATGGCATGGATGTAAATGTATGCAAAACTACTATCTAAGCTTATTCAAATTGCTTTATACCCAACTGATCACTTTTAATGTTATTGGGTTTTTGTTTTTTGGTCATTATTATTATAGATTGGTTTGAATCTTCTTACAACAACATACACCAGCAGCGACAAGTCATCTATGGATGATGGAACATCGTCCCATAACATGGAAGACAAGCAAAGAAAAAATGAGGTATACACATAGAAATATTAATATTGGCAGTGTTTTTTGTTTGTTAATTTGTAGTTTTATTTAATTGGGTCATTAATTCATGGAGAAGTACGTTTTGGGTGCAGTTAGCAGTTCTTCAGGCTGAGTTGGGCCGTATGAATGTAGAAAATCAGCGTTTAAAAGGCATGATCAATCAGATCAAGAGTAATTACCAGTCATTACAAGTGCATGTTGTGGAACTCGTGCAACGCCAACAAAATCAAAAGCCTGAAACTGCTGAAGATCAACACAAGGTATGTAGATGTACGTACATGATTTTACTTTAATTAATTACATTAATTCCTTGACTATATTGTTGCACTTAGGCCGGTTGATGAGTCCAACCACACACCACCATATTTACCCATATTCTTCCAATTTAACTATACCCACATCGTCAAACATGTATACTATTTTAATGAAAGATCTCAACATTAATTAGTGTAGTTTAATTTCTAGTTCTAATTTAGCCACTTTCTCTCATATATCTATGTTTGTTTAGATGATAAATGGATCATTACTAGAAGATCAGAAGCAGATGATCAACGGGGTCAATATTCTTCCTAGGCAATTTATGGATATGGGCAGGGCTGCTGCAAATATCATTGAGAAAGATGAACTCTCACACTGTTCTTTGGAAGGTAGATCCCAAGATTGTTCTGGTTCGCCTCGAAACGACATCATTGAGTCAATGGAGTGCAAGAGTAGTACTATTCATAGGGATGGTGGAAGAAGTACTACTGGGGGAGAAGAAAGCCCAGATCATGAATTTGCAGCTGGAATATGGGTTCCTAAGAAAGTCTCTAAGTTGAATCCTAGAGACGTAGAGCAAACCGCAGAAACCATGTCGATGATTAAAAAAGCCCGTGTTTCTGTTCGAGCACGATGTGAAGCGCCCATGGTAAGTACTAGTAGTTAGTTCTCTTATTTATCATACACATATTATGTTCTTAAACTGTCAATTAGAACTATATATGAATCAGATAAAACTATGTTTGAATTTGAAGTCTCACTAGTAATTGGCAACATAACTACCCAATATAATGTATTTCCAGTCTTCAATTGGGAAAAGTTTTTTTAATGAAATGTGTTTGGGTATTACAATACTATAATTTAGAAGGATGTTCTTTCTACAAACAGGAAAATGGAATAAAAAAACACCATGCTATAGAAGTCTACAAATTACGTTTCAAAGCTTGATTACACACACACACACTCTCTCTCTCTCTCTCTCTCTCTTATTCTTCATTTCCCATTTGCAGAAAGTCAATTGACTAGTAGTTAGCATTCTGCTAACCACCACCCATGTTACCCAAAACAGTCGATTTGATTCATCATATTAAATTCTTGCAGATATCCGATGGATGCCAATGGAGAAAGTATGGTCAAAAAATGGCGAAAGGAAACCCATCCCCTCGAGCTTACTATCGTTGTACCATGGGAATTAGTTGTCCAGTTCGCAAACAGGTACATGCTGTTTTTGTTTTTCTTCTGCAATTAATAATCTAATAACATAACATATTAATTAAATCTCGATCTCCTAATAATAGGTACAGAGATGCGCAGAAGACCGAACGATACTCATAACAACATACGAAGGGCACCACAACCATCCACTCCCTCCTGCTGCAATGGCAATGGCATCGACCACATCAGCAGCAGCATCAATGCTTCTATCAGGGTCAATGCCGAGTATTGATGGGCTCATAAACTCAAACAGCTTCTTTGCAAGAACTGCACTGCCTTGCACACCAAGCTTCGCCACACTCTCAGCCTCAGCCCCATTCCCAACTGTCACATTGGACCTCACTCGCACTCCCAGTAACTCCTCAGAGCTATTGCCAGTACTGCAGGGACAACTACCAAACCTTTCTTCTACAAGCTTTTCTCTGAATAATATCTTGTCGTCCATGCCACAAGTTTTGGGTCAAGCCCTTTGCAGCCAATCTAAGTTTTCACTGCTCCATAGCAGCTTTCAGGGTTCGGATGCTGACAAGGTCAGTGCAGCCACTGCGGCCATCACAGCTGACCCAAATTTCACAGCGGCTCTAGTGGCGGCCATTACCTCTATCATTGGCAATGTTCATTAATTCAAACAATGCCAACAGCAGTAATATTACTAGTACAAGATCTCCCCGATACATTACCATTTACCAATGTGGAATTCAAGACTATATATCACATTTGCCACCTTATTTTGTTGAGGTACATGTATGGTCAAGATTTGAAATGAGATATACCATGAATGGACATAAATCTGTGAAAGGAATGATTAACAAATTCAACTCCCCATCAGATCAAAGATCTTAATGGCACTAGAAAAATGAAATTTACTAACGCAATTAAGCATGAAACTTAATTAATGACCGCTGTACAAATATCTGCTTTATTTGTACAATCATTTACAAATTCAAGATACATAGTTTATGATTGAATTTAAAACTGCATCATACTTTTCCTATGAATTTAAGCCTCTAAGGCCCCGTTTGTTACACGGGAGTAAAGGGTATTGTGTTAAATAACACAGTTATTTCGTGTTTGGTACCACCCAGTATTAGTTTAAGTGGGACTACATAAACCCGCTTCACTTAAAACGGGCTTAGCCTTTCTTGTATAACACTCTGTTGAAGTGCAGTGCTAAATAACATGGGCTTAGCCCTTTTCTGTTTCTGTTCATTTGCGATCTTGTATTTCTCAATCCCTCCCGCTCTCTCGCTCTCGCTCTCTCTTTCCCGAAAAATTATAGGGTATAACCGATATACCGCCACGTGGTATAACCAATCCAACGTGTAAGGGTATTACTGGACAATGTGTTTATATTAGTAGGGTATAGTGTTAATAACATCCACTCATATTATAACAAATAGACTGGTTATACCATGTATCAATATAGCAGTTATAAAAATAATTTTTCCTCTTTCCCCATCTACGATCTCTTCGTTGTTTCTGTGCAAATCTATCATTTCTCTTCTCTCGTACTCTCTTTCCCTCATCCCTCTCTCTCTGGGCCAACTTGGCTTGGAAGTTGAATTGATCTATTGGGTTTTTTATTTTTTGGAGAGATGTACATCATGTTCTGAATTCATGGCTTTGGTTTTTTGATTGCTGATCTGGATTTGGAAATTTCATTTGGATTGCATGGTTGAATGTGTTTTCTGGCTTTGATGCTGTGTAGGTTTCCTTTATTCTGTATCTATGTGAGTCAATTGGATCAATTGTATTTGATTTGATTGTGGGATGCAATTAGTTTCAATGAGAGAGAGAGAGAGAGAAAGAGAGAAAGATATATAGATGGGGCAAAGGGGATAGGAGAGGGGAGAGAGGTGGGGTGAGGTGGGGATGGTCAGCAGTAGTGCTAGGTATACCACATTTTTATACCATAATTTCATACCACCTTATGTGGCAACTTACATGGCATTCATACATTGGATACTAAAAAATAAAAATAAAAACCCAAAAAGAAAAAGAAAAACTCTGTCCAATAAAGTAATGACACGTGAGATGGTATAAGAATGTGGTATAAGAAATGTGGTAAGTATAACATTATTTTTTTTTATAAGTATTTTAGTTTTAGCTTTATTTTTTATAATTATTTTTTTTTTTTTGTAATTAAGTTTTCCCTAAAATTAAATATATAAAGTTAATTAAGACAGTAATATTTGGCTTATCCAGTTTTATAATCCGACACATCATCAAACATAGAATTACATTTAGTCTAGCTTACTCCAGTCCAACACAGTCCAGCTTAACCATAAGAATAGTTCAGTCCACCACAGTCGAGCGTAACAAACGAAGCCTAAGAGACAAAAGCATAAAACAATAAAATAACAAATTTTAAACCTATGTGAGTCTATTTTTTTTCTTAGGAGAGAGCTTTAAATCCAGGACTTCTCTCAACAAAGTGAAGAGCAACTCGATCCACACCAATAGCTAGCGGCAATATCATTCTCTACTTGATTTTTAGTCTTAACTAGTCAAATGCATAAGAATTAAAGGGATTGGAAGCTTATTTTATTTTATTTTTATTAACGGAAAGAGAGATTTGAACTTGGAACGTTTTTCAATATCTGTAAATAAAATACAACTAGACCAATAACTCGTTCTAGAGACTGAAAGCTTGGATGATCTGAAGATTTGAGAATTGACTTAGTGATGGATGCTAAAATTTGGGCCTTATATTGGTTTGAGGTTTAGCATAGATTTGGGCCAAGGGTAGCAAGCTATTTGTGTGTTGTTTCTTTTGTTTGTTGGGCCTGTGGCCCTTCTCACTAAACTGAAAAAAGCTAACGTGACCTTGAGTTATGATGTAAGGATGAGATCGAAAGTTCAGCTTCGTCTTATTTTAGTCTCCACCACACTAAACCATACCTCATTTGTCTTTATTCTTTTTTCTTGTTGGTCTCTTCTTGGGAAAGCAAAGGATATACTCTACTTTGGACGGAATGGATGAGTCATCAAGTACACGTGTACGGTAGAGCTTGATTGCTGTCAGCTTTTAAAAAACCAAGGCGATACAAATATCTAATATAGTCCTCCCCACCCCAAAAGTTAGTTGGAAAACGCATCACTATCTCATCCGTCTCCGCGCCAACAGTGAGTCAATTTCATCTCTTTCTATTTTTAATTTCATAATTTTCTCCGTATTTTTATCAATTCATTTCCTTCTTTTTCAATCGGAAACCCTAGCTTCGTTTCAGATCACAGCTCCATCTGTTTGTGATCGACAGGTATCTAGATTTTGTATTACGGATTTTGTTTTATCGTTTAAGTCAAGGATCGTAGAAATTTCATTTCTAGGACATTAGGAAATTGGAACCTTACATAAGTGGAGTAATCGATCGCTACCCATGGTTTATGTAATTTATTTTATAGTTTTTATTATCAGGAATATGAGCTTATTTAATCGAGCTTACCTGAATTTTTGCCCTTTTTTTCTAAAGAAAGAAAAATGAAAAAAAATAAAATAAAATGAAAAGTGTTAGTGTTACACAGTGTTGACTTGGTTTATGTCTGATTATTACTCAAGATTACTATGTCCAAATTATATACCTACTGGAAGATAAGTTTGCGAGTGCAGTGCATGTATAGGTGTATGTATTTACAATTACCGGTGTAGTGTGTATGCACAAAGTTCATGCGAGGAATCATTTTAATGAATTTGTGATTGTGTTATTCTTGATTGATGGGTTTTTTTCTGCTCCACTTAAGAAAATGAATTCTTGTTCATGCAGTTAACATGGGAACCAAACTTGAGTCTGTTACAGCCGCACTCTTTCTATGCTTGCTCCTGTTTCCTTTGGTTTTTGCTGCATCCAATGATGGGTTGCTCCGGATTGGACTCAAAAAGAGGAAATTTGATCAAAATAACCGGGTTGCCGCCCACATTGATTCCAAGGAAGGAGGGGCTCTGAGAGCTGCACTCCGAAAATATAATGTTCGTGGAAATTTGGCAGATGACCAGGACACTGATATTGTTGCTCTCAAGAATTACATGGATGCTCAATACTTTGGTGAGATTGGTATTGGCACTCCCGCTCAGAAGTTCACTGTGATATTTGATACTGGCAGTTCAAATTTGTGGGTGCCTTCTTCTAAGTGTTATTTCTCGGTGAGTTTCTTTTCTTGGATCTGTTTATCATTTATATGGTAGTTATAGCTAAATTTCCTCTTTTCATGTTGTTAGATAGGAGACAATGTAACTATTTTGCATATGATTGCAGATTGCATGCTATTTACATCCAAAATATAAATCAAGCAGTTCAAGCACCTACAGCAAAAATGGTTTGTTTCTGTCATCATGTTCTATCTTATAATATTTTAACTTTTTAATTAATGTGTATATGCATGTATTCGTTGGAGGAACATTCCTATTTATGACAAGAGAGGATATTCTGGTTTCTTCCATTGTGCAGGTAAACCTGCAGCCATCCAATATGGAACTGGAGCTATTTCTGGGTTCTTCAGTGAAGACCATGTGCAAGTTGGTGACCTTGTGGTCAAAGATCAGGTAAATCTGAACATGGTCATACATATTGAACTTCTTGTTGGTGGTTTCCCTTAACTGATACAGGTGGTTTTTTGCAGGAATTTATTGAGGCAACCAAGGAGCCCGGCATCACATTCTTGGTAGCCAAATTTGATGGCATACTTGGACTTGGATTTCAAGAGATTTCAGTTGGAAATGCTGTACCTGTGTGGTATTTTGTTCTTCTATGCTGTTATTATGAGTTCCTGCTTTGTTTTAATCTTGTAGGTTGTGTATGGCATAGGAATTTCAGAGATTTCATTTTCCGACCTTTCTAACTTTAGGAGTTCTGTAGGTACAACATGGTCAAGCAGGGTCTTGTTAAGGAACCAGTTTTCTCATTCTGGTTTAACCGTAATGATGATGAAGAAGAAGGAGGTGAAATTGTTTTTGGTGGAGTGGATGCTAATCATTACAAGGGACAGCACACATATGTTCCTGTTACGCAGAAAGGCTATTGGCAGGTTGGTGTTCCAAACTTCCATTGTGCTTTGAATATCCATAATTACTTATATGTTTGGCGAGGTTTTCTAATGTAGTCTATACTGTTGCTTTTGTTTGCAGTTTGACATGGGTGATGTTATGATTGATGGTAAAACAACTGGTAAGCAAAATATTTTGTGAGTTTGCTTTTGGTATATTGTTTCATATACTTTTATCAGCTTCCATTCTAACTTAAGCATACATATTTCAGGATTCTGTGCTGGTGGCTGTTCAGCAATTGCTGATTCTGGAACCTCTCTGTTGGTTGGCCCAACGGTGTGTTTCTTTGTGTATTTTTTTCAATTCTGGAGTCAAACATCCTCAATTTATTTCTTTTAACTAGATGGTTCCAGAATTTGTTTTAAGTTCCTACGCCTATTTTTTTTCTTGCTGTTTGTTATTTTGTACGTCATAGTATATGGATGCATTCTTTTTTGTCCATACAACTTTTCATCCAATGTTGCTATATTTATGACTAACAATCAACTATATTACCAAACTTAAAAATAAGAGAACTGGTGATGTCTATTTCTTACACTCTGTCTTCCTTGATGCATAATGTATTTTTTGCTTTTATCTTTTCTATCATGGTCTATTGTTGTTTTCTCTACAATCCATGCAAAATTTTATTCTGCTAATCACTCTGTTTTGCAATGGCAACATATGGAATCCTGGGTTTTCAGCTGGTACTGCAGCAGTCATTGCTTCTTATTGATCATTCTTTGGAGGAGAGGAAAATGAATTATTTTTCACTACCTTTTGGTTGTTTTGCTTATTTGCTCCTTATTTCCTTAGCAGAATGTATAAGGTCTTTACTGACTCTAATTTTAGTGGTTGACGCAACACCTGAGTGTGGTCCTTGTTTGACAGTTCAACATGTTACATGTGCATTCTTACATGTTGATTATTTATTTTTTATTGATTGTGCTTTTTATATCATTTACAGACTATTATTACCGAACTCAATCATGCCATTGGAGCTTCTGGGGTTGTAAGTCAAGAATGCAAGACTGTAGTTTCACAATATGGAGAGACCATAATTGAGATGATTTTAGCCAAGGTACTACTCCCTGATCTTATGTAAAGCCAGTTAACCATTTGGTTTTCAAAACTACTTAAGAGAATTTTATACCTACTTGTTGATTTTTAAACAACTGTTATTATTATTTTATTGTTGCAGGACCAACCACAGAAAATCTGCTCTCAGATTGGTTTGTGCACATTTGATGGGACTCATGGTGTAAGGTTGGACTCAATTCATTTGATTGAACTATGTTTGCTTTGAACCTTATAACAATAACATGGCTAACTTTGTTATACATTTATTTGTTTATGCAATTATGTATGCAATCAGTTCGTCATACATGTTTATTTATTGCACTAGTCATGAAATTTATTTATTTATTTATTTTTTGCAAATGTGATTGTGGTCAGCATCGGAATTGAGAGTGTTGTGGATGAGAACACTCACAAGGCATCTGGTGGCTTATCAGATGCAACGTGTTCTGCTTGTGAGATGACGGTTGTATGGATGCAAAACCAGCTCAAGCAGAATCAAACACAGGAACGGATACTTGAATATGTGAATGAGGTGAAGTAACCCTTCCATCTGATATCTTTCTTAGGTTGCAGTTTTTTGGCTTGCTCATGCTCTGGGTTGTATTTGCAGCTCTGTGATCGGCTGCCTAGCCCAATGGGAGAATCTTCAGTTGATTGTGGCAGTCTGTCTTCCATGCCTAATGTTTCCTTTACAATTGGTGGACAAACATTTGATCTTGCCCCTGAGGAGGTACTGCATAGTGTGTCGATATGCTTACAGTGTTCTGACACTTCTGATTGTTTGACAATGTGTCTTGTGTTATTCCTTGCATTCCACCTGATACTAAGAGTTCAATCAAAAATAAAAATAAAAATTTCAGTTTCTGCTTGTGCAGAGAGTCAGAAAAGCATGTTATTAGCAATATGTGAAAATTTATCCTTTTCATATTGTGATATCTCAAGTTATGAGCATGGATGTGTTCTGACCTTGTCTTTAGTATTCAAAGCATTATGGGCCATTTAGTTTACTGCATTACTAATATATTTCTTTTTCTTTTTGATGGAAATCAGTATGTGCTCAAAGTAGGTGAGGGAGAAGTAGCACAATGCATTAGTGGATTTACTGCTTTGGATGTCCCACCTCCACGCGGACCTCTCTGGTATAATCGACTTTCTGTTTAGTTCTATGCTCTTTTTGGTTTTATATTCATTGGGGTCAAGATCATTGTGGTGGTAGATCCTATTGTTTTTCCAATAGAATGTGTACCGACTGTTGGTGAAGTTTGTTGGTTACTTAATTATCTTATTCCTTGTTGGCAAGAAAGAGCATAACTTGAAAGTCCTCACTAATATTTGTTATTGCGGCAGGATTCTGGGGGATGTGTTCATGGGTCGCTACCATACTGTGTTCGACTATGGAAACCTGAGAATTGGATTTGCTGAGGCTGCATAGAGAAATCTTAGCTCCTAATGTTCAGTTTGTCATTGCCCATCTATAATGGCTACTTTTACGTTGTGGATTTTCAAAACATCCTATCCTAGTACTGCAAGTACACTGTGAATGATCTTTGCATGTAAATATGTCAGTGTGGCGTAATCGAATGTATTTTCAACATTGCACTTAAACTAAGAAAATGGGTCTTTCCCAACTGTCACAATATACTATGAATTCAGAGTGTTGTATATACTCTACAGCTTTAGTTCTGTGAGCTTGAATGGTGGACTTGTTTACACGTGTCTGTAGAATGTCTGATTGTAGGTTGATCTTGGGTGGATCTTAATTTCCAGCCCTTGATTGCTCAAGATTATATGATGCCTTATGCGGATGTGCAAGATTTTAGGTTGACCTGATGCTCAATTTGAAATCATTCCTGGACTTTTTTTCCTATATATATATATATATATATGGCCAATATATGTGTAAAAGAAATTAGAATCATGTCTCAATGTTGAGATATAAATCGGGATAGAAAAAGAATCACTAGATTAATAGTTAGTGATCGAACTTCACTGATCCATCAGATTTGGGTTTGTATTTTTGTGTGTTTCATTGTTTGGTTTTGTTTATTCTCTTTGCGGTTGACTTTTTCTATAAAAAGAAAAAGAAGAAACCAAAGAATGAATTCATGGAATTTATGACGAATTTGGGGAAGCTGTAAATCGGTTGGGGGGAATGAAAGCCAAAATTGAAATCACATGGGCTGGTAATGGTATGAGATGCGAGTTATGCTGGTATGAGATAATTTGAATTCATGTTGGTGAATGTGATAAATCTGTGAGTATTGAGTGGTGATCTTCACATGGAGTGTCTGAATTTCCAGGAGTACGTAATGAATTTATACAGCAAGGCCTTGTCCTTCTTTCACCAACACCAACCACAGAAAATTTATACACGTGTAAGCATTCATTTTGTGTGTGTGTGTGTGTGTGTCTGTTTTGAACTGTGAAGTCACAACTCACAAGCCTCCTCATGTTAAGCCTGTACATACAGCTAGCAAACCTAGCTTATTCCTAAAGTGATTTGGTTGCTTCTAGACCACGCAAAGATGTGACTAAGATGCAGTCTCTTAGTTGATTATTACAAAAAAGGAATTTTCCATTGACTTGGAGAATATGCATGGGATGGGGATGAATGTGAATGCAGCTAAGCTTTGAGCATTTACATTGCCTAATTGAGCTGTATTCAAGATTCAAATGAGCAAAGTGCCCAATATGGGTTGGGTGGTTGGTCCCTTTTCACCAACGGATTGATAGAGAAAAAGGGGAAAGGACGCAGGCAAGTGGGGAAGGCTTAGCTTGGCTTGTGGCTCTCTGGTCACTGCGTGTGTGCTCGTAGCTGTAAAGAAGATGTGTTCAATGCTTGGCCTCAGCTGCAGCCACACTTGTCTGGGCACCGACATAACCCTTGAAGCTATTCAATTAAATTCCATCATGTCATTTTGTTTCACCAACAAAAATTAATGAAGATGGGAAATTCAAATTGAGAATGTTGGAATGCAAGGAATGAAGAATTCAGAATTTTAGTGCGTCACACTTTTTTAATTTTTGGATCAATGAGTTTACTTTTTAACAATTTGATTTAAGATTTAGATTTTAAAATATTATTTAATTTGTTTACATGACATACGAATTTTTAACATAGACAAACTTGTACGAAAGATCACCCTTTTAAAATTAGCATTAATGCTTATTCAGCCCAAAAGAATCAAGTTTGAATCAAATTTTTTACTTGAGTTGGATTAGAATCTCTTCTTTAGTACGTTATCATCTTCTTTGGCTTTAGCTTAGATTCCTTCCTTCAAAAGGTAAGGTCCTAGTTTAGTTATGGACCTTTCCACAAGGGTCACATTACGCGTATCTGCCTCAACCTGATAATATACATATACCTAGCTAGTTCTGTAGTGTAGTACATGAATCTTCAATTTCACGTTGACAAGTATAGTGCTGATTTCACTCACAAGTTTCTAGAGGTACAAAAAGAAATCTGCTAGCGTTGAATTGAGACCACAATGAGCCACCACTCAAAGACTGCAATACTGCATGACTCTTTCATGAGGTCATCACGGAAATTCTAAAGTTTGAATCCGAATGGCATACAATGATACAACTAATTTATCTTAAATTTGTCATATTTTTACTTTATTTTTAAGAATTTAGATCGATAAAATAAGTTATGTGTTATATAGATTCATATAGTCTATTTAAACAAATGCTAGCATCAGTCGCTCACGTACATATAACCGACTGTCAACCATTGATTAATGTGAATATTACAGAAATTTTATGTCAATCCAAAATTGTTGACCTACCACAAAAACTGGAGGAAACTCAAGATGTAATTCACTAATCACAAACTGTTGTGCCACATAAAGAAAGTTAGGTCTACCATTAATCTATTGTTTATGGTGTGAAGTGTGAACTCATTCTCATACGTAAGTTTACTAAGTAATAGTCCAATAGTTTCATTCACATTTCACAGTTCACACCAAGAATAAATATTCAAAAACCGCGTTGAAAGACAATGTATCTGGATTAAGTGCTTTTGGCGCCGCAAAATCACTTCCCAAAATGAAGCATATTCCCCATAATCTCCTCTTAAAACCGTAATCTTGGCATGTGCTTTCATGTGTCAGCATGTGGGCGTCTTTATTAGGAGCCTAAGTAACTGCGCTCCCAGACGGCCAGAGCAGTCAAACTCCCTTCCTTTTGCCACGTGGCTCGATTCAAAGATAGGGTTAACAGCTTAAACTTTGAGCTAAGAAAGAAATAATAAGAATCTTATTTTAAGCTTTTGTTTTTTACTTTTTCGACCTCCAAAACCCAACCAACGGTCCAAAGTCACATATAAAAATGTGACATAGTTAGCACCATTTCAACGAAAACTGTCCAAAACTCAAAACCTCAACAAGCCATAAAACCCATTCTCTTCTCTGTGCTCTCTCTATCCCATGGAGTGGACCAGAGGACCAACCATTGGCCGCGGCTCCACTGCCACCGTCTCACTAGCCACTGCCATCTCCGGTGAACGCTTCGCGGTGAAGTCCACTGAGCTCTCTCACTCATTGTTCTTGCAGAAAGAACAGTGTTTTCTGTCCAAGCTAAGCTCCCCCCATGTAGTTAAGTACATGGGCTGCAATGTTAGCATGGAAAACAATATGCATGTGTACAATCTCTGCATGGAGTACGTGCCCGGCGGCACACTTTTCGATGCGATTCGAAGGCGTGGAGGGCAGCTTGAGGAGCACATGATTCAATTGTACACCCACCAGATTGTGAAAGGCTTGGAGTACCTTCATGGGTTTGGATTGGCACATTGTGACATTAAGAGCCAAAACATTTTGGTGACAGAATTGAGTAGTGTCAAAATTGCTGATCTGGGTTGTGCTAAATTGGTGCAAAAAGTCTCTGGGGAGGAAGATTCAGCTGCCACGCCGCCACCGAGTACTTTTTCCGGTACACCGGTTTTCATGGCGCCGGAGGTTGCACGTGGAGAAGAGCAGGGGTTTGAAGCTGACATATGGGCTCTCGGGTGCACAGTCATTGAAATGGCCACTGGTGGCAGCCCTTGGCCGGAGATAAGTGACCCGGTGTCGGCTCTTTACCGGATTGGATTCTCCGGTGACTTGCCGGAGTTTCCGAGTCAGCTTTCGGGCAAGGCCAAGGATTTCTTGAGCAAGTGTTTGATGAAAGATCCAAGAGAGAGGTGGACAGCTAAAGAGCTTCTTGAACATCCATTTGTTCAAGACTTGGGGTCTAATGATACAGAGCAAGTCAAGGAGTTGAACACTATGAGCTCTCCTATTAGTGTGTTGGATCAAGGCCTTTGGGATTCAATTGAAGTCTTTGAAAGTCCTCAGAAGCAATCTCATCAAGGTCTGTGTTCAAATTCTCCATCAGAAAGGATCAAGAGGTTGATTGGATTTGGAGGTACGTTTTCTACAGTGTCAAATGTACCCAATTGGGAATGGGATGAGAATTGGCTCACTGTTAGAAGCAATGGTGCTGAGGATACCCAAAACCTTGTGAATAACAACAATGTTATGCCTTTGGCTGCAACTGCATCAAATGTGGCTTCAATTGTCCATGAGGAGCTAAATCTTGACAGTTCAATGTGTGATGAGGAATTTGCTTTTGAATTAGAATTTAACAGTACTATTGGTAGTGATGTGAGAGGTTTTCTTATGGCATATGGTGTAACAGGAGATTCTTTTGTATCAAACAATTTTGATTTTGAAACAGATAATAAGAATTTTCATTTTGTTCACTCTCAGTGTCGCCATTATTGTTTTCATTTTGCAGGCCAAGTAATGGAGGCTACATTTCTGTTATTTCTTGTCTATTTTGTGTTTACAAGGGCTACAACTTTTGAATTTAAACAACTGCATGTGCTCATGTTACACTGATATTATCTAACTTAATTATTTTGAATGCGTTAAAGTGTAAGATTTTATCTTAAAAATTACGATGCAATTTACTTAATATATTTAAAGTTGAGAGCATAAAATCACTTATCCGAATCTCATGATAGTAGAATTGGGAGCTCATACTAATTTGGAGTATCAAAATGTGATTGCCATTATAATTATATGTCATGCTGGGTTAATTAAGCATACCCATAATCTGGATCTGCATGTATTTTCACAACCTTTGGCATCTTTTGCCGTCTCTCTACACAAATCAAGAGCAGATATCTCTTGTCTTAGCCAAAGGATGGGAAAGGAAAAAAAAAACCAGCTGTCTCTTTAATCCTAGAAAGATTGCATTAGTTTAATTATCTTCACCTAAATTTTGCAAGCTAGCCCACCCTTTTTGTTTGCATCATGACCAACATATGCGCTTCAATTAAATAACTTCGGGGGCTGCATTTTGTTCAAATATTGTAATCAAAACGACAGTATCATGTGCGCATTGGGCCTCTTACTGACATGCATGTGAAGGGTTAAATACATATAGCCATTTACAGTGTGTGAGGAGCCAATATTGAATTGAATTGATCTATGATCTCATTTCTTTTAGGAACTTTGAACTTGTTCCTTTTTAGTTTTTGCCAGTGCGTCAGCAGCCAACTTGGGGGAGGGGAGACTAGAGGAGCTTATTTCAAGTCTCATAAGTTGACTTGGTACACAAGTCAATTTATTTAATTAATTTCCATGTTCATTTTTCTCTCTACTGAACCTTCATGTGTGAACAAATGAGACTTTTGTTAGGCACTTGGAGGGTCAACTAGTTTGTTCCCCCCTCCCATTCTATCATGGGTAGGTGAATTATACTAATTATATTTTGTGATCATATTTGTTGATCACATTACGTATATAGTTTATATTGTTTTATTTTCGTACAACATTATACGGTGAAGTTTTCATATCAATTAGTATTATGACTGGTAATTAATTGATACATCAACTATCACATCCTATAATTAGTTAAGAAGTAAGATGACACTATTAGCACTGCACTTTTTAGTCCATTGCATCTTTCCTTTTCAAGTGCTGAAGCAAATGTGTACTACCATAGTGGGGAAAGAATTTTGAAGGGTTTTTTTTTTTTGAAAAATAAAAAATAAAAATTCTGAAGGGCTGAATGAGAAGACTTTAAACAAAGTCAACTAACTGTAAAGGGTTAAGTGTAGAGACTTTAAACAAAGTCAACCAATTTAAAACGTGACATCTTGTCTCCATCCAATGAATGAATGAATCTTCCTTTGATCGTACCTAAACAAGGACTTGGCTTCTTGGCCTAAAAAACAAAAGCAGAAGAAGACTTGGCAAAGAAAGGCCACTGGGAGGGTCAACAAGGTGGGTTCTCACCTTTTCCCTCTCTCTCTCTTTCTACCTAATCCAAGTTTTTGTTTTATTGAAAGGCCAACAAAGACTTCTATGAGCCTAAAAGACAAACAAAGCAGGGTGCGGTCATTGTACGCAAATTGTGAAATATCAATTATATATGTACTCAAAGGTATTGTTACATTGTTACTATTGCAAAGTCAATCCACTTTTTGATGGATTCCAGTTGCTAGCTTCACCTGATATTGGCAAGTGGCAACCCACTTGTTTACATCTAGCAGCCGTATGGGCAAATCTCTCATACAATAACATTTTTTTTTTTAATCCGAAGATCAACGCTATACTCATCAAATTTCGTTTTACCAAATAATATGACAGTATCATATTTATTTAAATTTGGACTTATTCAATTTGTTACGAACAAGATTCTAACATGGGTATGGTGTACCGAAACATTATTTGGTGTGCCAATTTCGTGAAGTAATATTACTGTTTTCGTACTACATCTTCATTTGGTTCATTGATTAGACAGTCTTGTGAATTTTTTTTTTTGAAAGGGGCGATCATACCACGCGGATAATATAATCATCCAATATACAATAGTGCTATACTGTTATGTGTGTTATTTATTTTAAAAATGTAAATTTTATTTAAAATAAAGCAATATTTCAGAGGTCGCACTATCACTGAAAAACCGTAGCCATTTGGTTTAGATCATTCAGGGCCCTTGGGTCCCGTTTGAGTCATTTAACTTCCTTTGGGCTTTTAAAAGTGCTCTTGGGCCGATCAGCCGACTCCCAACACATTAGTTTTTGGAGGAGCTAACTAATGCAGCCCAGCAAAATGGAGAGATAAATGGATCGGCTAGTAAAATTTTAGAATAGTATTCTGATCTAAGTGGTCTTATTCTATATTTCTATGTCCCGTGCTAGGAAGCATTACAAAGAGGAGATGATCACTTAATTTGGAACGTTGATTGCAGAGCAATGAGAGAAAATTTCACACAACTCATTTTATTTTAGCAATTACTTATATTATGCTTTGTGTTGTAGTCCATAACACTCCTCGAGGGTGTGTTTGTACTACTAACACATATTCTTAATTTTGCCTTAAAATAAATTTGGGTTGGTGTTTGATATGTTTTTTTCCGAAAGATGAAATCATCCTTTGTTTATTCCTAACTTGTTCCAAACGCTTAGAATTTTAAAAGCTATTCCATTCCACAATCCACATAGTAAGGAAAAGGATATGATTAATATTTCTATTCTAGCATTCAGGTCAAACAAACAGGGCCTAATTGGATTAGGTGTTTGTGGAATCATTCTTGTTTATGTAACCCAAATTTTTAGCAACCCCAACTTAATTAGGTCTTAACTCTTAACCATAATCAGAAAATGAAGAATCTGCATGTATATAGATTTAGAAAAGGACATAGTAAAGAACCCAACACATGAGGATGGCCAATCACTTTGTGCACATATATGTTATTTACAAGAGGCCATCCATTCTCTTTAATTCTTATTCTCATTAATTTGGTAGCAGTGCTGCTTAATTAATCTATATATATATATATGTGTGTGTGTGTTGTCTTGTTATTTGTCTTGTGCAGTAGTAGCGTCTTGTGCAGTAGTGGCAGCGCTGCTTTTCCTCTGGCTCTGCTGATCAGCGTCCTTTTGGAGTTGCTTTACTCCGTGTACACATTTTCTAAGTACATAGAGCTCTTTGATGTAGTAGTGGAGTCGATCTATCATCAGCGCCAGGAATAGGGAAAATCCTGTGTACGTAATCAAAGTTAATTCACCAACTACACAACTTTATGCATCTTATTATAAGTTGTGTCAAAATATATAAGAGAAAGTTAATGACATAATTTACAGGTGACAAGTTATATAAATGATAAAGATAAGAAAAATGCGTGACAAATTATATATCCAATATATATGTTTGTAATGATATATTTTTAATTAGAGAGATGATACATATAATGATCAATTGAGATGAGCGGCTTACTACTACAATTTTCGACAATTTTAATGATCAATGGATAATTATGAATATATAGTGCTCACCTATAAGAGATACCTCTAGGAGACGATGTGCCATAAGAACTTCATCAGTTGGATTGACAAAGCCTGCATCCCTTGAACGTTTGTGGACACTAAAAACACCATATATGGCTGAGCTAAAAAACACCAGAATGGTTCCTCCCACGCTCTTCGCCACCAATGGCCCCCGTCCTTGCTTCGACCGGTCCAGCCCCATGATCACCAACTTCCTTAGAGGAGTTCGAAACAGAAGGCTCAAAATCAATGCCATTTCGGCCAACACAAGTATGAACAAAATTTGAATCATAATTGCCTTCTGAGATATGAAAGTGACTTTGAAAAGATGTTGAATGTTTAAGTTGTGAAAAACAATGGGGGGTGAAATTTATGGGTTTTTGTTTTTTCTTGGTATCTTTTTGTCTCTGCTTCTAAGGTTCAAAAGCTAGCTTGCTTTTCCTAACTTATGGGTTTGATCAAAGAATTATACTTCCCATGACCTCATGAGGCAGGGATGGAATAACTTCGTCATGTTCCCTAGGAGAACCTTGTTATATATGTCTCTTTGCCTAATTAGGAACACCATGCAAATTTCCATTTGCCTTTTGTACTAATAACATTTCATATCAACTATGTCCAAGTTCCATTTTGGGTTTTATGCTAGTTTTTCCATTATGGTTTCATAAAAGAAAAGTAGCACCTTTTGGATCTTTTCTAGTACATAATTAACCTTTTTTTTGGTCGAAAGCACATAATTAACCTAGGTAGTAATTTTATCATCAATGATTTTTTTTTTTTTTTTTATGTTGGGGAGGGGTTATCATCAATAATTTGAGCTAAAGACTAAAGTTTCTGAACCCGGCCCTAGTTTTAGTGACATTTAAGTAATTTACATCATTGTACGAATTATTTTGTGTACCATCTCTTAAATAAATAAATATAAGTTGTTATTTTAGATAAAAAAAAAAGTTAATGATTATAAAACCCAAATTTGGGCTCTTAATACCTTTAAGACCCATGTGCTTTTTTTAATTTTGAAGGAGGTCCAATAACACCTAACCCGGTCCACATTCTAACCATCCTCTTCTTCTCCGTCTATGTCTGTTAACCTTACTCTCTCTCTAACCTCACTCTATCGTCTTCGCCATGGAGCACAGCCCGGCGGGTTCTCTGCTGGATCGGATCGACGAGCTTCGAGATCTAGCCACCATTGGATATGGGTATAGGTGCGAGATCGTTCTTGACGAACCAGGAGATCGCTTCCAGATCTATAAATAAGAAAAGAAAAATAACAAAATTGAGATCGAAAATGGTGGAATTATGAGGAAGCGTACGAAGATCCTTGGTTGTAGATATCAATAGAGACAGAGACATGCTCAGCGTCGGACTTGAGCCTGTTGAGGGAGGCCTTCTTGTGGGCGACGATGAAGAGCGAGTCTGAGCTTGATAGCGCCGACGAGAACAGAAACAGATCTGATACCACCGCGAAGATCAGAGGCCTGCTCAAGGGATTCGTCATTTTCATTTGGGAAGGTGTGGTGACAAAGTTTAGCAATTGTCTTGATTTGGATTCTTGGGTTTAGATAATCAACAATAGTTTTCATTTGGATTTAGTTTTTTCTTGGTTTGTTCTACTATTCATCCGGATTGCTCTTCTATTGCCTTTGTTCACTGCAAACTGCATTTTAACACAGGTATGTGCACTTCAGAAATGGTTGCTCAATCTCAACGATGGTGACTATATTGGCCTAAAGTCATGCCATATGGCCCAGAGTCAGTCCCAGACCCACCACGAATGGCCTTTGTAGAATATATTCAGAATGATGCCTATTTCATTTGGCTTCAATCAGATTCCTTTAATCTTCACTTATGTTTTCAACTCAAGGAAGAGAAAGAAAAACAAGGTACAAGATGCAATCACACATTTTGTATTTTGGTCGCTTGAAAGTACATGATGTTAAGTTGTCATCATCCATCACAATGAGTTTGATCAAAATTGGCTTACAAGCCAAAAAAAAAAAAGAGATACAGCAAACAAATTGTATTGCTATCATTGATACAGTGAATGAATTTAGTGTCTTTGTACAATATTTTTGGTAGATTGGCAACAAAGGAGTAGAAAATTACACATTAATGGTAAATGAATTGGTATTTACACTTGAGTTTTTCTTAATCTTTCAAGACAGAAAAACTTACAGGACGCTTATTCCGAGGAGCCTGAATGAGAATTAGTTGCATCTGAGTTAAGAGAGCTATCTTCCAAAGTATTCATGGCAAATACATTGATGGGTACAGTGATTCTCATGAACTTATTTTCATTGTTTATTCTTGCAGGGTCATATTTAATGTTTGGGTTGCTTAGAATACTATTGGAATGTTGTTGTTTTGAAATTGGTGGTAATTGTGATGAGTAGTAGGCAATATGGGGTTTGTTTTCGAATTAATTTGCTTGGAATTCATCATATGGGAGCAAGTAATTAGAGATTTTGAAATTGTCAATGTTTTGGGGTATGAATTGGGTTAGATAAGGAGAAATTATATTTTCCTCTTGTTGACTTAGATAAACCCATAATTTCTGTTTTAGTTTGTTCTTTGCTTGTTTATGCTTTCACGAGGATTGTACTAGGTTTAAATTATATTTTCTAATTTATTGTTACTATCAAACAATAACAATACTTGATTGTCACTGCCGGGCAGTAACAATAAGTGATTGTTACTGCCGAACAGTAACAATAAGTGATTTTTAGATTTGGTTTTGATGTGTTTCTTGCATTTTTGAACTAATTTGTATGTGATTGTCACTTCCTGCCTGATAGTGACAATTGTTAAATAGTATTTTTTTGACAGTGGTAATTTTTTTGACAGTGGCTATTGTTAAAAAAAAAAAAAACAGAAGATACACGACAGCTTCAACAAAAAAGAAAAAAAGAAGAAGACAAAGATTTTTGTTTTTTATGTGTTTATGTTAGAAAAATACATAAGATTTGTATATGTATGTTGTTTATGGGTTTTTTTTAGCACATTGAGAATAGTCATTGTTCGATAGTGGTAATAAATAATAATTGACACTGTGACAGTAACAATTAGGTGATTGTTACTGTGTGATAGTAGCAAATTAGCAATCACCTGATTTGTTACTGTGTGACAGTAGCAATCAGGTGATTATTACTCTCTGAATTTTGTGATTTTCTATAGTTTGAATTTTGGTGATTGTTATTGTATGACAATAACAAGATATATTATTTATCTTCAACATGTAATTGTTACTGTAAAACAGTATCAATAGATGATTGTTACTACCAAGTAATAACAATTTTTTATTGTTACTGCCAGATAGTAGCAATAAGTGATTGTTACTATCAAACAATGATAATATTTGATTGCCACTGCCCGGCCAGTAGCAATAGATGATTGTTACTATTTAATAGTAATAATTATATTTACTATTAAAACGTAAAAGATTATGGAAGCCTCATCTTGATTTTTTATATTTTATATTGGTTATTATTTAACATGTTTATGACATGAAAATACATAAATTATTATTTATTTTTTTTGGATAGTTTATGTATCAATTGGTACTGAAATGAAAAAAAATAAATAAAGGGAAAAAATGATATTTTTTTAAAAACACTGTAGCGCGCCACAGTAACGGCGTCACTGTAGCACCGTTTTTTTAAAAAGTGGGCCGCTACAGTATTTTACTGTAGCGTGTGGGCCGGATGAATAGTATATTTTAAAAATTGGACTTAAAAAAAAAAAACCCTAAAAAAAAATCCAATTACAATATATTATTTATTTTGTTTTTTATTTTTGAACAACAATATTGACTAGAATTCAAGTAAATAAAAGATATTAGAAAACTCGTGCAGGAGAAGAAATGGAGTGTGAATATCACCTCTTTTTTAATAAATAAATAAATAAAACCAGTGAAACGGTGCGTTTTAGTCCTGCTAAGACACAGCGAGCGAGCCCGTGAGCTGTGTCACTCTAGTGTAGCGCGTAGGTAAGTAGACGCTGAAGAGTCGAAAGTGTTTTACTGTACTAGTTTGGACTGAGAGGCTGCTGAACAGGCGGGGAGGAGAGCTGCAACTGCAATGGAGGCGCCGCCATTTCCTTCTTCTACCAAAACGCTGCCGTTTCGCTCATCGTCCCCCTCGTCTCTTCTATTTCTTCGCAAAACCAATAATCGTCTCAATTTCAGACCTTCCACAAACTTCTCCGTCCGTGCCTCCTCTGCCGGAGACTCCGGTAATCTCTCTATCTCTCTCTCTCTGCGTTTTTATTTATTTGTTTTGTTATTTTTTAATAATTTGCTTGAATATTCTCAGTGGTGACTCTGCTCGACTACGGTGCCGGCAATGTTCGTAGTGTGAGGAATGCCATTCGCCACCTCGGCTTCAACGTCAAAGATGTAATCTTTTCTTTCTAAATATCTTAGTGAGGAATGCCATTTGCTTTGGTTTGAATTCTTGCAATTGCTTCTTGGAGCTTGTCATGCTTGGCCACATACCATTTTCATTGTTTCAGTTATTCAATGCATTCATGAAGGATTACGAATATACTTTTCAACTTCTTTTCTTTGTTTTTGTGCTTTGTAGCAAAGTAATACAGTTCTAGTACTTTTTAGTCTTGCTGCTCAAATGATTTATTTCATATATCCAATTTATGGAAACAAAAAAGTTACAGATTTTAATTAAAACAATTTTAAAAAAAACATGGAAAATTGATTCATAAGAAAAATAGAAAATGAATGAATTATGTTTTTTAACAAAAATTCGAAATGTAGGTCCAAACTCCAGAAGATATTCTGAATGCCAACCGCCTAATTTTTCCTGGTGTTGGGGCTTTTGCTGCGGCCATGGATGTGCTGAGTAAGAATGGGTATGTTTCTTCTTTTTTTCCCCTCTCTTGTTCATGCCGATTCTGTAAGGATCAATTGCTTGTTTAGTCCATTGAAATGGGCTAGTGAGAAAGAAGGGATATTGGTGATAAGAAGTGAAACTTTGAAAAATGCCAAAATTTGGTTAAGTTTAACATACGAATGAACCATGGTGACAATGACTGTTAGTTGCTTTGGATATCTCATTTACTTTAACCAGTCATACCAATCATATAATATTGCCTGTTTTATTCCCAATTAATTACTTTTATATTATGGAGAAATTTCAGCCCTTTAATGTTTTTCAGGATGGCTGAGGCACTCTGTTCATATATTGAGAAAGATCGGCCATTTCTAGGCATTTGTCTTGGACTTCAACTCCTTTTTGAGTCCAGTGAGGAGAAGGGATCAGGTCAGTGCTTGATGCATTTTTAAGTAAATTTCTTTATCAACTTTTGTAACTCATTGTCTGCATGGAATCCAAACATGGAGTATTCACTTATAGTATTATCCACTAGTTTTTTCCTTGTCACACTGGAGTAGTAGTATTTGCTTTACTTTATCATTGGCATACTGAGCAACTAATGAGCATGAGTCAATCCATTTGTGGAGTTATGATGATAATGATAGCCTCAAGCTATCATAATTATTTAAGATTGAGGGAGGTAGTTAAGAGTGGGAGAGAGCTGTTTTGACGAGATAAGTAAATCTGTGAAAATAAACTAATAATTGTTATTGTTAAGAAACTAAAGACTAAGATGGATAGAAATCCCTCTTAGACTCTTTTGTTGACTGTACATTGTTTGGCCTTTGTATAGATGTAACAGTATTATACATTTTAATTTCTTTTAACTTATTTAATGTTGAACTGACATTCTGCATGTATCTCAGTGAATGGTCTTGGCTTGATACCGGGAGTGGTTGGGCGTTTTGACTCATCGAATGGTACCAGAGTGCCCCATATTGGTTGGAATGCTTTGCAGATCAGAAAAGACTCATTAATATTGGATGATGTTGGAGCCCATCATGTCTATTTTGTTCACTCTTACAGAGCTATGCCGGTATGTCTTATTCTCCTTTTTACAGAAACTAATTTGAAGTTCATGTGTCTGCTGCTTACTTGCACTAAAAATACCTTGATTTGCATGTTCATTGGGGGTGACATATGTGTATATAAATTTTCAGTCAGATGAAAACAAAGACTGGATTTCATCTACCTGCAACTATGGTGACAATTTCATTGCATCTGTTAGAAGGGGAAACGTGCATGCAGTTCAATTCCATCCTGAAAAGAGCGGAGGCAAGATATCATTTGCTCTCTCTTGTTTTCTTGTAGATTTTTAATGGTAGTTGAAATGTACAAGAATTGTAGTAATCTTCCGTGTCTTGTTTCTTTTGGTGACAAGGGTAGCATATTATATCTCACATTGCTTTCACCTTGGAGTTCCTTCTGATGTTTTAATTTTGTGAGCCCCTTCAGTGAGGAACTGAAGCAGAAAATAAAATCTAAAAGCAAAATCCACGTATCACTATGTAGTAATGAAAGAAACAAAAGGGTCAGTCCAGTGGTAAGGACGAGTTGGGGAAGTCTGCCTAGTTTGCAAGGTCCTCAGTTCGATCCCCCCTGGGTGCATACACTCCAGTTGGGGCCACCATCACCCAATTCCGCTATCGACAATCAATAGAGTTGGGGATTTGTCCTGGCTGTCTGGATTGGTGGGTGTACATGTGCCCTCGGGATTAGTCGGGTCAAAGATCTGGATACCCGAGATCAAAAAAAAAAAAACAAAAGGGAACTCTTGAAAGTTTCAAAAATAAACTTCCTTTCTGTAGGATTTTAAGAAATCTCCTTTCCTTCACCATATTCTTTCTGAGAATCAAGAGCGTTGAGTTCTTGTTTAAGGTTTAAGGGTGTATGTTTCTGATCATTGGTGTTTGTGTATTTTTTCTGATCTGGTCACTGTGTAATTTTTGGCACCATGGTATCTATCAGATAGATTATTGTTGCAAGTCATTTATGCTTTATCTAGATATGAAGTGCTCCATTTTTTTATTTTTTCAAAATGGATGGCCTATTTATTAACATCAATATTACCTGAAAATGAATGTTTAGATGTTGGTCTTTCCATATTGAGAAGATTTTTGTATCCAAAGTCACACATGGAAAAGGTAACCTCTGCACCTCTGAAAAACATGCTTCTCATATGTTGACTACTCTATTCAACCATCTAACAATCTGAGATCTTCTTGTGAAGACAGAAGCCCACAGAAAGGAAGGCTTCAAAACTTGCAAAGAGGGTAATTCCTATTGACTTAATTTTACACATTTAGTCCAATTACATTATCATAGCTCTGAAAATTACTTATCTCATTGTCTTTCATACACTGACTATGAAGGTTCTCCCTATATTACTTATGCTAGGTTATTGCTTGTCTTGATGTGAGGACAAATGACAAAGGAGATCTTGTTGTAACCAAAGGAGACCAGTACGATGTAAGAGAGCATACAAAAGAGAATGAGGTATTGCAATAATACTTGACTGCTACCTTTTATATAATTCAGGTGGTTCTTTGAACCTAATTTCTGGGTGTACATTGTCACGCTTAACACAATATTAGAAATCATCAGCCATCGGCGGCATCATAATTTATCATAGTTGAAACTTATAAGATCTAGTTCAATAAGCCTTGCGTATGATTGATTCTTTGTTTCCTTCAAGCACATCTACTCTGATACCCTCTTTTCCTGTTTGAGCATGTGATCTTGGTTTTTAGGATCATAAGTAGCATCAAGAGAAATCATATCTTTGTCTTGATGGATTAATGTTGTCATTTGAGAAAAAAAAAAAAAAGGTTTACTTATGCTATTATTGTGATTGTCGTTGCATAATGCCTATTAAGATTTATGTTTGACATCTGTTTATAGTCTTGGTATGGTTCAAATTTTTTTTATTATGGCATGAAAATTGCATCTATATCTATTAATCAGAAACTTTGATAGGTGAGAGAACTTGGAAAGCCCGTGGAGCTTGCTCGCCAGTATTACAAAGATGGGGCTGATGAGGTATGCCTCCTTAAGTTTGGACATATTTTACTACTTACGAAACATCAAAGAGCTGTGGTGACCTGCTTTAAGTTGATGTTCAATTGCAGATCAGTTTTCTGAATATTACTGGTTTCCGGGACTTCCCTTTGGGTGACTTGCCTATGTTACAGGTTTGTGATAGGGAATTTGTAAATTTTCAACTTAAATCTTTTAATTCTTGACACAGTAGAGAATATTCTTATATTCAAGTTGCAAAGTTGCATGTTTACTACTTCTCTAATTATTATTTACTTTTCATGCTTTTAGGTATTGAGATACACATCAGAAAATGTGTTTGTACCATTAACAGTTGGAGGTGGCATTAGAGATTTCACAGATGCAAATGGCAGGTACAGTCTTGGGTGCTCTATTTTGATGGACCGATTATGTTGTTGTTTTGCATGTTTCAACTATCCTGTATATGTTTTCTCCAGAGAAACTCAGTTCTATAGCTTCCACATCAAAATTTATGATCATTCAATGTAGCGGCATGGATGTGGATTACATAAATTCATTCTTTTTTTTAGGCACTATTCTAGTTTGGAAGTTGCTTCGGAATATTTCAGATGTGGCGCTGATAAGATTTCCATTGGAAGCGATGCAGTTTATGCTGCAGAAGAATATTTGAGAACTGGAGTATGTAATAATTTTCATTCTCTCATTATCAGATCTGTGCATGTGCACGAGTCTGTGTGTCCCCCTTCTGATGGTTCTTCTTCTGAATTTCAGGTCAAAACTGGAAAAAGTAGCTTAGAGCAGATATCTAGAGTTTATGGAAATCAGGTAATATCTTGTCTAGTTTTAGATGCATGCATCCCCCAGCTTCTGGTTTCTGTAGTCTTTCTGTTTTCCCTTGAGAATTCATTATAGTTCTTGTAGTAATGTAAAATTGAAAACTAAAATCAAATGAAGAAGCTTTTTCTCCTGCCTAACTGTGGTTTCGAAATTGCACACTTCTGTGCTTTCTGTTTTTACTCATTTCTACTTTATTGAGGATGCAGGACTTCCTATCTTGATTGATTAATTGGTCACTCTCTTTTTCTGCCTGGATGGCTGTAAAAGTTCAGTCTGCCAAAGTGTCTCAGTTTTGGTAGAAAGCACGGATTAAGTGTCTTTTTGAGCTTACCTAGAATATGTGTTGCAGGCTGTGGTTGTAAGCATTGATCCTCGCAGAGTGTACCTTAAAAATCCAAATGATGTAGAGTTCAAGACTATAAGGGTAAAAAACCAAGGTAAGGGGGTATGATTTTAAATTTTGTTTCCTTTTTGGATTTTCCATATTCATCTTCATGTTTTATAGGGGTAAAAACTCTGTTTTTGGTTGTTTGTGTCAGAATTTTCTAGTTTAAAATTGCGTGCTTATTGTTAATTTCAGGTCCCAATGGGGAAGAATTTGCATGGTATCAGTGTACAGTAAGGGTTCTTTGCTTTACCTGTGTATTACTGTTCAAAATTAAAACATGATATATATTCTGAAGCATGCATTTGACATGGATTTGCTTATATTATGTATAAAACCATTTATGTGCTTTCATTGTATGTTGATAGAAACAATGTGTAGGATGAGGGGATCCACTTGTTTGTCAAATGCAACACAACTAGAGATCCTTGCTGTGACTTGTTCCATCATCGAAGATTTTTCTTATTGTAACTTGAAACTCTGTGTTGTTTGTTCCTAAGGTTAGTGGTGGGCGAGAAGGCCGACCGATTGGAGCTTATGAGCTTGCAAAAGCAGTTGAGGAGCTTGGAGCTGGAGAAATACTGCTGAACTGCATTGATTGTGATGGTAAAGATTACTTTTGCGTTCCTCAAAACTTGTTCTACTATAAGATAATATCTCTTTTGAGCATCAAATGGTTGTATAAAGCACTTCTTTGGGAAATGGATACAGAAACTTATTCATATTTACAATGAATTCCACATTAGTTTTTTTTTTTCCTGTAAATGTTAGTTTGTGTTTTGGAGTCATTTTTCATTTTAAATTGATCTTCAAACTAGTTTGTTGTTTCTGTTGGTTTTTCATGGTTACATTAAAACTTTGATGCTTTTCAGGTCAAAAGAAGGGATTTGATATAGATTTAATAAAGCTGATCTCAGATGCTGTGACCATTCCTGTGATTGCAAGTAGCGGTGCTGGTGCTGTTGAACACTTCTCAGAGGTGTTTGAGAAAACAAATGCATCTGCTGCCCTTGCCGCAGGCATTTTCCATAGGAAGGAGGTACTGCTGTAGACGCTTTTATATGATTTGTTAGCATCCAAGTGCTGATTATCATTATCATATGAATACTCCAATTATCATGGTTGCAGGTGCCTATTCTCTATGTAAAGGAGCATTTGTTAAAGGAAGGCATAGAAGTCAGAATCTAAACACATCATGGCTCCTAAAGCTCTCAATATGCAGTCAAGAGAGACTTTTTGTCCCAAAAAGAAAGAGTTTGTGAGAGATGTTACATTAATCGTCTGAGTCGAAATTTTTTAACTCTTTAAGCAGAGCCTGAATTGTATAATCGGATTAATTTGTGGCAGAATTTGGTTTAAACAATTTTCAAATTATTTAAATGGGATAACCATAAAGTCGCTAATTCGTTATCACTGAACAAAGAACCATGTCAGCTCAAGTACATTTTGATTACAATTGTAATGGTCAAGTGACTTAATGACTTGTGTCATATCGAAAAGGAGAAAAGACTCTTGTTTCTCTGAATTTTCTGTACTTAAATATACATGCAGTATCTAACAAAATCGGAAGACCCTCTACCAAAAAAAAAAATTCAGGACACCCATTAAAAATGAATCAAAAAAGCTTGCTTGCAAATTCTTCGGCCTGTTTAAATCTAGAAGACAAAGATGAGCCACTTGCAAGGTCTCTGAGCTCTGACAGGCTCCTTCCAAGCTGAAGAGCCACTTTCACTTCAAACAGTTCCCCATTCTCTCTCTCATCAACCTCTCCTTCCTTCAAGGTTGACTCTATGGTTTCCTCCATGAGCTTAAAAAATCCTGCAGAGCTCCTATACATCTCAAACACCATCCCCACCTGCCCACCATGCTCCAAAGTGTTAACGACAGTGGCCAAAGCTCCAAACACCACACCCAAGACTGCACCCCATGAACCAACCACAGGCAACCCAACAAGCCCTGACCCAAGTGCAGCAAAACCAGTGAGCAAAGGTCCACAGAATGCTAGAATCTTGTTAACCTTCAATACCATATTGCTTAGCCTCACATATTCTGCTGAATCTTTTCCCCTCACTACCCCTAAAACCTCCTTCATTTCCTCTTCAAGCTTATCATTCCAACCATTCCTCTCAACCTTGTCATTGACCTTTTCATGTTGAGATTTGGATTCTTCGGGCCACCACACAGCAGGCTCCACAATAGTAGGAAACTTCTCAATCATGGTTCCAAGAAGGGGAAGTGGGTAGGCCTTGTCTAGTGCCAAAACCTTTTCCATTGCAACCTTCACATCATAGAGAGTTGGGGTTTTGAGAGCCAGAGTGGTTTTGATCTCTTCATGAAGCCTCTGAAACAGCCTTGAAGCATTTCTTTGTTCTTCTGCTAGCTGAGAAGGTTGGATCTTATTCATCACCAGCATAATCCCTGTGACAGCCATGTAGAGGAGACTAGAAGAGACCTTTAGAGCTAAAATGGGTGCCCCAGATCCACTCACAGCTGCTGCAAGTCCTGCCATGATTGCAGCAGTGGCTGTCATTCCATTCACAGAGTTCAGAAGCAGACCATTCCAATTGTCCCTCTGGGCACAAATGTTCTTGTGCATTTCCACTCTGTCTGAGACAATTTCCATGATTGCATATAGCTCTTGCACCAACTTTGAATATGAAATTGCTACCCCATTTGATCTTCTAGTGTTTTCAATCTTTGGGTTCAGTTCTATATTAGCTGAAGTAGCTGTCAGGTTTAGTAACCCATTTCGTTGACTCAGTTCATCCACCAGGAGCCTAGGAACAGAAAGATGGGATGATTCAAAGTTTGGGGCATGGAGAGTGGCTTTGATTTTTCTAAATGAAGATGAAGAATAAGAACAAGAACAAAAAGAAGCTTGAAGAGTGGCCATTAACAAATTGCTACAAGATTTTGTTAGTGTAGTCTGCTTGAGAATTCAGAATGAAGGTGTTGTAGTGAGATGGGTGAGAATTTGATTCAGATTTATACAGAAGAAAATGAGAGATTAGCAGGAAATGGGTGTGAGGTTGTTTTTTCCCTGCTTGAGACTTCAGAATGAAGATGTTGTTGTGAGCTGGGTGAGAGGTTCAGATTTATACTGGACAAACTGAGAGAATACCAGGAAATGGGTGTGGGGTTGTTTTTTGCTTTAAACGTTTTCAATAATTCATCCCAATGTTTGATTGATATTGTACTTTTGACCACTTACGAAAAGAAGGAAAATACTTCGAGTTTTGACTTCCAACTTTCAGAGGGTCAATTTTTGAACTCTATCTTGTCCAAGTAGTAGTCTATCTCTAATTCTCTACAGACCAATTCACAAGTTGAAAATAAATCTCAAAAAATGATCAAATATTTGCATACCAACTCTACTCAGCTGAAAATACGTTTTTACTATTGGTTGAAAAGTGAAGAGTGATCTCCGTTCTAAACTAATCCATTTCTTATATTTTGAGAGAAATCAGGTATCTTTTTTCAATCTTCTTTTCCCCATTGGTGACCAAATACAAACAATTAGATTGCTGGGACTGAATTATTATGTTGATTTGGATGAGATGTGGATTAGATTGCTAGAGTATTATCATGTGTTTGTAACTTTGCATAACATGGGTTGGATAGTTTCCAATTTAATTATGATAGTCCAACCATTAGGATAACTAATTGTGGAAATACGAGTTTTCTAAATTTTTGATGATTTTGCCATTTTGGCTATCCACATCAAACTTGCCATTTGTTTAGCTTTACCACTTTTATTTCCTTCTCACTCAGTGGCACGGTTGTCCCTACGCACGTTTTTCTGGCTATAGTAGTCTATTCTAGTCTTACCTACCCATTCGAGTCCCTACACACGTTTTTGCTCCTAAATTGGAAAAAAAAACAAAAACAGATGAGACCAATGAAAAGCAGCGCCACTGTCAGCAATGACATTATAATGTTTTATTTTTTTTTCTTTGAGAAGAGAGTGGAACATGCTTTTTGTGTTTTGGTCAAAAACATCTAACAACAAAATAAAGAGAGGCAGCTGTTATTTACATACCTCATTTTCTCTTTTTGCATATCTTTTTCTCATAGCACGCCCCTTACACATTAGAAATCTCTTCTAACACACTCTTCTCATTACCAAAATATTCTCATCTCATCAAATTTCTCACCACAACACACCCCATCACCCCCATCAACTCATACCAAAAGAAAAAAAATATACACACCCCATCTTTTCTTCTTCTCTCGGTACGAACCCACCCTCCCTCAAGATGCACCTCACTTTCTCTCTCATCCAACTCTTTGAAAGCTTTTCTCCTCCTACTGCTTATGAACTCATGCTCTACAAACGTTTTGTAGATTGGTGGAGTCTCCAAAATGGATTTTGGGGTGGTGGGTTTGGAGGGTTTGGTGGGTTTAGAAAATAGAGGACGAGCTCATTCTCAGCTCTCAGACCCCGTTCGGCACTAGTCCGCCAAAACTTTTAGTTTCATTCGGTGGTTGTTTGCCGAACCAACTGCACAGAAAGAGAGAAGCCGAAGAGAGGAGAGGGCTTAGGGCGGGGCATAGCAAGGCTGGGCTGGGAGGGCCGGGGTGGTCGTCGATCTTAAGAAAGAGGAGGGTGGTTCGGTCTCCCAACTCTGCCGGAAACAGAATCAATGCCGGCGTGGTGATTTTGGTCTCGATGTCGTCGCTGGTTTTCTGGGTGGTTGGCCAGTGTGGAGAGGAAGAAGGAAGAGAGATGAAGTGTTTGGTGGGTGTCTCGTCGCCTGGTTCGCCAGCAAACGCCACCAGGCTGAGGAAACCGATGGTGATCGAGTTGCAGCAAGAGGAAGAGAGTTGTCGAGGGAGGAAAGGAAGAAGACGCGTGAGGGTGAGAGAGAGTAATGAAATTTAAATTTTGGCTTGGGGTAAATGTCTTTTTGGCTTGAGATAATTCTGTAAATTCACTAATTAAGTTATGAGGGTGTGCAAAAAGAAGAAATGAAGTGTGCAAATAGTAGCACTCAAAATAAATTGTGGGTCGGACTGTCTTTGAAACGAACATTGTTACGAGCAATCACTTACGCGCTTGGAATATGTTCATCGATCAGTTCGTAAAATAAAATGAAGGCTCAAATACATCGATCAAAATATTGATTGTTTATTGAAGCCTGTAAATGTGAATTTCTTGAAAGTAGGATATTCCAAATTCGGGAGTCCAAGAGTTTTATAAAACGTTCTTGAAGGAAAAAAAAAATGTGAATGAAAAATCCCACTAAATTGAATTTGGTCCATGAATCTAAGAAATAGTGAGAATTCTTGATCTCTCTCAATATCGTGCGTTTTCTTTTTATTTTCATCGTGTTATAGTTATACATGTAATAAACTACATCAAAAAATTTAATAACCCAACCAACTCCTTTCCTACTTAATATAAAAAAAAAAAGTTAAATTTTGTTTTTTTATGTAAAATGAAGTCTTCGATATCATAACATGTCCTAAAAATATCCTTTATTGTAATTGTAATTGTAATGGAAGACAATCAATTAGTTCCAAAATTAATTGTAAATGGAAATTTTCTTTAAATAATGAAGAGATAACAAAAAATTCATTTATTTCTATTATGTATTGGGAAATGAAAAGAAAAGAAAATAATATAAAATAATTAAAGAAACTAAGTATCCAAGAGTACCATACTAGATCTTCATCTTCTTATATATTACAATGTCTTGATAAACAAACAAACATAGTATTCTAGCAAATTCTCTAAATTTTCCTTGGGTATTCCACATCATCGGTCATATTTCCGTCACCTACATGATCTGTTAGGGTGTAAGCTTTTAAGGCTCAGTAGAGTATAGTGATCCTTCATGGCCAGTTATCACATTTAATCAATGTCTCAGTAAAAGAAAATAAATACATATAATGATTTCAATTATATGCAATGAGAATGTGTGTACTCACTCCTTAACCATTCTCATTGACACATACCCAAGACAAACAGGCCTACACGTCCCATACCGTGCATCCTTCCACTGTGGCCCCGAATGTCCCAAGTATGAGCCAACACCCGTCCGTCCCTTAAGCCCAAATATTTTGAATATTATTAATTCCAATTTTTTCTTCAATAATTCTTCCACAAATCATGAGATCATCAGGTACATCTCCCTTTCTTCATGGTGTCTCTAATAAATCACGAGACCACCAATTCATCTCCCTCTGTTCTTGGTGTCTCAATTAATCATTTTCTTAATCTTGTTCACAATCACACTTTCCTTATGCACTTATGATTATGCATGTAAAGATAACATTACTGCATGTATATATAGAGAAATTAAATTGTACATGCATAATAATTCAACCTTACGCAATTTGAGTGTATCACAGACTTAGGAAGCTTCACAGTGCACACACAAGATTAATAATAAAAGCTTATTCACAAATATAATGCACTTAATACATTTAATGAAGAAATAGCATTACAAGTAATAAAGATAAATTATCACAAGAAAATAAATCACACAACATGACACAATGATTAATTGTAATATAGTCCAATCATTGAGGAAATAGAGACCCTACCTTAATTTCTTGAGCACGAGTTCCTTCTTGGTCCGTTCCTATGTGTTCGGGTCTTCCTTCCTATCATTTGGAGTTAAAAAAAGGCTAAAACTTGTGATTCCTTCTCAAGTTTCTTCCCTCCCCTTTCTGTCCCTTTCTAGTTCACTCACTCTCTCTCTCTCTCTCTCTCTCTTTCTCTTTCTCTTTCTCTTTCTCTTCCTCTCTCTCTCCCTCTGTTCTTTTCTCTGTTCAGTTTTTCTTCGTTACTTCCTTAAGTGTGAGCTCTTCACACCAAAGCCCTTTATTTATAATCCAACTTGTTGGTTGGAGTAACAAATTGTTGGCTCAAATCTGGTTAAGCTCATTGGCTCTCATCATTGCCTAGAGGTGACTCATCCCTCTAAGAAGAATCAAAACCATTGATCAAGGCTTATGTGTCAAAGCTTAAACATATGTAATTAAGGGAATGGACGTTGGTATTATCTTCAAACCCATTCAAATTTTTTTTTTTTTAGTTGGGTTTTTATTCTCTTGTAAAACAATTGGGCTAAAGCCCAAACTTAGAAATTTAACCCAATTTTAAAGCCCATAAATATTATTATTTTTTTTTTTTTTAGGACATTACAACATGTCTTTTTGCATAATTTCTCATCATTTTTCGTCTCAATATAGGGGTTATATGCAACAGTTTTGAAACATCAAGAGGTATATATGTAATTGTCAATCAAACTGTCATTCATGCATTATCAATTTGGCAACAAAGATGGAAAATAGGGATGAATGCCATCAACCAGACTATATCTGAATCATCAGATCATATTGATCGCAATTGCCCTAGCTGTATTTGAAGTAGTGACAATTTATGTTCTGATTCCCCTTCTTAATTACTAACATTCACCATATATATAGAGATATATATATATTAGCCTACCGGCCCCAGAGAAGTCAATTACCTAACTACTAAGTGCTAACATATATATGTTTCCCATTGAAAAAATGCCAACGAGAGTTTGACGAGAGAGCCTTCAATGGGCATTGGGGCATGCCCCATACAAGATTTAGTCGAGTTTGACTCCTAAAATCCCTTTTTGAGAAGAACTTTTTTGTATTCATGTTACACTGACATGACATCACATTCACTCTTTCATTGGTTCTCTCCCTTTCTCTCACTCTCTTTCCTCCTCTCTTTTTCTCATTCTCTCCCTCTTTCATTGGATTGTGACACCACATGTCCCTACCACAGGGATAGGTAAGTTTTTCTCTCCTTTTTTTTTTTTGTCTGCTACCTACATACTGATGGCCAGACCAAATTAGTGGTCTAGATTAAAGTAGAGGGTGTCACAATATTTAATTTTTAATCTAATTAATTAACTAAAAAATGACATCCATCTCATACTTCCACACTTGCAGTATTCATATCCAATTTGATGTTTAATGCTGTGGCAGGGTACCCAATTCTTAATTATTGGAACCACAATGCATCTCATACATAAAACCAGAGCAGGTGTTTCTAAAGCAATTTCGGATAGGATCCATCTAATTCACTACAATTTTGAATATTGGTATTGAAAATATCTACTTCCCAAGTCAATGGTCAAGCTAGCTACATTCTGACCTATACCTTGCCTTTTTTATGACAGTCCATTGATGCAGATCTTGGTGTTTCATGGACTTGCCTCTAATAAAATCTGAAATAAATCAACATGAACTACTCAGTCTATAAGGTAGAAGTCTGCATATATGTAAGTGATGGACATGTCTCCTTTTTGCTTCTGGGGTTCACAATATTCACAAATACATGTATCCTGTTTCTATGTTCTACACCATTATTACAAATGGACAAATGTGAAAAAAAACCTGGTTTGAGCGTGAGAAGATTTTGGCAAGTTTACGTGCCTGCAAATTCAAGAACAAAACCTAAAGTTAATTATCAATACGAATCAAACATTTGCAAGAACAGGGTTTAATAAAGACAGAAGATTTTCTGTTCCACCTCAATCACATAAAACTGAACTCCAATCCAATGTCTATGACTCCGTATCTTCTAACTATCACAGTGTTGGCTGATAGTTTGACTGCATCTACTCTACTGGATATTGCAGCATTGGAGGTTCACATATTGAATGGTTTAATAGATCAGGGGTATGAATATGATGATGGTGAAAAGGTGTATTGGAAATTTCTCACATTGGCTCCTCTGCTCAGATATTTCATCTAATAATCATGTTACAAACACTGCCTATAATTTGCTATATGTGCATAAATATGGGAGTGATAATTTAAGTTGTCTAACTATTCCAGGTTGGCTATCACAATTAGAAGTCTAAATGATTTATAATTTACCTATTTTTTTGCGAAAATGATCTTAGACTTATAAAATAAATGGTTTTAATAATCAAATTACAATGTGAAAATGAGTCCCACAAGCCATATCTCTCATCATATTAAGATGAGGTATATCTCAATGGAAATGGTCGCGATCTATATATCAATAATAAAACATATATCAACTAAAATTTTTCTTTACATTGATAGTTTTTACGCTAGGTCATTAAGACACAAATTTATATTTGGTTATCATAAGTTAGAAAAGTAAGTTTATTATGACAAACATATCATGTAAAAATAATTGACGATCACTTTTTATTTAAGAAATCACATTTAAAGTGTTAACAAACATTGCACAATTTAATGGACTTATTGGCATATGTAATTGACACAACATCATTCACCTCCTAAGTTACTTGTTCACCGTTATAAACTATAGTTGTTTTGTTATAAAATAATTGAATGTTTTAATTTATTATTAAACAATACACTTTTAATAGTTTTATTAAACAATGATATTTTAGAGTTTCAAAAAATTTTACCAAAATGAGGGCAACTGGCAACCTATAAAAAATAGGCAATATATAAAATTAATACTTATTATATGCTTAATGATAAATAGAAAATGTTATTGTGATAAACGACCAATTAACCCCTTATAGTCTATCTCGTATGAATTTATTGTAATTATAAAATTTAACATTGGATATTTCAAACTTATGTAAAATATGCAATTGTTAAAGTAGCCCAATTGAAAAGGATATAGAATTAATCCTCCTGCACCCAAGTTCAATCCTCCGTTCTTCCCTTCTCCCTTAATTGAAAAAAAAAAAAAAAAAATTGGGTAAAACCGTAAAAGAGATTTTTTTTTTCTTAAAAGAGAACTCAAAATGATCAATCCGAGAACACATAATCTCTCCAAATTGGTACTATATTTATAAATTTCATCGTCAATATATCCTAAAAAAAAATATCATTATCAATAATTAATTAAAAAAATGCTTCAATATCATTAAATAAAAAAAGCTAAAGGGGTCGGTTGCCCCCACCATGTAGCATTGCTGAAGGGAGCTTCATATGTCAAGGAGAAGCCTTCGGGGGTCCTCCACAACATCTTTAATGCGACGCAAGAAGAAAACTGCCTCTCTTCCATCAATCAGCCGATGGTCATAGGTAAGAGCAATGTACATCATTGGTCGCGGGACTACGTTGCCTCCAACAACCATGGGACGGTTCACTATTGAGTGCATACCCAAGATTGCCGACTGCCAAAAATATCACTTGTCTGAGATTTCTTTTTCTTATTTTTGTATTTCATATTTTTGTATATTTACTCACAAACCCAGCAGGTATTAATAAAAAATAGTTGTGTACAAGAAATATGAAGTTCTATTTGTTGCAATAAGATGATCAAATTGCGTCAGAGAAGCACCAGACCTGAGGAGGGTTGATGATGGGGGTACTTATAAGGCTTCCATAAACTCCACCATTGGATATTGTAAATGAACCTCCAGCCATCTCATCGATTGATATAGATCCATCATTTGCCTTCTTGGCGAGAGTGTTGATCTCCTTCTCTATATCAGCGAAGTTCATCTTATCGGCATTGCGGATAACTGGCACAACAAGACCCTGCTAGGAAATAAATTGAAGAAACTTAAAAGTAGCAATTAAAATGCATTCTCATTTTACATGTATTTTTCAGTCTCTAAATATGTATATTGCAAAAAACAATTACAACTACTGAGGTACTAAAAGAGATGGCTCCTCAACAATTAAAGATTGTGGCCCTGATAACTAAACTATAAGGTCAAACAAATGAAACTAAACCACCGTCAAGCATACTGAGCTCACATGAATCACATGATATATGGCAAAGCCTTAAAAACAACACTATATAGCATTTTTCACTCTTCCTTAAAATCTAAAAGTGTAATCCTAGATGGGATCTTAAAAATGTAGAAGAATGTTAAACCAAAGTTCCAAATGTTATGCCAAACAACAAAGAAAATTCTGAAAAATCCTTTTACCTACAACAGCTATTTTGACATTTACTTTTGCAATTTGTCTAGATGAACATATTAAGTAAATAAATCAGATGAATTCTAGACAAACCTTTGGAGTACCGACGGCTATACTTATATCTATGTAATCTCTATATATGATATCATCCCCATCAATGACTGCATTAATAATAGGCTGATTTTGGAGCCCACTGACAGCAGCCTGTTAACAGAAAACATAAAAAGATATATAAGTTCACATATGCAAGCAACATGTTAGTCTATGTTTCATACTGGCAATTCTACATGTATTATGCATTGCGTACTTTCACAAATCCCGACATAAGCCCCAACTTGACTCCATGCTTCTCAACAAATGCATCCTTGTAGTCAGAACGAAGCTTCATCAAATTTGTCCTGCCACAAGCAGCAAATCAGTGACAGAAGAAAAGAGCATGGACATATGGTCCCAATAATATAATCATGGCTTCATCCTTGAGCCATAGGTATCCCAAGTCCATACTAAAGCAAATAGATATACTAGAGTCCAACTACAGTCAGTTTAAATCAAGATCGGGCATAACCAATCAACTGGGAATGAATTAAACCCAAAAACTGAAAAAAAAAAAAAAAATTGACATAGGCTGACAGATGTCTGAACTTACATATCAACTTCATTGAATGTCGTCAGCATTGCGAATGTGTTCTGTGAATCTTTCAATCTCGTAGCAACCCGTTTCCGAAGCCTTGTCATAGGAATCTGCAATGATGACGTTTAAAATTATTAAGCCCGTCAAAAACTACCTTTTAAAATTCTTATACAGGAAATTTTTAAGAGGAAAACAAAAAGTAGGTAAAATTGAATATAAGAAACCATATAACACTTACTCGCCGTTCCCTCTCCTTTGGGGGAAGTTGGGGTTCTCTAGCAGAGGGTTTAGGAGGTGGTGGAGAGGGTGCTTTAGGCTTCTCAGTAACAGGAGTAGTTTCAACTTTTGGTTTTTGCTTCTCCTTGTCAATCTTTTCAACGGGGGGTGATGGTTGTGCACTCTCTGATGTCTTCTCAGATGGACCAACAAAGGCAACACCTTCACCAGACTTTGAGATAACAGCAATCTTGGTACCTGGTTCCACAGTATCCCCTTCATTGGCCACAAACTGCCAAGAATTAAAGTAAACATAGTGGCAAATTAAAACATTTAGAAACCTATCCATTCCCAGAAAGAGCACCAAAATTACTGGGAATAAGTAATCTTTGATGGGAGGGGGAGAGGGGGGACTGCAAAACCTATTACCTTTTGGATTACACCGGATTCAGGACTAGCAACATCAATTGTCACCTGATGAAAATTAACACAGAATTAAAATCCTACTCCTGATTCCTGTCACATAGGACCTATCAATCCTGTTTGCAACTGTGGAAAGCTTCCATAACAGATTCAAATAAAGCATAATAGAACCTTATCTGTTTCAACTTGAGCAATTGGTTCATCAACTTCAACCCTATCACCAGGATCTGCCACATAAAATCAGATGCAGACATATCAGTCATAGGACCAGACTAAATGACCATTATAAACATTCGAGAGAATATCAGAATTGGGTGAGCATACTCTTCAACAACTTCGCCAAAGTGCCATCAGTAATAGATTCACCCATAAAAGGGACAACAGCATCAATCAAATCCCCTTCATCACACAGGAAACTGAAAGTTAAACATCAGCAGAGAGAGAGAGAGTAGATACCAAAACATTAATTTCACCAGAGAATCTAAAATAGTCCAGGCACACAATGCATATACCAAAGGACAAAGCTCTTTTTACTGGAAAGACACCAGCATAAATTATCAATCCTAATCCTTTCTGTGGTGTCATAAGTTGTACAATTTGGCAAGATAACCTGCTTTAAATAAATCACTAGAGGATTTTCTTCCCTATTTCCCTATTATGAATCTTAGAAACCACCCCTAACTTCTCCTACTACTGAAACTGTGAAAAACTAATACTACTTTTTTTTTTTTTGGTGTAAGCCACCTCCTTTTAGTTTTTCCTCCAACAGGTAGTGCCCCTAAGATAAATCTCTTCCTCAAGCTCATAAAAGCTCTAAAGTTGTTTATAAATGTGTGTGTTTGTGTGAGTGAGAGAAAGAGATAGAGAGAGTATTTGGTGTGCTGCTCTTTCCTGTTTCTACTTAAAAAATAAACAAGACACTATTTGTTCAATTTTTTCTGACAAATATACACTGACCATAGACTACTTGTTTAAGTCACTGCATAATCTATATATAAACGTAAGGGAAAAATGCAGTGGAACTGTAGAATTGGTAATCCAGGTGCACAATGGTGTGTTCTTAATAACCTAAATTGCTCACAGACTGCTCACTAAATAAATCTGACAACATATTTCTTTCAAAAAATAAATCAAAGTAGAAATTGATGAAAATAACAGTTATTATAGTGATGAAACTTTGAACAAAAGGCAATCCCCAAAAATGTGCCCAAGGAACAGTGCATGTATCCTTGAACAATAAATGACATACAAACAATTACACATATGATCAGTTAAAATGATGGGAGAGAAGTAGATATCACACCAGTCTCTGAGGAAAAGGGCCTGCTCCACATGTGTCTGAGAGGCTCTGGTTGAATAAGGCTGCTAACATCCCTGTACAGAAGTAAAGCTATGTGGATTTTTTTCTTAAAAAAAATAAAAGTAAATTACATTAAAGAAAAAATCAGTTTATAATAAAACTCAAATAAAAGGGGGAAAAATAATTTAATTTACTCCTTGTTTACTCAAAATTGTTTTATGTTAATGAAATGAAATTCTTTAGACCAAAAAAAAAATTGAATTTAGAACCTTGGTTTACAATCAGGCCAAAGGTGACAGAAAGAGATTGAAAATACATAAAGAGATGGGAGAACCTTATAGGCAGCCAAATGGTTCTCTCCTCACTGGGTCAAGCAAGGAATCATAAAAAACAGATTAAAAAAGAATGCACTGGAAATTCAAATAGATGCAGCTGAAGAGAGAGGTTCTCTCCTGAAGAGCACTTACCATTACTAATCATTTACACAGATAATACATTCTATGAGTATATATCCTAGCACAATGCAATTCAGTAGTTCAAAATGCATATCATATCAAACTGAATAGAGATAAACAAGAAAATGGTGTGACTAACCTCGTTGTCCTGATACAAGGCGAGGAACCTGTAATAAGAAAACATATACACTAGCATCAATCACACTGATACATTGAGCAGAACACAACCATATTTGCATATCTATCTTTCTTTCAGCTAAATTCACCTGCTAAAATGAGGTGAGAAATGTTTCGGACACGACCCAATCCTCCTCTGGGTTGAAGAAGAATCTGTTCCCGCGTACATCAAAATCAAAATTGCAACATACAACAATACCAAATCACTGAAACATTAGAACAACAAAACCACATTCCCACGTCGAAAACAAGCAAAAACCAATTCATATTATAATAAACAGAACCATGCACATTGTGTAACATCAAAAAGGAACACAAAATCCAAAGTAAGTCCAGTACGAACCTCCTTGTTTGCAATAGGTCGGATTAAGTGCAACGACTGCCCCAAAATCTGAGACAAACCACATACTTAAGCTTTCCGAATCATATATTTCTCAAATTTAACCAAAAAGAAGAAGAAGAAGAAGAAGAAGAAGAAGAAGAAAACAAAGAAAGAAAGAAATAATAGGAGTGTGATGGATTTGTTACCGAAGCAGAGGAGCCTCCAGAAACGACTCGTCGCCTTATGACGCCTAACAACATCGTCGTCTCGGATCACTCTTTGGCTTAGCTGATAATGCGAGTGCGATTTCAGAACGTAGGGTTTCGCATTCACTTTTTCAGACGAAGAGGGAGAGAGAGACGGCGCGAAGAGTTTTAAGCACGTCTTGTTATATTATTTATTATATATTGGATTATTCTGCGAATCTCAGTCTCAATATGGAAGGTGTTATTTTGGAGGACATGGCTTCTAAATGAGCTAGGAAGGATGGAGCGGCGGCGAAATTCGATTCCCCAACGACGTGTCGTTTTCTATGTAGAAAATAGGAGACCGCGGGCGATTCATTTACGCGGTTCCATAACTACTATTCGATTTCAGCTTTTTTTATCAGTAAATTAGTGATTACATAATTCTTTTTTTTGCTTCGTAGTGATTTTTCCCCCTTAAACTTTATCTCTGTGTCAAATTTATCCACTAAATTATTTAAAATAGGTAAATGTGATCCAAATTCTTCCAAATTTATCTCAATTTCCATCCAAAAAATGTCACGTGATCTTTTGGTGAGGGCAAATGGACAATTTACACCAAAAAACTTGCATAGGTCTTTTCTGTCTATCCCATTCACTCCAATTCCACCAAATTTGTTCTTTTTTGTGCCTTGAATTTTGAGAAATGATACAAATCTTAGTACTGTTAAACTGTGTCTTACTCATGTAAAATTTTGGGTGTAAATTGTCTATTTTAACCTAACGCCATTAGCCTATTTAAAAAAATTTGACGGGTAAATTGACTGTTCGTGTTGGGGATAATTTAATTAACACACAAGTCAAAATAATTATTAAGCCTTCTCTTTTTTTTTTTAAATGATAAATTAGTACGTGATTCGTTCCATAAATCTTGACAAAATTTCTTTGTAAATGATGACCCCCTAACATCAATTTAATTGAAGAAGGCTGGGTTAGCGTTCGAATATCAGCGTTAACTTTTAAACGTTAGATGCTAAGTTCAAACTCTCAACTTATAATAACATAAAACATTATTCATTTATATGAATTTCTTACACGTCACTTTTGAAAATGTAAATACACAATTATATATATATAAGAAAGTAATTAAAAAAAAATCCAACGAACAAAAAGTTTAAAAAAAAAAAAAATTGCAATTGTCATTATCGGTCCAAAGTCTACACTGAATGTTTGGATCGATCATTAATTATTGAAATTTAAGGACTCAATTGAAAAGTATTAAAATTTATGGACTAAAGATGAATAAAATGAAAATTCATGAGTATTAGTGTATTTAATTCAAATACTATAATGATTTTAAATATGTAAATTTTATAAGTCAATACAATAATAAAATAACCAACGTACACTAGCCTTACCGGAAATATGCATGCATGTGTGTCATTAATCAGTTTGTTTGTCCTAATTCTAACAATATCCGAACTCTTATTCTTTTCTTGATTGTTTGTTTGTCCTAATGCTGTTTTCTTCATCTTAATTTTTTATTTTTATTTTGGTAAGATCCATCTTGTTGGTTCATCTGCATGTCATGCATGTGGATATGAATTACAACACTCCGGCCGGCCACTATTTTACTGAGGAAAAATATTACTCCTACTAAATAATGAAGTGTACTACTACTGAACTATCTCATTGAGCTTGAGTTGAGAGATCTAGTTAGAGATGAACACATAAACTTTGATTTTTATAGTAACATGCATGCATGGAAAACACAAGAGCAAATTAATTAATTAATATTCATTTGAATAGAAGAGCTGCTTGTGTCTTCAATTACAATTGGAGAAAAATCAAACAAATTAAGCAACGATAGCACGTACAGTACACATGATCGATAGTTGACCCAACAAAGACTGCTTAACATAGAGCTAGCTAGCTAGCCAGATTGCTAGATAGAGAATATTGATATATATGAAAAGTATATAATTAATTTGGAAGTGCATAATGTAGCTTCATATGTCCTCAATCAAGGAAATCCACCTCCAAGCCCACCACCAGCACCAGCTCCTCCACCGAAACCTCCACCTGCTCCGCCCCCAAGTCCTCCACCGCCACCACCTCCGAACCCTCCTCCACCACCTCCTCCAGCTCCACCACCAGCCCCTCCTCCAAACCCAGCTCCCCCTCCAAAACCTGCTCCACCACCTACTCCTCCGCCACCACCACCACCAAAGCCTCCGCCGCCACCGCCACCGCCACCCAATCCACCTCCTCCGCCAAGTCCGCCACCAGCTCCAGCACCAGCCCCTCCTCCAGCACCACCACCTAACCCTCCTCCCCCGCCAAGCCCACCGCCACCTCCGCCACCTAGCCCACCGCCACCACCCAAGCGTGGGTGGCGATACAAATTCTTTTCATCTCCAAAGGAGCCCTTTTCAGTGCCAAGCTTCCTTGCACCACTGGTGAGAATGAAAGCACCAAAAAGCGCAAGAAGAAGAAGCCTAGAATAATATTTAGTCATCTTAATTAGCTGAATAGTAGTAGTTAAGATGATGAGTTTGATTGTGAAGCGGGGGATTGAGAGGGGGAATATATATATAGACATGCATGTGAAGCTTAAATGGAGATAGACAGATAGTACGGTTGGTCTTAAATTCTTGGGCCATCTTCTCATCTATAAACCGTGTTGGGACAGTTAATGCAAACCTAACTGTCTTTGATTGTAGTCTGTAGTCTGTGGTCTGATCCAACAATCAACATGCATGCCCCACCCCTGACTAATCCCACTGGATCTTCACGTTGCTCTTATTATGAAATACTTTCGTTCCAGCTTTCAGTACTAGCTAGCTTAGTGGACTTCTTTTGCATGAGCTTCAGCTCTCTCTCTCTCTCTCTCTCTCTCTCTCTCTCTCTCTCTCTCTCTCTCTCTCTCTCTCTCATGGGTTTTAGGTGACCACATGCATGTGTCCCATTTCCAGCACCGAAGTTTGGCCAACTAATCTATATATATAATGAGGGCTTAATTAGCCAAGAACATTCATAATTGGCTGGACTAAACTAAATTAATTTCATTTTCATAGAAAAAATATATCTATAGCTAGTCTGATATTTCTTATATATTTAATTATATATATCCTCCTTTTTTTTTCTCGCTGAGTATATCCTCATTAATTGCAATGGCCGGACAGAGAAATAAAAGAGTTTTCTTGACTTAATGTGTATATTTATGACGATGAATTGACATTATAACAAATGACATAACATATCAGCAGAAAAGGTAATTAATCATAAAGGGAAAACAAATATTGAATTCTTCATAGACACTCTGTGATACATCCACGTTGAATATAAGAGCATACGTACTATTTAATTTGTAAGGGTGTGTAAAAATACCGAAAAATCAAGTTTCAAATCGGATCAAATCAACTGGATCAGTTTGATATAGTCTTTTTTTTGTTTGTTTTTATTTTCGAATATCAAATCAAACCAATCCAAATTTTGTGGTTTGGTTTTCAATATGAAAATTTTCGGTTTTAACCGAACCGAATCACCACTGATAATATATATTAATTGTTTTATATATGATTTTAATACTTATTAATTATAGAATAAATCAAATTCCCTATTATAATTTATATATGTTTGTACTTTTGTATATGTTTATAATTATAGTTTATATACTTTATAGTTTATTTAGTATATAGTTTATAATTTATACTATATGATTTTAATACCTATTAATTATAGAGAAAACCAAATTACCTATTATAGTTTATATATGGTTTTAAACTATAGAAGGGTAAGGATTAGAACTAGGCTAGGTCCAGGATTCGATTCTCTCCAATGTAACAAAAAACGATAGAGGGGTAAGAACTTGTCACTTGTTCATTCTGCTGACTGTTCATTTTGTTTTTTATGTTGTGTAATTGGTTAAAACTTGTCACTTATTTGTTTGTGTTGAAATTTATTAGAACTTGTGTTTGAATTTCAAACAAGTGCTTAGATTGTCAAAATGAGCTTTTATATAGTCATATGAAGTGTGCAAAATGAGCCTTTAGCTAGTCAAATGAAGCTTGAAAAATGGGTCATTATCTAAAAAACTCATAAAGTTGGGCTTAATATTTTGGCCCAGTTGTTATTGGTTTTCAGATAACCAAATCATCCGAACCAATATCTGTGATTAACCAAACCAGTCGGATTGGATTAGCCTTGGTTTGGTTTTGATTCTCAGATTGGCCAATTCGAAAATATTAGTTTGGTTACAGTTATTTCTTTGTGGTACGGTTTTTTGAACTATGCACACCCCTACTATTTTGTGGAGAATATATAACATAGAGTGTCTATGAAGAATTAAGCATGGATGCTAATTAAGCTACATTTTACTACTTCAGCCAAAGAAAAATAAAATAACAAAAAGGCATTCTTAAAAGGTTTTTTTTTTTTGTTTGTAATCGATGTATCTTGAATCAATTTTTGCTCATTGATTATAATTTCTTATCACTTCTTTTTTATGTTCATATATATATATGTAAATAGATAGTTATTATTATTGTTTGACATAGGAGTTAACTGCACATTACTCAGCCCCAAAATTAAACATATATTAGTTTACGTAAAGGCTGGTCATAATTATTGAACACATTAATAATTGAGTTCCACCAATTAATGTTTCACAGTTGACAATTGATTGAGGAAGTTAATTCGTTGTTGGAATGTACCACGGTACAGCAGCACTAGTTCAATAATTAGCACTGCTGGCCCTACTGACTGAAACTAAAGCCCAAATTAAGTTGTAAGCGGGCTAAATAGTAGGTGTGAGTATTGAATACGATCAGTTTGATCGACTCCCAACTTGCTCAGACGACCTTAATTTATATCAGTGTTCTAAAAATCCCTCTAGGCGGCCGACTAGGCGCTAGGCATTGGCCAGCCGCCCGATTAACACTTTGGTGTTTTTTAATTATTTTTTAATTGTTTTTAAGTATAAAATACTAATAATAAATAACAAATAATAATTTTTCAAAATATACATTTCAACGAGTAACAATTTATCTAAATAAGTAACAATTTTTTTATTGTATGAAGCTAGTAAAGCCCCCTTAGGCTAATACTAATACTAATAAGAAAACCGCCTAGGCTCCTAGGCGCTAGGCCCCCTCCGGCCGCTCGCCTGCCCAGCGATGTTTAGAACATTGATTTATATAATTGTTTTTACATCCATTAGCTTCAACCTACTACTGATTCAACATCAATATTGTTCTCATTGTTTTATTTTTTTGTGAGAAACACAATATCCAAGTGAAGTTGTGCTTATTGAAGTCCAATATTCGAGTGAGAGAAGACCATGTAAATCAAAGTCTCGGTGCTATTAGTAATAGATCACCAAATTATATGTTATTGGCTGTTGAGTTCACCTCAAGTAAATTGAACTTGTTTAAATATTAATATTTACAATTTATTCAAAGAATATTAATATTTATAAAGAGTATTGTTATTTGGACCATCTCAATTCACCACCTTATGAATCATCTTTCGAATAAAGATATGACCCATATATGAGACCAACTTGAGACCCACACATGTAAATTCCACCTCTATTAGAAATTTGACCACAAAATAGTCAGTTAAAATAATCAAAATAGTTTTATTCATTTACAAAACTAAACAATTTCAATTTGCTAGGGATAATCTGGTGTGAAGAAAGTTGGGCTGCATGCTTTTTTGGATTATATCTTAGCCAGGCCTTCTTTCATTGGGCTCCGTAGAAGAATTACAAATCTAAACCACCGGACCTTAAGCTGCGTCCACAGTCCACACATATGGCGCGTGAATCCACTCTCCTTGAAAGCAGGCTAAGATAATCAAATCCCTTTTTAGCCAAGACTATCCCACCAAAAACATTATCCAAAGTCCACTTCACAATGAGGTGCATCCAGTTTCAGTCTGCTGCATTGCTTCCCTTGCATTCACAGCCAAAACACAAACAGCAGCTGGGGACTGCTCAGCTGCTTTGGCTTCCCACCATTGCTAATAAACCTACTAAGCTTGCTAGTGCTGCACAGAGGAAGCACTTTCTCTCACTAGAAACCAAGGCCATGCACAATGCCATTAATGTTCTTGGTGTCACTGCCCCTGCCAAGTCCGGTGACATATCGGCCCTCCTCCAAATTGGGTTACTTCTTTCACCTTCAAAATTCACATTTCATCGCTTCAACTTTGACAACATTTCATGCCATTTTTAACAAGAATACGAAATTTTTTTCTAGCCAGACAGTCCATTGTTTACATGAAATCTTATTTACATATATGAACTATATTGACAATCTAGATGTTAGTCTATAAATAATCACCCTTCATCTAAATGTTTTTACTTATTTTTCGTATTATTTGTTTTATGTTGCAGTGGGGTACTTCTATTTGCCTACTTGTTTTCAAATTTCATTGTGCCAGATCTCATTTCAAAATATTTTGAATTCGATAAGGTGGGTGAAGATAGTGAAGATGATGACGACTCTATGTATAGAAGATGAGGAAACAGGCACAACCTCATCAGTCATCAGCCAGTCAAGGAGGCTCTCAAAGGAAGAAAAGGGGTTTCAACTTCAAGAGCACCGAGTCTGAAAACATATAGCAGAATATGTCGAGAGGCTTTTACTGTTGAAAGTATTATTTATTTATTTTTTTTTCTGTTTGGCGTGAACTTTTAAAGTTAGTTTGGGGAGGAGAGTTACAATTTAGAAATGTAATTAGAGATTGCTGTCTAACCGAGAGGAATGAAAATGAAAATGAAGTCGAAGTAATGGGATGGATTCTATTGTTTGATTGAAAATTGATACCAGTTTTGTTAAAGTTTAGTAGCCAAGCCTCGAACTCAGGCTTAAGGATTAGGGTCTGAATCCAGAACTCAAAGTTGTAGGTTTGTACTCGAGATTCAGGACTAGGGTTCAAGATTTGAATCTCAGGTTTGGTCTCAAGGTCCAAACTCGAGGCTCGAAGTATCAGGTTTGGGGTCTAAGGCAGAGTTCAAAACTGAGGATCTAAGCTTCAAGCCTGGGTCTGAGACAAAAAATGACCTCGGTAACAACATGAGATTGAATACGGCTGCCCAAATTTAGATAACAATAAACGAATAGAATCTAGGAGCATGTAGACCAAAAAAAAAAAAGCTATTTCATTTTCATTCTTTCTGTAATCAAACAAGAATCTCATTTGAATGTGGCTAATGGCAACCCCCATTAGCTTGTTTTGCTCAAAACAATTTACAATTACCAGCAAAATCAAGCCAGTTTTAACCCCAAAAAAATAAAAAATAAAAGGGAAAGAAAAAGTCATTTCTAAACAACTGTCCAATCGTCTGTAATTGAAGGTTTTTCAACAGGGGATGTAATTGAAGGTTTTTCAACAGGAGAAGTAGTTGAAGGTTTTTCAACAGGGGATGTAACTGAAGGTTTTTCATCAGGGGATGTAGCTGAAGGTTTTTCAACAGGGGAGGGGGGTGGCTTTTTGGAAAATAATGACGACTTGGTGTCAAAGAAACTCGAAAATGGTTGGCCACTAGGGTTCTCTGATTTTTTCAACTGTTTATCTTTGCCACCAAAGTTGAGGGTGAGCCTCTTAAAACGACGCTTTGGTTCACCAGAGGGCGAGGGGGTAGTCAATTCTTCCGGCTGCTTCATCCTTTTCAGGACTTCTTCTGGATTGAGTAACATAGTCTCCACTGTTTCATATACCTGTACCACGAATTGAGTAAAGATTTTCAGCAGATTATTGATTCTGGTTTCTGAAAGAATCTCTTTTAGAATGGATTCCCCATTCAAGAGATACTGACAGAAAAAAAATTACTGTGACCACGCATCCATGATGCCCATAATCACAGAATAAGTGTCAAAGTATACTTTAAATGGATGAAGGCTTATACTTCTAGCCCAGCTGACTTAACATCTTAGTAACAACCTTAGTTTAGTCATATGGATCCATCCTACCTGGCAAAGCTCATCAACCTTCTCATTCCAGATGCTGCCTCGACTAGTAGAAACTACATAGTCCTTGCATTCATAGAACAGCTTCGAAAAATCACTGTTAGTGTATAGTTTAACCTCAGCAATTGCAAATCCTAAACCAAGCTGAATATTGCAGAACAAGGGCCATCATTAGCACAGTATAAGAGCATTGGCAATGTACATGCAAGTAAATTGTAAAAACAATTATGCATAATAACACAGAAGATGAACTTACCAAAGAAAGAAACAGCTGCTCAAAAAGCTCGGAAGGTGGTATATCCTCAAAACCATCCAGGATACCTTCCCTACAGGATCGATGCACAATGCTCTTATTGTCAGACCTCAGTCTTTTAATAAAATCAAAAACAGATATGACAAAATTTGTACAACTCTTCCAACTTACACTGCTAAATCCTCATCAAAGAGGGGTACTTGTTTAACTGCTGGAACTGGTTTGGATGTTTCCCACAGCTCACGCCACAAATTCCCTAAAATTAAGGCAGAACCATAGGAAATTTCATAATTAGGTTTAAATATGTGGTCAGCATTTGCAACTTCTAGATAATAATAATGAAATGTAGGGCTTCCTTTCCCTTAGCTAAGCACATATTACAGGACAAAGGCTATACAATATTGGTTGTAAAGATTTTCTTTTCTGTACAAGTGCTATACAGTTACAACATAAGACATCAATTTTTTATCCCAAAGGTTGGCCCTAGAAAGATGAGAGAAAGAAAAACTAATTTTAACCTTTTTTAAAAGAAAAACTGACTGGAACTTTAGATTAGAATGATATTAAATATCACAAAAGCTAGACTTATGATAGTCACATTACCTTTTTGTTAAAGTTACCCGAGTGACAAGGTACAGTAGATTAAAACCTTCTCTTATAGAGCAAAGCAATTTGCAGGCTGTTATAGCTTTATATGCATTGGATATACAAATCTGTGATGCGACATAATTTAAATAGTAATGGAAGCCAAAAAGAGGTGGTACCTTCTTTTTGCATTCGACTACTTAGTTGGCCTCTTGTAGACAATACGTCACTACCATCCAAAGAGTCATTAGCCTCGTTACTTGGATCAGCCTCTGTCCAATCAGGGGGGGAGTGCCATCTCACAAAATCTTCCAAAATACAACCAGGATTTGCAGCCTACATAAAATAATTAGCAGAAATTAGTTAAATTAAGCAGTCAAAAATAGCATTCAGTGGATCTGTAAGACAAATTTTCTTCATTAGGGGAAACCTTGAAAGCCTGCATGTCAGAGAGGAGTTGAGAACATCCAGCACCAACGCTGACCATAAAAGATAAGGCAATTTGTCAAAGAATGTCTAGATCAATAAGAATATCCAATATGCATATTTTGTGTGTGAATATGGATATGTTCAGAGAATTTGGCAAAAACACACTAGCTTAAAACAAAATAATACATGTGAAAATGACTTGAAATCCAAAAAGGACTAAGAATGAACTCAAATACAAACCTTCCTGTCCGAAGCACAAACTCCTCTGTTTCTTTGATAAGATCTTCAGTAAGCAAAGGTCCTTCCTACATGTAGTAGTTCACATAGATCTCATCTAAAGGAGCAAGTCAAAATAATTTATCTTTTTAGGAAAACTAATAAACATACCTGGGTTACGGGGGAGTACACAGGTTCACCAGTTTCCAACATTGCCAGGTTACCAGATGGGCGATCAGCACCAAGTCGGAGAACAAGTTCCCCGGTGCTAATTCTAGCATACAAAATAGGGCCAGAAGGATTGTCTTTGGAAAGAGCTGTTTCTTCAGCATTAGGACTGGCTTCCCTTATTACAAACTCTAATGTTTCAGTGGCAATAGCACAGCGCCTTTTCCTGGAAACACAACAATTGATAACTTGCAACCTCTGATACAAAAGACAGGAATTCAGATCTGGAATTTCATCCATAGGGATGCTGGGTACATATTCTTCTTCAGACCAAAGTCTTCTCAGCTGCATGTGACGGAAATTGTAAAACAAGCAGCTAGAAGTGTCAGATTATATATCTCTTTTTTCTTTTCATTATAAACTATTTGTAAAAGCTGAGATAACTCAAATTTTATACAGAACTTACTTCGGCAACAACTCTGCACCAAAACAGTGTCATTTTCTTGAGGGTTCTGAAGCTCCCAATGACTTCAGCTAACTTAACAACAAGGCTTTCAGGAGGAGCACCATGAATATCTCTTGGCAAAGATGGCGTGGTAATTGCCTCTGAACCCGAATCAATCTTCCGCCTTAGAAAATTCCCCTCTGCGAATATCTTGCAAATATTACAACGGAAGTGAAAGATCATAACAGGATAATGAATACAAATTAAAGAACAAGAAAAATAAGCAGGAAGTTACTGCCACAAGGTCACCTAACGTATGCATCTACCTGCATAAAATAGCGAGTGAATCAAGGATAGAACTTTCTCATTATCACCAAAATCAGATGGCTTTTCATCCTTTTCGCGAAGCACTAATGATTTCACTGCAGAGAGACTCAGACCCCTCTCTCTGACAGGTGAAGAACTTCCTGGTGACGCCAAAATATCTTTGAATGATTTAGACTTCTTTCCGGCCCTGGATAAAGGTTCCGAAATCTTTAGGGCAGAAAATTAAGAAATCATGTACAAACTGAAAAGTCATATAAATGCATTGAACCATGTTCAAACTTAGAACACATCTATTGCCATCTTGATTACATCACAATGAAAGATACTTCCACAATTATAGAAAACACACTCACTTTGAAAGATAAAAATTCAAGACTATTGATCTTCACTAAAAAGATAAATGTATTCACAATGTTGAAAGATTGCAATTGAATAATTCCCTAACTGAAAAAGTTGTGAAGACTAGATAAGTTCATTGTAAAAATAATCAGAGAAAGAAGACAACGTAGGCAATGAATTTCCAGAAGGCAACGACTTACTCGACAGCTATAGCCAATTGCTTCATAACAGATAATGGAGGAATCACAATGTTATCCGCATCTAAGCTTTCAACTGAAGGAATCATCTCTGCCCCCTTACAAATATCAAATCCAAATTTATAATTAAAGAAGATAAAACTAATAATTGAATCAAAACAACAGTCAGTAAAATTAGTTCATCAAATCACAAACTTAAAGGCTGTTAGGCATAAATTGGATGATAATCATGCTTTTCTGGTTTATTAACCAGCATACCACAAGTGGAAGTGTTTTACCATTGCTACCGGTTACATTTTTCTCATCCACAATCACAAATAATCTGTTAACTAGAAAAGAAAAGGCACAAAAAATGTGAATCACCATTGATTTTTTCAACTGATATTTTGATATATAAAGTTCTAAGAAGAAAGCGGACCCTACATGCCTTACTCTAACAAGCAAGTTTTGGCTGATATGTGTATCACCAAATTTTCATAATACGGGGCAGAATAAACACCTGGTTCAAACTTCAGTTGTCTTTCCTAAGAAAAGAACAAGGCTATCCCATTGCGCCCAGGAAAAGGTCAAATAATTTACCTTTTCATTCATGAATATGATGTAATTTTTTAAAAAAATAATATGATGTAATCATGAACTGAAAATCTAAAAGTGTAACAGAAATCTTAGAAAACCATTTATACATACAGAAATAAAAGATGTAAAGAAGCAAACTTACCTTTGCTTCGATGTCATTTTTCATGTTCAACAGGTACAAATTGTCATCATAAAATGGAACAGACATAGTTGGATGGTCAGCCTTCTCAGTATCTTCAACTCCTTTTTTCCCTATTCCAATGTTCCTCAATCTATCCTGCCAATCTTGCTTAGTCCCTATGTTCGGAGGTCTCCACCCCAAATGCTTCAATTCATTAAAACCCTGAGTTATTTTATTTCCCATAAATTGAATTTACACAAATTTAGAAGATTGTAAATTATCAGAATTTGAATTTGCAAGTACTCCATTGCCTTGTGTCCCATTCTCATGCCCCTTCTTAACTTTATATTAAATGATAACAGCTATACCTTATAATTTATACTTCCTAAAAATACAATTACATTGTTATCTTGATAACACCATTTTCATTCGCACCATTTCCAAACAAACAAACCCCACCTAAAAGTAAAACCAAAATCGTTTACTCAACTAACCCTGATTTAACAATGTAGCTTGATTCAGGCCAAGCCATTTTAATCTTAAGACTACTAAAAATCATTTTTCCTGTTTTTCTTCGCAACCAAAAGGAAAATGATCACAAACTGCTTCCAATTCCTAAACCAAACAACCAAAAACAAAAATGGTGCAAAATTTAAGCTGATTGATCCTACATTTCCGATTCTGGAACAAACAAACAAACCAAACCCACATTGAATTTCATAAAACCAATATTAAATCAAATAAGCCTTACCTTTGACTCGCCCTCGTTCCTTGGAGACACATCGTCGGCTTGTTTTATCAAATTCTTCGGTGATTGCTTATCGGAATCTTCACCGATTTACATCAAGTTAGAAAAAATCAACACCATTTATAATCACAAATAACAATTTAAATCCTAAAAAATTAAAAATAGCATTCGGAAAAGTCAAACTGGAGTCTGGAGCAGTAAAAAAAAAGTAAACTGAAAATGATTTAGTGTACGAGATTAAACAGGGAGAGAAAAAAAAAATAAAAGAATAAATTTCTGCACCTCGATCGGGTTTCAAGTCAGATAAAACTCGCTCCGCTTTAGCCGCCGCAGAATGGAAGGCGGTCCTCGCTTTGGATACAAAGGAGGGCGCCTCCATATCCTACGCCGTGGGTGCGCAGGTTAAGCTCTCACTGTGACTGTGCCGAGGCTCAAAATGAAGGCCATGTTTGTAGGGGGAGATGTGGGTAGCACCGGAGTGAAGAGACGGCATACACAGATTCAGACAGCTTTCATTATTTGATTTTTTTAAATTTTGTTTTTGGTAATTTTGGATTTAGGGAGATATGGATATACCGCGCGGTTTTAACGGAGTAGTGTTTTTTAACTTTTTTGTATATAGAACGTTATGAACTTATGACTTATTGGTCTAACTAATATTTTCTTTCTAAAATTGCGTAGCTCCATACCATGACAGGTTGCTACAAATTTTTTTTTTTTACAAAAACATTATAATTTGTTGCCATATACACAAATTATAATTTATATGGGCGGCTGAAATTTGAATATGACATCTTTTTTTTCTTTCTTTCTTTTGATGCGGAATATGATGATATAAAGGATATAAGACAAATAGAGGTTACAATTTAGAAGTACGTTAATCAACTAGGTGAAATGTTTGGGAATTTTGATGCCTTTGGATTTAAAATGAATATTTATAATCTAGAGTAAATTAGATTAGTTGATGTTAAAGTTCAATGATATTATAATATCCAAGTTTTAAGTATAGATTCTGCCACCAATTAGCTATTGGTTTTGTCAAATTCTCTCACATATTATTGACTAGTTATTGGTATAGTGATATTTCTTTTTTCAATGTTGGAAGAGGTTTCAAGTTTGACTCTTTTCTCTCTTATTTCAAAAATAGAATTCTAGGCTCATTATCAATCGACTTGACAAGCTCAACTCTAACACTTTTTTTAATATGTATTTGTATTTTGCCAAACCTACTTAAGCTTGGGCCTCATACCCCACATTATAGACCACATAGCCACATACTAGAAACTCGAATTCCTAGCCCTATACTTTGAACTTTGAACTCAAGCTCTGAACACCATGTTTAGACTTAAGACTAATACCCTGATCAAAGCCCGAGTTCCATTACCTATACTTTAGGGGAAATTCTAAAAAGACTTCATTGTGTCGTTTATAAATCCCACCATATATTTTCCTAAATATTTCAAACTTTACCCATAAATAGCCTTGACCGACACCACCTTCCTTCCCTATCCATCCACCCCGCTTGCATCGCCTCCCCCTTCCTTCTCCCGTCTCTTTTTCTGCGTCTCTCTCTCTCTCTCTCTCTCTCTCTCTCTCTCTCTCCCCCTCTCTCTCCCCTTTATCTTTAGTCTAGTGCAAAGGAATGTTGCGACAAGGCTTCCATATCGTAGGTTGTTGTCCTTTAATATGGAGGCCTGCAAGGTTACCGATCTCCCCTTGCATCATATATGCATGTCACGTGGATGGTAGAATCGTGACCCACACATATATAAATTGCAACTAATGTACCTAAATAGATGATTATAGTCTTCATGCAACCCGCACATGTGTTTTATTTAATAATCAATTGAGGAAATTTTTATTATTGAGTAAGATTTGAAAGCACGTTACAATTACAAAAATTTAAACAAAAGTAAAATTTAAATATGAGACAAACCACGAGGATCATTTGTAACATTAGCCCAATAATTAAGGGGATAATTAAAAAGAGGTTTTGATTTTTATTATTACACAAATCAAATCATTGGAATCAACTTTGCCAAATACTTGGAATGAAATTTTCATTCCCTGAAATGAGCATGGTATGACATTCTCAAACAACCTATTCCGCCAACCAAACAGACTTGGGAGTTGCAATGCTGATTTGCTCCAATTACACTGCAAAGTCCGCACCGTTTGATTAATGGTCATCCTCCACGTCCATTAACATAAAGTTGCCACGTGGTCGGGTAGTTGTTATCGGATCCGGAAACGAACCCAGAAGCTCAAAATGGATGCCTATATAAGCCAGTCCCTGCTTCTCCCGCCCATAACGTTCGTGACTCTCCGACTGAGCTCGCTCTCTTTGTCTGTCAGTCGGTTACTGTACGCGGCTCGATCGCCAAAATGGAGGAAATGGACGAGACCGAAGCTCTACCTCAGGTCCATTTTCGACTACTCTCCCTCGCGTATTTTCTTTTCCTCACCTTCTGTTTGGTTGCCGATAAAATGGAGGAGAACGAAAGAAAACAATAATTTAACTGAGTTTCTAGTCCCGTTGATTTTGTAGTGAAAGAAAACAAAAATGTTGCTATTCAATGGAAAACAAACCGAAAGAATTTGTTCGATTATGTTAAATTTGAGTTGAGATCATAACACTCAAAAATTTGATTTCCTCAGTTTGGTTGCCGAGAAAATCGAGAAAAGCAAACCGAATTATTCTTTAAATTGTTGTCGAAAACTTTCGCAGGTGCCAAACGCCCCATAATAATTAGACTGTAAGCTTTCGCATCTTTAATTTTCATATACAAAATATACTAAACGGTGGTGCATGGAGAAATTGTAGCGAACTGAGCTATTGTATTGATTTCTGTCGAATACTAGCTATGCAAGCTTGACTGGCAGTTTTATTGAACATGAAAAAACAGAAATATATGAAAATAAGATTTCAAATATTTTATTATTTTGGCTATGGTTAATGTGCTTCGCTATTTTAAGTGAATTGTTGGTGATTTATATTACAATTTGTTTTACTAGAACTTTTTCTGTTTATGCAGTAAATTGGTTTTTTTTTTTGTTGGGATTTAAATGCAGGTTTACATGGCATGCATTCTACACGGCCATCGGTGAGTCCTTAGTTCTCACCTGATCTTTGTTATCAATCCGTGTTTATACATGCCTTTTTTTTTTTTTTTTTTATTGCTAATGTCGTTACTCATGAATATGCTATATGGTCTATACCTTTTATTCTTAATCAAACAGTTGAAATTGATGACTTTGCTACTCTTTCATTCCAGAGTTGGAGTTTCTTATTATGATTCCAGTATTCGCCAACTTCACGTGCTGGAAGTTTGGGAAGATGGCAGCATGGACTTTCCCTTAATTGATTTGGGTATGACCGTATGAGTTTCATGTCTCTTTAGGGATCCATTTCCTGTACTCTGTTGATTTGGTACTGTATGTCCTGAGACTGATAATTTGATTGGTTTTCCTCTCACTCAAATGATCTCTTGTGTTCTTCCTTGTGTCTGGTACCTTCACTTTTAATTTAGTTACTGTTTAGCAAGCATAACTTAATGTATCTTTTCTGTTTCTGTATGGCTGTAACATTGTTTCAGTAAAATATCAAGCTAAACCCCTGATCATTTACACAAGCACTAAAAGTGAAGAATCTTTCTTGTCTGCTTTACAACGAAGTGGTATGTTGCTATTAAATGGTTGGTTATGAATTTCAGCATGTGGGCAGTTGTTTACTTTTTAAAGTATTGCAGATGGAACAACTGAGGCTTTTACCGTGAAGCTTGTGAAAAGTTCAATATTTAGCTATGAGCAAGCATGGCACAGGTATAGAAGCATCAGCAATACATACACCAATGATTTTGTTAAACATAATTTGAGTTTTGCAAACTGGGCTGAATATAATGGGTTCAACCGAAATTATGTTTCATGAGTGTCTTTGATGTAATAGTCCACAATAATATCATTAGTATTGTTTTTAGGCTTTGCAGATAGGTTCAGATAAGAAAGCAAAGGCTTTTTGTTGCAATTTCCTTCACATGTTTGAAGTTGCGAAATTCAAATTTTACAACTTCATCATGTTCAACTACTGCATGTTGGCTATGCAAATCCTTGTTTGCGGTTCCGTTCTATGTAGGGCATTGTCTTCCCATCAAATCACAGTCCATCATCTCTGTTCTTTCATTACTATGTTTTATCCATCATCTGTCATCATCTCCATTTGCCCTGCATGGAAAGTTTGTTAATAAAACTAAACGATAAATGTTATTATTGGTAGTGCAATGAAAATAAATGCTATACGAATAATTGGATATATTGCTCTCTGTCTCTCTATCTCTCTCTTATTATTACTATTAGTTTTATAAGACATTATTTCTATTTTTATTACCATTATCACCATTCATCATCATCATGTCCATGTTTATTGTTATTTTGGTTTCTGAAATTTACAGATTGATATACCTTCGAGTAATGGGAATGGATGATGGGTTAAACATAAAGGAGAGAATTTGTTATGTAAGTTGGGAAGCTATACATATATATATACACACACTTATATCTTCTAGCTTATGATCATTTTGTGTTATGGCGCTACTTCATTGCTTGTTTGTTATCTACAGTTGAGTTCTATGATGGACATGGGAAGTGATGTTCAAGTTCGTTCCAGTGGAGGCCTTCTTGCCATATTAGAGAATGAAAGGGTTGTAGATACACTTGAGCAAATGGAATGTGCAAATGCATCAATTGCTATCGATTCAGTTGTAGAAGTTTCGTTGTATCCTTTTATGTTGTCTCCAAGAATTATTATTATTATTATTATTATTTTGTTCTTTAGGGGGGGGGGGGGGGGTTAGCTTCTTCCTTATCTTTAAAATATATTTAACGTTGGTATAATGCTCAGGACAAAATGTATTCCTTTACAAACAAATTAGAAACAATTTTCTTAAACTTGATGCAGCAGCTCACGAGGCGTTGCAGATATTCCAAACGGATAAGCATCCGAGCCATATGGGCATTGGTAGAGCAAAAGAAGGGTAGATTCTAAACTATTTGCTGAATAATTTTCTTTGAAAGATATTCTGATATTCTTTAATTGCAGTTTCTCTGTATTTGGCATGATGAATAAGGTTAGTAGTTTTTTCTTTTTTAATTTTCTGTTAATTTGCTAGTTTCCAGCTTTGTATTGGGCTAATTTACTTATACTTAATTCAGTGTGTAACGCCAATGGGGAGACGTCTCTTGAGGTAAATTTTCTGATTGAGAACTTTGTGATGCAACTTCTTTGGATATTATTCTAACCCAAAGGTTCTTACAAATGCTATTTTTCCTCATACTAGAAACTGGTTTCTAAGGCCAATATTTGACCTTGAAAATTTGAACAGTCGTCTCAATGCCGTATCCTTGCATTTTAAATTACCTAACTGCTTAAATATGACTAGTATCAGTTAGCCAAAAGAAGATCAATGCTATCTTAAATCATATTAATTAAACTGGTTCCGAAGCCTGAGACCAGTGCCTTAAGAATAATATATTGACTTTCACAACTATTGAATGAACTCTCTTGACAATATAGAATTGACTTCTTAAAACCATTAGCTTTTAAATCCATATTAGCCATGGCCAAAGCTAGTTTTCTTTGACAATTAAGATATCATTCTTTCTTTCTTCTGAAGAACTGATAATTTCTCTACGTGAAACTCTGAAATCTGTAAAGGACATTCCCCACATACTCAAGGTACCATTCTTTATTCTTACTTCTATGCTTCTGCTGCATTCTGTATGGTTTTCTTTTCCAAGAGTAAAATTTATGGTTTTAGATTCTGTAGCTACAGCTGGAGTCTGTGTTTAAAATCGGAGAGCCCTTTCATGCACAACTGTATATCATGGCAATGTCTGTTTTGGATGTGTTGTCTTTATTTTTAAATTTGTGAAGCTTTTCTTTTGTTTGTTGAAGAAATTCAACTCCCCAAGCTCCATATGTACCAGCGGTGATTGGACAGCTTTCTTAAAGGTACTTTTCTTGAGGGTGTAATAACATGGATATGATAGACTTCTTGTCCACCCTACTTGTATTTTTCTTCCATTTTTATTAATAAGGTTTGTGTTTCTTATAAAAAATGCTAATTATGCCCCAACAGAGCATAATCTTCATAAAGTGATGATAAAACTGTCATTTTTCCTTTACTTTATCGACTTCTCAGCGAAAGCTTGTGTATTTTGACTGAACATTGTTTATAATTTTCGTTTAGAGTGTTTGTTCACTCTTGCATGTGAACAAGATATTTGAAGTAGGTGTTTCTGAGAGTCTTCAAGAGCATGCAAAGTACTTGAATTTGGACATTGTTGAGAAGGTATGAATATATTTCTTCTGTTGCATTTTCTGTTAGGTTGTACCTTCTCTTTCTGTTATACTTATTTACTAAATTAATAATTTTGTTTCTTGGTCTGTTGTCTAAATTTTTTGTAGGCTGCTTCATGCATTACAACCGAGCTTGCTTATGTATACGAATTGGTTAGTTTATGAAGTAGCCTTCAATATTTTACAGCTGTCTTGCAATAACAAAACAGAAGTTTATTAAGCGTCAATCCCATAAGAGGAAGAAATTAATCTTTCATTAGGTTGAAACCATGCATGTGTAGAAACTCTACAGTCCATACACATGTGGTAAAACAACTCCAGACAGAAACTCATTTGAGTTTACTGTAAGTTTTCCCTTTTAAAGGAGGGACTGGTCTCTGAACTTTTTGTCCAGTTCCCACAAACATTTTGCATCATCGATTGGTGAGAAGTTGTATCATGTCTGGTGTAGCCTCCTGGCTTTATGGCATTCATTTGATTTCCTTCTTATGCCTGGGTTTCCCTGCATTGACATCTTTAATATCGGCAAATGTGGAAGCTTTGGTCTTTATTTAGATATGCTTCAACAATTATACCATCAGCAATGTGTTTTGTAGGTAATTGGTGTTCTTGATGTAAATAGAAGTAAAGAGAAGGGATATGAGACAATTGTAAAAGATGATTTCTGTGATGAGGTTAGGCATAAGTCCCAAAATTCCCTTTCGTAATTGTCCACTCAGAATGCATATTTGCCTTATTTGCCATCTCATCATTGTTGTTGTTTTAGTATAATTTTTTGTTTTGTTTTTGTTTATGAGGTTAGTTTGATGAAGATTTTCTGTTAATTGAATACTGAGATCATAGAATTTCTTTTGTGAGTTAAACTTATATGCTTCTTCATGTACTATGTTCTGTACTGCGGGCTATTGTCTGATTTTGAGTTATTTGTAATATTAACAAATCATTCCCTTCTCTTCTTGTCTAGTTAGATGAGCTCAGGCAAATTTATGAGGAATTGCCTGAATTTCTGGAACAGGTAATTGTTATACAATTCAATTATACTTCTAATTAGAAAGTAGATTGGAGTTGATTTACCAAATAAGTTTTTTTATTTTTTTATTTTTATTGTGCAATTGCCTTGCAGGTGTCACAGATGGAACTTGGAAGGCTTCCTCATCTATGCAAAGACAAGCTACTTCCTTGTATTGTTTATATACGCCAGATAGGTTCGCCTCAATCACATAGCATCTTGAAGTATTTTGTTAGGTGTTATTATGAATTTATATAGATTTTCATAACATAAAGTCCCTCTCATTCTATCCAAAAAAGGAGTCCCTCTCAATTATCAGATAATCAGTACATGAAGAATTTTAAGATAATTTGATTTGTTTAATCTAGGTACATCTCCACAATGCCTTTCCCTTTTTATAAATGCCTTTTGTGTGTTGTTGAGTTGTAGGATACTTAATGTGCATTTTTGAAGAAAAACTTGATGAAGCTACCCTGGAGAAAGTTCAAGATTTTGAATTTGCTGTAAGTTGATGCTTGCATATTAAAATTGATATTTTCTTTTGTAACTAGTATGTATTTGCATAAGAAATTATAGCTATCAAAGTTAGTTCTCTGATGCAGAAGGAGAAACAAAAAGATTCTTTTATCGTACCCCAAAGACACGAGAGTTGGACAATCTGCTGGGAGATATCTATCATAAAATACTAGGTATGCCAGATAATTTAGACATGAGCAATGTGTTATGGCAGCCTAGTGTGTGCTACACACAATAACTATTGTGGGTACACAATTTATTAATTTTTGACTGATGTGATGGTAATCAGACTGACTGTCATTCTGATTTAACTTTTTATTATCTTTTTTTTTTTCTACAACTGTTTTCATGTACAAAATTTATTGATAAAGATATGGAGAGGGCAATTACTCGAGATTTGGTGTCGCATATACTAATATTTTCAGAACATCTGCTTAAGGCAGTAAATTTTGCAGCTGAGCTTGATTGGTGAGAATCATTTCAATACCAGTGTTCTCGCTCTATCTCCCTCCCTTCCCTCACCCCATACTTTGATAAATCTCTCTTTTTTTCCAAGTATATTTTTTGTACTAATATATATCTTTGTGTATGCATTTAGCTTTTTGTCACTGGCACTGGTTGCTCGTCAAAACAATTATGTAAGGCCTACTTTGACCATGGATTGCTTGATTGATATACAGAATGGAAGGTGAGAGATGTCTGGTTAATCTGTATCATTTCATTGAGAATACCTCTAGAGATAATTATTTACTTAGGGTTGGTAACAAGTGTTCTTTTAATTTCCAGACATGTTTTGCAGGAAATGGCAGTAGACACATTTGTTCCCAATGATACAAAGATTCAAACAGATGGTAATGGAATTATACATTTAATTGTGCCATATTGAATTATGATCAACTCAGTTCAGGAAAATAAGAGATCCCATCTTTGCATACTAATTACTTTTCAATGGTTCTGCTGTTTCAGGAAGAATTAATATCATCACTGGTCCTAACTATTCAGGGAAAAGCATCTACATAAAGCAGGTCAGTAATTGCTTTTTCTTGGAAGCTGCATCTCCCCTCCTCCCCATATCTGTGTATACTGCCTGTGTGTCTGTGTCTGTCATTCATCATTCATTTTTAATCATGCAATTCTGCATGTACGTGTATATGTTATGTAATTCCTTCAAGTCCAAAATATGGTTTCCAGATATGAAATATTGGAATCTGTTTTCGAGCATCTATCCATTTGCCTATTCTTTTAGTGGCTGTGACTTGCAACAAATTAATGGGTTTGTCCGTATCTTCCAAGCTGAGTCTATAGTGGTGATAATATCAACATCATGTAGATAAGTATATGTAATAAACATGGTTGACTATATTCAAAACACTTCATAAATACCTATTTGGAGTATGATTTTGAAGTTTGTCTGTTAAACATGTTAAAGTAAACATGCAATGATTCTTCAGAAAGGCAGAGTTAGTTAAGCTAGTGGCCATTTATGAACAAGGACATTCTCTAATTGGGAACTTTGCGTTGAGTCATAAACACTTGCATATTTATGTGTAAATACCATGCCACTTGCATATTTATCTTTAAATCACCTTTTTGCTGAATTTTTTGGTGCCTCGTTGATATAGTTGGCTATTAATTATTGTCTCTAGTGTAGAAATTCATCTTAAATCGACACGTGTTGAAAAGTTTTCTTTTCCAGGTAGCTTTAATTGTTTTCCTGTCCCACATAGGAAGTTTTGTACCAGCAGATGCGGCAACTGTGGGTTTGACTGATAGGTTTGACCTGCATATTACAACACCTTTCTCACATTCAATATTATGTTTGTATGCCATTGATCATAACAACCGCAGTTTCTATTTCTGCTTAACAGAATATTCTGCGCAATGGGAAGCAAGCTCATGACTGCAGAACAGTCAACGTTTATGATTGATCTGCATCAAGTTGGGATGATGCTGAGGTATACTCAAAATAGGCCCTTCAAAATTTTCACTGTGCTAATTTAATGGATTTAGCTTTCAGCATTTGCACTCTGGATGCATGTCATTTTTAACACTTTTGACTTGTGTGATAAACCTGAATTTGCCTATTTTAGTAATTTAGGTAAAATTCAGAGTGCTCAAGTGATAAGATTATCTTACATGGAATGAGAGGCATTTTAAAAAGGCAGGGTTAAACTTGTTACTGAAAGAACAATGAGAAAATCATTCTCTTTTATAGCATACATGTTAAGTAACTGAAATGAATCATATGATTGCACTGTATCATTGTATTAAAAAATTGACTTTATTTGTTCAGTAACAGCTGACTTGGACAATTATGTTGAACAGCGGTAATATTTAGTAATTATTGGTTGCCTCCTCTCTAGTAATATCCAGGCTCTGAACTTGCTTAATGGTTATAAGGCTTCAAAGTATCTATTATAAATTTATATTTGAGGAACATTTGTACATCAAGAACAGTATAAAAAAAGAAGAAAAAAAAAAGAATATTCCTTTTGACTATTTTACATAGATTTGAGAAAATTAACAGGCAGGCAACTTCACGGTCTTTGTGCCTCTTGGATGAATTTGGTAAAGGTACTCTTACAGAAGGTTAGTCTCACCCCTCCCTCTCAAGCAAGAAAAAGTTCTATAACGAGTTTAGCAGTTGCAGTATTGTATAAACATTCTCAATATTGTTTCAGATGGTGTTGGTCTGCTTGGTGGAACCATAAACTACTTTGTCTCATATGATGATCCCCCAAAGGTTTCAGGCTATTCTCTTCATGCAACGAGAGTTGCATATCAGTACCAATTGGTTCTTCCAAATTAGTCTTTTCAACACTTTTTTTTCACTAGATGGGCACCTGGTCACTCTGATAGTTGAAGGTCGCTTTTGATGGGTTTTTCAATATTCTTTTGCAGGTTCTGGTGTGCACTCATTTGACTGAGTTATTCAGTGAGAGTTGTTTACCTAAAGTATGCAAGCCTGTAGAGTTAATATACAAGTAATTCATAGTTCCATGTTTGAATTGTGCAAGTTGATGGGTATTTTCTTTTTCTTGTTTTAGTCCAAGAAGATCAAGTTTTACACCATGAGTGTGCTGAGGCCCGACAACTCTGCAGATGTTGAGGATATTGTATTCCTATATAGGTAAACTTTCATTGCCTCTATACATAGCATTGCGGCAAAGGAAATGTGTCATTCTTTCAGGAATGAATAAGACGCCATTTCGTGGAAGGTTTATAGTGGTTTTAGTCACAGGGGTCGTGCTGAAAGGATGTCCTTGAACTATCTGTTAGCACATTCAATCTACATAACTGTGAACTTCTATGTCGTCTAACGACTTGGCATGCATCTAAATCTTGCCAACCTGCTGTTTGCTTGTGTGACATAATGTGTATCAGTCAGTAGCTAACTCTTTCATTCCATCCTCAATACATATATTATATTTTCTCACTGCTGTTGAATGTAGTTTTGCTACTCAACGTTTGTAATTTTACTTTTCATTTCTTGCAGGCTAGTTCCTGGGCATGCACTTCTTAGCTATGGTGAGTACAAACATACATACATGCATAGAATATATATCATATATATTTGTATGTATGTATAGGAAAAACTTCAAAATTGGATCTCTTCATAGAAGCTGACCGTGTGTTACATATATACACACATATATATATATATATATATATAAATGCATGTATATATATCTATGTAAATTGGGAATGCCTACTGGATACTGTTATTTGAAATCACACTCTGTTTACATCCTGCAGGTCTGCATTGTGCGCTACTTGCTGGTACCTTGTTGGAGCTTAAAACTTACATTCGTGAATTTAAGAAAAGGGAGAAAAAGTTCTTTGAGTTCTCCTTGTCACACACACACATGCGCACACATACATACATGCGCAAGCACATAACATGAAATGAGTCTTTGGGTTCACAAACTTGTATTTCCTTCCCTTTGACTAAAATCTTAATTCTAAGGAACTGTTGGTGGCAGCATCAATTTGCTAGTAGAACTAATTGTATTGTTTATATAGGTGTTCCAGAGGAAGTTATTAAAAGAGCAGCACATATATTGGAAAGTATTGGGAATAATAAGCATGTTGAACGATTGTGCAATGAGAATGTATCAGCTCAGGATCAGCAATACCAGGTTTTAATCCAAAAAACTGAACTCAGATATGAAACATGACATATTATATAGAGTAACGCTGCGCCTGCAAAATTCCTTTTCCATGATTCGACACTCCATATGGGCCTATGGCTTTCCGTTGGACGTGCCATGCACCATATACAAGGGGTGGTGTATGACAATATGAGTGATGTGCATAGCATGCTATTAAGCTACCGTGAAAAGCAATCAAACAAAATTTTATGATTTTCCTGTCATATATTGCTGTTGTTAATTGTAGGAAGCTCTTTTCTTGTTTTTTTATTTAAATGCAGAATGTAGTGGACAAGATGTTGGCATTTGATGTTCACAAGGGTGATGTAGGCCTGTTTCTTCAGGATTTATTTTCATCTAAATCCTAAAAAAGCTCTAAAGGTAACCTTTGTATGGCTCCTATCTTGTTTTAGTAAGTATACGAATCTGCAATACAATATTTAAATATTTAAGTTGCTTTACTTTTTTTCTTTTTCATGAACACTTTATGTTTTGCTTTGCATAAACTTTTCCCAATATGATATTGTGAACGCAGAAGGTTTCAGTTGGATCTGGCTGCCAATGTGTGAGGCATTATCTCTACCATCAGTGGATGACAACATTATCTTCCCTTCTTCATTCAATAGAAAGGTTAAATGATTAGGCCATATAATTCTTTGCTTAATCTTCCCTCTATGTATATATTTCAAATCGAAGATTTTTAACTCATGTGAAGCGCAAGATGGTGGCATATAACTCTTTTTTTCTTTTCAAATTTGCAACGTTTTTTTTTTTTTTTTTTTTTTCTTCAAAGCAACCTACAATGGTAGTGTACCCACTATTTTTGTGATGGTACACATTCTCTCTTTGCTGCACACATGCACCTAGCCTAAGTAACCTCCTAAGAAGGCCATGTATATTCTATAAAAACTCTAGTTAAGGTGGCTGCTTTGATTTGGAGCCTCTACTGATGAGATTTTATAGAGCAACTAATTGCTTCACATTGATTGGGAATGTGTATTGTGAAGGACCGTCAAAAAGTTTATCCACTAAGATGCTATTAGTTGCCTCTGTTGGGTGGAATTTATCCCAGAAGACATGGTCCCTTCTGTTGGAGCAGTAGGATGCAATTGGCAGGCAAGCAACTTTGGCGTTAAGCTTCCCAAGTCCACAACATGCAGCTTTACTCTCTGTAAATCCTGAAATGAGAAATATGAAATTTGGGTTTTCAGTCAAATTACAGCTAAAATGTTACTATGCCTGAATTATAAAAAGAACATAACTTTTTTTTATGTTATCAGACTGACAAACACGTAGACACATTTTACCCGATTAATAATTATAATGTAACATGTAATAAAGAAGGAAAAGAAGATATGAGTACCATAAGAAGCCGGGTTTTGAATGATATCAAGCAAGACGCTGTTACTGTCAAAGTAGGAGTAATTTATGTCCAAAGTTGATTTCAATTTCTGCAACATCGACTTAAGCCCTACATTGTACTTGACAGACATTGAGTTTGCTTCTTCATTGCATTCTTCTGTTTGTGCATTCCTATCTGCTGGGCAGCACCCAACTGGCCCAGTTCCAACAATTACGAATTTACGTGCACCAAAATTATGGATTTGCTGCCAATCAAAATAGGAAAAAATTTAAACATTAAAAAATGAGCTAATAATATATATTAAGTAAATGTGTAGCAAACAAATAAAGAAGTAGAGAACTGAGATTGGAGGGTTTCTAATCAAATACGTCTTGCAAATAATGTTTTGATACAGTGTCAAACAACAATTCAACTCTAAAAAATGGACTAATAAATATATTTGAAGGTAAGCTAATGTGTATTTTGTTACCTGTAAATGTTGTTTGAGATCAAGCACCATCAAATCCACATACTGCTGCGGTGTTATATTCTTGCGGAGATTGGATGACTGGAAGTAGCCGAAGATGTCATTGCTTCCAATCACAATGACAAACAGAGATTTTGATAGATGGTCTTGGGCACGGTGGGATCCTAATTGTAGTTCAATCCTTTGATGCACTACTTTTGAATAGTAGAGTACTTGTTTTGTCAAAGGAATTGACTGACGCTGTGAGATTAATAAGTAAAATGATTTAGAATACAAATTAATAGGTCCTCTGTCTTCCAAGACCTTTATGTGGGCTAGGAGCCTAGGACTACATTGAGGAATCTATCTATCTAATATGTAGCCAATCATTTGATCAGTATATTTAACACCCATTTTTTTCTTCAAAATTTCTAAGACTGCTATGGAGTCTGGGGTGTATTGATTAGTACACTTTGGAAAAATTATTAATTGTAACCAATATATATTCATATGATGTAATTAATTTAATGTGTAAAAATATTATTTATTGTTATATTTATATTAATAATATTCACTCATATTATAATACATTAGATTGAATACACACGTCAGTTACTTAGAAAGAAGAAGTAGTTACCGGCTTTGAAAAAGGTGGACAATGCAATTGAATAATATTCTTTTACTTGAAAGTGTAAAAAATCCTTGTCTAGAAAATATTTATGCTGTGAAATTATATACTTACGTAAAGACTAAAAGTCAATCTCAACAATAATTTAGATTGAAAGGCTCACGACACAAGTATTATATTGCGAAAATATCTTTCTTGTTAGGGTTACTGGGTTAGTTAAATAAATGCTCCTTTGTTTATTCTCAAGCTACTTTGTTTATTCGAAAGATGCTTGAGAATATTTGATTGGACTTACATATTGATCATCTGTGCCATTGAAGATTCCAGCCCCTCCAGAAGCGAAGCTAACTCCGGCTACGAAGGATGCGTTTTTGTTGTTGGACTTGGATACAAGAGAGAGATATGGCGGTGAAGTTGGTAATCCCACTTTCGCGGCTGCCCAATAATCCATTGTACACCCAAACATCAATTACAATTATAACAACATCCATCATACATGATCTCACAACAAGGGTAAGTACTAATTAAGTTCTCCGATGCTTGGTTTGGTTGAATAAAATTTTTACCAAGAAAAAAAAGCTATGTAATTTATATTGATCTTATATATCAAATATACGAGAAATTATTCTGTATAACCGATATATTGACACATGGTATAATTAGTCTATATGTGTTATAATATGAGTAGATGTTATTAATACTATACCTTACTAATATAAACACATTGTCCAATAATACCCTTACATATTGGATTGGTTATACCATGTGATAGTATATTAGTTATACCCTATAATTTTTCTAAATATACCATGCTAAATTAGTGCCCGTAATTAATTAGCCAACTCCGTGAGCATATATGATCGATTTAACTCATAATTAAATCGGTGGACTTTTTGGCCTTTTGGGATGTAAATCACAAAAAGGGCGTTTGCTTGATTATGAGAAATTCTTACATATCGGATGTATAGAGCGCCTTTCTCACACAATTGCTATTCTGGTCACATTCAAATATAACTGATTATTATGAGAGATATTATATACACCATATATTTTTTTAAGTCCGATTAATCCATCACATTTCCTTGGAATCCTTCCTTGATTAGGGACCAACTTGGAACTAGTTCTTATGCATGCAGTTAAAGTGATTATCCCTTTATCACTTATGCTAAGTCAGCCTAAGTACATATACCTGTAAACATGCATAGAGTATAGTGTAATGATATTTGAAATATTAACTTACCAAGAAAATCTGCAGCATTCTTGCCATTACAGAACCTCCCGGTAGCTTTCTTGGTTGGAAAATCGATACCATTGTGAGGAAAATTTGCCTTGGCAAGAGATACCTTCAGGTAATTGTTGTTACCCACATCAGCCAGTGAGTCTCCAAACACATAAATGGCTGGCACCATCTGAGCTTTTGAGGAAGTGATTATGAAACCAGAAATGAAGAGAGAGAAGAAGAAGACGATATTGATGAAGATATTAGTCATTGGAAACTGATTAACATTGTAAGCCATGGCCATGGTATAGGAGATGAATGATAAGAGAATTGCACTCTGCTCCTTCCCTCTAAATTTGGTATGTGATATTTTGGGTTGGTGAATGAGTGAATTGGGTTTGGCTTCTTATAGGGGATAAGTCAGTCCATCAAGTGTACATTTTCGTGTGTGGAAAGGAGACAATTTAGGCGTGTGGGCCTGTGGGGGCTCTAGCCTCTTGCACTCGTCTGAAAACTCTTTTGTTTGTGGCATTGACACATTTGTCATTACAATAATAGATATTATCAGTTTCTACACTCTTGCTAGCTAGTCTGTTTCCAATAAAAACTTTTGTCCTTGGGAATACTTTTGCCAATGCCAAAAGCGTTTTTGGACAACTATTTTTCTTTTAAAAAAGTTTAGATGAAAAATCAAAAGAAACAAATTAAAAGTAAGGCATCAAAAAAAGTAGTACTCAAAAGTCCTTTTCAGGGTTAGGAAAACACGTTTAGTACAATAAATTGTTAACATGACATACATTGCTTATTCCTTAAAATTTTAAAATTTTTGGAGCAAAAATAATTGTCCAACATAGTATCAGAGTTATTTGCTATGGGTTTGAATTCTCAGTTTTGTCTTCTTTTGTCTGTCAGTATATATACTGCATATGAGTGAAGAGTATTAGTTTGTTATATATTGCTGACCAATTTTCTAAAAACTTAAATTTTTGAAGAGAACGCAGTCGACTAACATAAACAAGTAGCTAATTAGACAAGAAAAGAAAAAAAAAAAGAAAGACATCCGAAGTGGGGTTCCATACTCCCATAGAAGTAGGCCAAGTATCTAATGGAAAGTTGGGTTGGAGTGCCTACTACTTCACTTCCAGGAAAGTAATTAATAAGGGGGAAGTGGCCCACTTTTCCCATTTTTGTATTGCATTCTCATTCGTAGAGGTCAGCCCGGAATTGATTGCAGAGTAAATGCTATGCACGTACGTACCCTCCTACACTCCACATGCACTACCAAAATTTAATTTCTCCTTCTCTCTGTTCGTCCTCATTTGAATGCTACATAGCCTACATGTTTGTATTTTTGTGTATTGTCTTTGATGACCCAACATAATTCTTTTCACAAACTTTGTTCGTTGCAATCTTGTATATTTATAGCTTTGACTTTTATGAATTAAAAAAAAAAAGGTACGTGTGGATTTAATTTTTAATGGTATATGTACTAGTTGTTTATTAATCATTCGATCAGGTGCTCTAATATTTACTCCTTCAACTCTTTAACATTATTAAAATTGCAGGCCTACTTGCCCTTCACTCTCATCCACCATATATACAACCTCTATCCTAGGTTGAGAAAACTTATAGAATAGTATTATATATCTGTGTGTTATTTTGAGTTCTAGCTAGTAGATAATATATTCCTTTGAACTAATAATATATATATAATATACATATTTATCTTTTCAATTTTGACCCTGGGTGAAAAAAAAAAAACGACTTTGACCCTTCGAAATCAGAATCCATACAAAGACACATAGCCTTGAGTAATCACAGAAGGCCATATATATATATATATATATTTTTTTTCTTTCTTTTTTTGCTTTAGTAGCAGAAGGCCATGATTTGGATAAATGAGAGTTTGATGAAATCAGAATATATATGACTTTACAACAAGAAATAGAATATGAAGAACTCTTTTCCCTTCTCTCCAATCAATAACAATTGCTTTCCACTTCCGCCAGCACTATGGGAGCTAACGTTGAATTCAGTGCCGGCTAAGGCCCAAGGCCACCAAGGCACAGGCCTAGGGCCACAAATTGAGAAAGGCCTCACATATCCCATAGTCTACTACTTTACTATTGAAAAAAAAAAATTTATAATTGCATAAAAAATTTTAGGCATAAATTTAATTTAGACACATAACTATATATGTCATTTCAATGGGGTTCATAAATTTTAAAATATTTTAAATATACACCCAATTTATTATCTAAATTGAAAAATGAATTTTCGTCAATTAATTTGTTGAGAGATCAGTTAAATGTCAGCTTGGCTTTTGCTGACGTAGATTAATTGGCGATGTGGCGCCAACTCAACATACCTTTCCCGCTAAATGAGCGACAAATGTCCACCTGACACGGGCCCACACACCCATCACATTTTTCCCGCTCGTCGAACGCTCTCCTGATCATTTAATCTCCCAAAAACATCACGTTTTTCCCCAAATTCGAATATAAATCCCTCACTTGTGTTCGACGAGCGAGAAAGAGATAATGAGTTTGTGGGCCCGTGTCAGGGGTTAGGTGGACAGGTGTCACCATGTTGTTCATTTGGTGGGAAAGGTTTGCTGAGATGGCGCCACGTCGCCAAGTAATCCCAATCAGTAAAAGCCAAGCTGACATTTAACTAATCTCTCAACGAATCAATGGACGGAAGTCCATTTTTCAATTTAGATAGTAGATCGGGTGTATATTTGAAATATTTTAAAATACGTGTACCTCGTTGAAATGACATATATAGTTATGTGTTTAGATTGAATTTATGCCCCAAATTTTATAATGAAAGCCTACAAGCCTCCATCATTTTCTCTTTGAAAAAAAAACAATTTTAGGCCTACTGTTATAATGGAAGCCTAGTAGCTTACACCCCTATTCATTTGTTGTCTTTATTCCTTATTTCTACAAAGTATGACCCATCATTGATCATTCCATCATACTCTACTCTGAAGCTCTCGTCTCTCCCTCTCTCTCCCTCTCTCTATTCTCTTCTATATTCTCTTTATCTCTCTGGTCTCAATTTTCAAACTCAATAGTCAAGACTCATTGGGGCAACTAGTAAGTTTCTCTTAATTTTTTAAAATTGTCAATTTGTCATTCAATGTTTGAATTTAACTTGAATATAAAAATTTAATCACTAATTTTGCATCTCAAAAAGTAAGAAGAGTGATTTTTCAATAATTTTTTTAAAAAATATATTTTTGAATAATATATCTAGAAGGCTTTAATGTAGCTTCGCAGTTTTCACCCCTCACTTTCCATTAAGCCACTGATTGAATTCAAAATCAATTTCTCATGCATGGAGAGACTTTGAAATTATATATTGTCATTTAAGGTTTAGAGTTCTGGTGCGATATTTATATTTTCATCACCTCCCCTTGGCATGGGCAACACGTATGTATAACCTACTTAAGTCAATTATGTGGAGAGATAATATTGAATGATGTGGAATGTGTATGGCCATTGGGCCTAATAAGTTGTGGTTGATATTATGTTAAAGTAAAGAAAATCCAATTATAAATAACCAATTAGTTGAACAAAATTGAAGCATTAAATCTAAAACTAATTGAAAATTAATGCAAATATTTAACATCTTATAAATTACTATGCAAAGTTATATGATTTTCTAATATAAGAAAATAATAATCCACATTCTTACATTGACTATAGCTAAAGAAATTCATATTATATATATATATTATCATGCAAGATTTAGAAATTCAAACATGAGTTTCAATATTCTCAACAAAATGCAAGCATATATATCATATATTATCCTGTGGGAGGCAGTTATATGAATAAGCTAGTCTTATCTTTATCAATAATGCAAGCTTATAATTAAGGGCAATGCTTAGGTCCACCCCTGGGGGTACGGTGGATCTCCATGCACACCCTAATGGAGATAAACCAATCATAATTCTACACCTGTCTTTTTACAAATAAAAAAACCTATTATTAACAAAAGAAAAAAGAATGCACTTCTTCCTCAACCTTTCAGCTTCCCTCGTTCTCTTATCTCCCCCCACTCGTCTTTTGTATTAAAAGAAAGATTCTACATTGAAAATGTGAGGTCCTGCGTAATGACTTATAAGGGTTTGAGCTATTCCTCCTATTTTCAATTGAATTTGAGATAAATGTCTAGATTTCTTCATAGTATCAGAGCAAGCTATTTACGTGTTACACTTAACGACCACACGTGCTCTCATGTCACTCAATATGATTTGTCCACGTGTTAGGCTTGAATGGTGCCACACGTGCGGGGGGTGTTAAGAGAAATATCTCACATTAAAAATGTGAGGCTTTACATAGTGGTTTATAAGGGTCTCCTATTGCCAATAAATTTTGGAATGAATGCCTATATTCCTTCATTTTTTCTGTTTTTATAATTTCATGTTTTTAGTCTTTAATTGCAAGAGAGGTTATGACAAAGGATCCTTGCAGATTTGGTGAGTGAGTTGGATTAAATAAAGGAACTAAGGAAGATATCTAATTGGTCAAGACCCAACAATCTCTTAATCCAATCTAATGCAGACAGTGTGGAAAAGTTTCTTAAGACTCCATTGGTGTTGTTTCAGCAATAAACCCAAAGATAGATGGATATATTTTTGGGTTATCACCCGATCTGGGGCTTTAATATTGTTTGTCTTGATGGGTTTTCTAGCTGGATGAGTCAGAAGGTCAAGCCATTACCGCAAAACAGAACAGCCGTAGACAGATAGATACATAGTAGCAGTGCATATATGGGCTACCAATAGCAATGATAATAGGGTGGACCAACAAATGAATGAGTGATTCAAGTCCGTCCATTTTGAGTTTGAGTTTGATCAGCTCAATACATGGTGGTGTGAAACCGTGAATGGGTCACATGCAGTCACACTCTCTCTTTGTTCCGTTGGCAATGGGTTAACTATATTTTGTCTATTTTTGAGCCCATATATAGAAATATATATCTTGGGAACATCTGTGATCGAGATGGACGTTACATCACCAGAAACAAAGAATTCAACTCCACAATAATCTTCCAAGGAAAATTATTTAGTAATTATAGAAGAGATCATATCAGGACAAATGTTGTTGATGATTCATTGAAAATGAAAGAAAATGGTGTCTGAATTCAATGCAAAGTTCAACGTACCCTTTGTTAGAACAGAACATATCTTGGAGTAGTTGGGTCCACACCACGTCGGTTGTCCAACATTAACATATCTCTCTGTTAATGTTTTTAGATTTATATCTACAAGACTACAACTATGTTATTATAGACTTCCACTTATTATTTTTCTTTTCAATATAATTTTTAAATATTAAACTCAAAACTTCAAAACGCTCAATTATTGAACACAAAAATGACATTGTTTTAGACATACTCACAAAAATGACATAGTTTTAAACATTCTCACTTAAATCAAACACAAAAAAATCAGTATAGGATTCTATTTCGCACACACGGTTGAGAGACAGAGTGGCAACTAACCCATTTTTGAGCATCACATTATAATGGTAAGTTGGTAACAATGTTGAGGACTCAGTACCGGGCATTATTGAGCACCGACTCTGCTTGTCAATAAATCGAATGGTTTTTAATTGGTGTCAAAAATGGATCAATCATCATCCACGTAAGTCACTTGGTCTTGAAAATCCATAAATCAAAACAAATACTAAAGAGATTCTAAACAAAAACTTGGTGTTGTTGGGTGATAATTATTCGAAGCTCATAAGGAGGATGAGCCTACTTATGTTGGCCAAGGTCGCAAAGGAGATCTACAAGGGTTAGAGGTCCAAAGGCCCAAGACAGACCCTTATGGGGCTGTCAATTAAGGCCCAGTACGAAGCCCTAAGAAGATATAATACCAATGGCAAATCCTATTTGGCAAAACCAAAAGAGCTAGTAATATGCTGGTCTCTTTCGAATTTCGATCCACTGCTTAATTATTTGCATGGACTAATCCGTTGTATGGTCTCTTGTTGTAGAATTAATTCGACGGCTCAAAAAAGCCGTTTGAATGGCCATGAAAATATGACTGAGTCACAATGAGAAAAACTTACACATAAAGAATGAATATACTCACGTTCTTACAACATCATTTCACATGCATGTTAGTCATGTGATCATTTATTGTGAGAATAATGATGTATACATCAATTACATGCAATTTTCTCTATTTTATGACTAGTGCAGGTCCACACACGTCCGTACATCAATAGATATGCGTCCAACAATTTTGCTCTGCTAGGCTTACATGACGAGTGTGTGCACTGCTAAACAACATGAGTAACCATATATGCATGCATACCATGGCAAATCACTTAATTAAACCTCCTGTATATATAATATTCTCATTGAAAAGACGATTAATTTAAGAAATTATCCGCATGTCACTCTTTTAATTTAGATCATGATACTAATAGTACTGTCCAAACACACTTAAAAGGTACGTACACAAATGAAGTGAGATTAAACCACCTTAATTAATATATCCATATATAGCATAGGGGCGAGCTGCTTAATTATGTATATATGCTAGTGAGATTAATTAAATTGCAACTAGCTTCTTCACGTTTATGGGAAATGTGTATTGTAAAGGACCATAGAGAATGTAATCCACAAATATGCGATGAGATGCCTCAGTAGGATGGGTTCTATCCCAGAACAGATGGTTGCTTCTGTTGGAGCAATAGCTTGCAAATGGCAGGCAAGGAGCATCTGCATTCAGCGGCCCAAGACCACAGCAAGCACCCTTCACCTCAACAAATCCTGAATCACATACATATTAATTGCATTAATTAATAGATTCAATATCCCAAGAAATTTGAGAACTCCTACATTGTTTTCTCCACCAGATAATTTGTCATGTTATATTGTCAAACTGTCATTTAAATCGATTATTTGACTATATAACATGTGAAACTCTTTGACGATGATTACTGGAATTTTATATTGATTTATGCACATGAAGGAAAATATTATATGGTATTACCATAAGCGGTTGGTTTCTGAATGAAGTTGTGCATGAGGCTGTAACCATCAAAGTAGGAGTAGTTTATGCCTTTGAGCTCCGATTTCATATTCTTCAACATTGACTTGAGAAGTGCATTGTACTTAACTGACAATTGATTCAAGTCTGCATTGCATTCTTGATCTGTTCTCTCATTCCTCACTGATGGGGTGCATCCGATAACCCCAACCCCAACAATCACAAACTTACGTGCACCATAATCATATAAACGCTGCATGCCAAATTAAACATGCATGAATTAACTTTCAAAAATATATCCAAAAAAAATTTAATACTTTGTTTTATTTTGTTACCTTGAGTTGTCGTTTTAGTGTGAGGACCATGTTGTTCACATACTGCTGTGGTGTGGTCTTAGTGTCAGACAAGCCAAAGTATGCGTAGATGTCATTGCTTCCAATGATAATTGTGAAGAGAGATTTTGAGAGATGAGTTTGTGCCTTTGAGGTACCTAGCCCTTGCACAATCTCGTTATGCACTGCTAGATAGTAGTCTACTTGTTTTGCCAAGGATATTGACTGGGGCTGAAACAATGTAATTAACAAGCAGAAGAAAACTAGCTTAATTTATTGTTAGTGTGCATATATATATAGCTTTCTTTTTGAGAGCAATGCATATCAGACTGAAAATGTGAAAGGACAAATTATTTGTGTTTGCACTAACAAATGTTTGGTTTATGTCGTTGAAGATTGTAGCAGCTCCAGACGCAAAGTTAACACCATTTAGGAACCGGGTATAGTAGCTCTTCTTCAACTTAGAAGCCATAGAGAGATATGGTGGTATGGTTGGTAATCCCATTTTCTCAGCTGCCCAAAATTCAAAATCGGTCAAATATTAATTAGTATGATAATCAAGCATACTTTAATATATATGCATCCATTGACCATTAATACGTACTAATAAATGAAAATGTTCTCTCACACCTACACATAAGTATTTTATGTTGTTCGACTATACTGTATAAAAGAACATTACTCTACTAATAAAATTATATATAACTCATAAACTAAATCCTACAAATACGTTTTGATATCTTTGTGAAAATTGGATGTTGTCTACTTGTCTTGCTCTTGGTGCTGCAGATTCATATCAAGGTGCAAGATACAGCTGTTAAGTTGCTACATTGGGGAAATGACGTTGCACAATGTTACTCATTAATCTTTATTATCTCTATGGGACTTGAAGGACCTCAATTTTTTTTTTTTGGGGTGACACTCTATTTCCAATGTTTGAGTAGCTTTGACTGATCTTCCTATATATATATATGGATTAGTAGGTCTAAAATTGCCAGGTGTTGTTAATTAAATTCTGTCTTTAACGCTACTCCTTACTTATTTATTCATTTACCTTTGTCTATTATTTCTTTCGTTGAAAAAAAAAATAGCTTTGCCTACGTACACTGATACACACATGTAGGAAGCCCGGCCCTGACATACAACAACCAATTAAGCACGTACAAACTATATATAGAAGTTTTGTACCAAAAAACAAAAAAAAAAAACTACACATATATAGAAGTTAATTTGGTTAAGTTAGAAACATATTAATTAACAAGGAAGTAAATATTTAAATTCTCCTACAACTAAGAAGGACCAAAATACAAAACCTAAAATTAGACCTTCTGTCTCTGGTTATTTGCTATTAATATTGTATTTATGTCTAAAACAGAACATCGGTCGTTTAAGAATTTAAAATGATAATTAAATGAAAAATAGAAAATATAATTAGTAGAGGATTGGAACTCTGAAGATGGCACTTCTTACCAAGAAGATCTGCAGCATTCTTGCCATTACAAAATCTACCAGTTGGTATTTTGGTAGGAAAGTCGACTCCATTGTGAGGAAAATTTGCTTTGACATATGAAAACTTGAGGTAATTGTTGTTGCCCACATCTACTAGGGAATCCCCAAAAACGTACATGCCTGGAACCACGCCACCCTCTGCCAATCTCAGCATTATCCCTCTAAAGCTGGAGGAAGGAGAGAAGATGAAGATGAAGAAACTCAGAAGGAAAAAATTGGAAGCCATTGTAGGAGCACAAGAAGCTATCTCGCTCTCTCTCTTTTAGAGTGCTTGTCTCTACAGACGCACAGGCACACAGCCTTCACTACACACTGTGTAAGGCGGTGAGGGGTTTGGTCTTGCTACTACATAAAGAGCATCGCTTAATGAGGTAGTGTACATTTTTTTGGTACGAAAAGACAATCTTGGGCTCCACTCACTAGTATAGGCGGTACGTACTCCATCTTAATAAATTGCATATGAAGTTGTTAGGAATTTTAAGTCTCATTGATTTAGAGACCTACTAATAGAGCTTGCTTTTACAGTCTTTGAGATCAGCATTGACCTTTTCTTTCTTTTTTTCTCTGCTTTGGTCTCATTATCTCTATAGTTATATAAGATGATGAGGTTCAACCAAATGTTGGCCCACCCAACAAATGAAGTGATAGGTTTGCAAAATTTTTAAGGAGAGATTTTTTTTGTTTTTTATAGGTACTATACATAACTCTTAGGGATTCCAAATTTGATTTTTTATTGACTGAATTTTGATAGAATTTTTTTAATACAAATAAAGATTAATCGTATTTCAATTATGAGATTGTGACACGGTGACACTTTTTCTACAGCACTTCAATAAGGCTTCAGTGATGTCGGGTACTGATAGATATAGTAGCAACCAACAATTAATTAGTTTCCAAAATATCCCAACTGCTTGCATAATTGGAGCTAACCACAAACATTATTGCAAATCCTATTCAACAAATTAAGCCTATTAATTAGATGCAAGATATATAGAAACATGAAAACTATGTATATGACGAAAATAATACAGCAATAACCTGGGCTGCCCTACATTCCTTAAACCCTTCAATCACAAAATTGAAGCCAAGATTTAAGAAATTTTTATAGAGTAAAGTACTACAATCTTATATATAAACCCAAATACAATAGACATGACAAAATTGTAAAAGTGGCGCACCTCTTATATAAGAAAGTGGCATATATATAGAGGCATCTATCAGTGACCTTAAACATGAAGTAGCTTCTTCACATTCATTGGGGATGTGAATTGTGAAGAACCATGAACCATATAATCCACAATGATGCGATGGACTGCCTCTGTAGGATGTGTTCTATCCCAGAAGACATGGTTGCTTCTGTTGGTGCAATAGCTTGAAATTGGCAGACAAGGAACATCTGCGTTAAGGTGCCCAAGCCCACAACAAGCTTCTTTAACCTCAGCAAATCCTGAAATCAAATACCGAACTTTTCATCTTAATCATATGAGATATATATATATATAGAGGGCCCTTCCAATAAGGGATCCCTCATTTAGTGTTAAATGAGGGATCACCTTGTGGGGCCCACACGAGTCGTTTTGTGTTAATCTGAACCGTCCATTTTTTACATCTCCATTGATAGATCATCCCTGCAAAAAATCAGCCAAATCAGAAATCGTTTACCCATTTGTTTAAGCGGTCAAAGTTTAAAACAAATGGACGAACAACAAATTCCTCTATAAACACCTAAACTTTGACCGCTTAATCGAACGAGTAAACGATTTCTGATTTGGCTGATTTTTTGCAGGGATGATCTATCAATGGAGATGTAAAAAATGAACGGTTCGAATTAACACAAAACGACTCGTGTGGGCCCCACAAGGTGATCTCTCATTTAACACTAAATGAGGGATCCCTTATTGGGAGGGCCCTCTATATATATATATATATAGATAATTACACGGTTGGTCCACTTATTATTTCATAATTTTCGTATTGGTCCACAATTTTTTAAAGTGCCAAATGAGAATTCATTCCGTCAAAATATCACAAACGGGTGTTAAGTTTTGTCACGTGAGACACACATAGAGGAGCAAATTGGTGATTTCATATCCCCTCCTCTCCCTTTTGCACTTCCATGTACTCCCCCACGTGACCCAAATTGACATCCATTTAGGGTATACATTTTGATGGAATAGACTAAGTTGGTAAACTTCAATTAATATATTCGTGGATTGATTTGGCACTTAAAAAAATTTGTAGACCAACACAAGAATTATGAAATAATAAGTAGACTAAACGTGAAATTATCTATATATAGATGATAATTGACGCTTTCTTTATATTAAGCTAAAAAGGAAAAGACATGGAAAATCAATAAAACGAATAATGGGTTTTTTGAACCAATTAATTGAGGATCGATAGTGCACTTGGAACCATTCAGGCATCAAATTGTGGAAAAATTATGGTAATGGTTTGGGATTTGACTCATTTATTGTAATGATAATTCTTAATGAAAATGATGATGGTTCTACTCATAAAATGATTTTTCGGAATGGGTTGATCCTAACAATATTGTAAAGTAAGGAATATATATATATATATAGGCTCCTTCTATTGAGGTATACCTCAACTTATTTATGTTGAGGTATACCCTATTAGGGCCCACACGAGTCGTTTTGTGTCGATCCGAACCGTTCGCAAAAATCATCTTCATTGATAGATCATCTTTGCAAAAAATTAGCCAAATCGGAAATCATTTGCCTATGTAACTTTGGTCGAATAAATGGACCAATCAAATATTTTCGATCAAACCGTCCATTTGTTTTATCAAAGTTAGATATGCAAATGATTTCCGATTTGACTAATTTTTTACAATGATGATCTATCAATGAAGATGATCCTTGCGAACGGTTCGGATCGATACAAAGCGACTCGTGTGGGGCCCAACAAGGTCATACCTCAACATAAATAAGTTGAGGTATACCTCAATAGAAATGATCACTCGTTCACTATAGAGCGGAGAATTTTTCACTTACCACAGAGCGGGGAATTCAGTGATCAAAACAGTCCATTTTTTAGGTCCATCTTTAATTAAGGGTCGTCCTTGTAAAAAATTAGTCAAATTGATAATTGTTTGGTCCTCCAAATTTTGCAGACAAATTTTGTCAGATATATAAGGTTGAAATGATGTTGACAGTAATACATTTGCTAAATAATTTCCAATTTGACTGATTTTTCGCAAGGTTGATTTTTGAATAATACTCTAGCATATGAATGGATTCAATTATTGAAATTCGTTGCTGGGTGGTTAGGTGAGCGGAGAATTCTCTGCTCTATGATAAACGAGTGATCATTAATAAGAAGAGGGAATTACATAATTAATGGGTAATGGATGAAGTGATCATTATATGGTGAGCAAGTGATCATTAATTATATGTTTGTATATCCGAATTGATGAATTGTAAGAAGAGGGAATTACATAATTAATAAGTCTTGTACCATAAGCAGCTGGTTTGGTAATGAGGCTCTGAAGGACACTGTAACCATCAAAGTAGGAGTAGTGCATGTCCTGCTTGAACGTTGATTTCATATGCTTGAGCACTGATCCAAGAGCTTCATTGTATTTAACAGCCAAGTGGTTCATCCCTTTATTACATTTTTCATATCTATCATTCACCCTCACCTCTGGGATGCATCCAATTGCCCCAACCCCGACAATCACAAACTTACGAGCATAATAATTGTACAAACGCTGTAAAATAACGTCGTTTTGAATATAAGCACAGATCAACATAAAAAACATACGTAGAGAATCTTGTTTTGAAAATATATAAAACTCGTTTAGATGAGATTTACATGTACATCACTGGCAAACAAATGGAAATTATTTAAATGCATGAGGCTATTGTAATTAAACAACAACCCAAGCTGGCTTTGTTATCTAGTTAGTTAATGCTTCGTTAATTACCTTCATTTGTCCTTGTAGTGTCTTAGCCATCAAGTTCACATACTGCATTGGGGTGATTTTAGAGTTGAGATTGGAGGATGCAAAGTAGTTAAAGAGATCATTGCCTCCAATTACAACGAGGCAAAAATAGATTTTGAGAGGAGCTTATGTGCATTGGATGATCCTAGATGTTTTGTCATTTCTCCATGCACTCTTGAAAAACAGTCTATTTGCTCTGTCAAAGATATTGACTGGTCCTGAATGAAGCACATGAGAGAGAAGAAGTAATAAAATAGTTTAAGTTAATGCTAGAAAAATCACAATTTAGGCCACATTAGTTAATCATATGAGATAGTAGTCAATGCTTTAATTAACGGACTATAATGTATTAAATACACATCAACTGTCAAATTATGTAGTTGTTATAGTATTACTCAAAAAATTAACCCGTTTGTTGGAATCAAAATGCAAGGGAATTCAAATTCAATTCAATAAATTAGAAAAGTAAAAAAAAATACTTGCTATAGGGTGTGATTGAAATCATATTCTTTGTGTAATTAATTGACTTACAACAATTTGATCTGTAGTTTCATTTAAGATTCCAGCACCTCCAGAAGCAAAGTTGACACCAGCCTCCATCTTGGCATCGTAGTCACGCTTGGACAGGGAGAAATATGGTGCTGGACTCTCTACTCCAACTTTCTCAGCTGCATGCCCAAGAGTCCATCACATTAATCATATCAAAATCAAAATAACCATTAATTGTAATGAAAAACAAACCAAACCACATTATTCATGCATTTCCACAAACTGAATTAACAAGATCTCCCTTTACTAAAGTACTATAATTTGGAGTATAGTTCAGAGACCATTACTATAATTAACTCATGCAATATTTTTTATTCATAGAAAAAAAATATATATATATATATATATATGAGATTGTGGGCATGCACAAAACCGCACCATTTTATGCATTCTTCTTACTCTCAAAATTATTGGGTCAACCTTGTTTGTTAGTCATATATGGTTGATAGTGTGTCTCAAAAAATTAAGCTGTCAAGCAATGGGCTAATAATATAGTCTCAACCTGCATGTGGAGAGTAAACATATAGTAATAGACAGAAACATATAAAATTGGAACAATGGAGGATTCCTCTTACAAATAAGGCTATGATACCATATTAGACAATCACTATACCCCAAAAGTTTAAGATCTCAACGAATGGCCTAACAATATTTTTCTCATCAATAAAACTATCAGATACTTCTCAACATGTAATTAATTAAGCACAATATATATGCATGTATGATGATTTGGGAATTGGGAATGGACTGACCAAGAAAATCAGCAGCATTTTTGCCATTAGAAAACCTGCCACTCTGCCAGTTGGGTTTTGGGAGGGAAAGTCGATGCCATGGTGAAAAAATTTGGCTTTGGAAAGGGACAAAAGAAGGTGATTGTTGTTGCCCACATCCACCAGGGAGTCTCCAAATACGTATATGGCCGGAGCCCCATGAGCTTCTGATGACCAACTCAACCAACCAAACATCACCAAAAGAGAGCTGAAGAGGAACAAGAGACCCCCCCTCCCACGCTCAACATCATCAATGTGATCACCCATTAATTCTGAATTTCCTAAAATTAAGAGTGTAATTAGAATTAATATCCCTCTCTTAATAACTCTCCAAGTAGTGCTTAGTAGTACTGTAGTAGTATGTCATATGGGCAGTGAAGGGTCACTGACTTTTATATGTAGATAGTTAGATTTATACCGATCGAGGGTGTTTTTTTACTGTGTGTGAAGGGTGAGATTGCGAGGACAAGTTCACAAAATGACCATTCAGTAATTCCCATATGGCAGGCCCTCATCAGACTCATTTTTAATGTTTTCCAACAGTCTCCTCTGGTTTTGATTAATTAAATTAGTTGGTAACTTGGTGATGCTGAGGGAAAAGATTAAACAAAACAAAGGAATTAGAAAGGTAAAAATACTTGCAAGCTTTGTTTATTAATTACTTTTAGTTAATTAATAAAGGTGATGTCGGATTGACGACGCTCCCATCTCAGTAGTCTAGCCAAGCTACAAAGCTTTTGACCAAGTTCATTGACTGCAACTTCAGTGAACAGACTGATAGAACAGGTAGAAAAGTAAATCCACAATTAGCTCTAAGAAAGCAATTTTAGAAATGATAACAATGCTCCTTTATTCAGAAAAAACATGAAGAGATCGACGAGATGATTGATCTCACACAATATTTACATTACAAGTTATTTACACAGAAAACCCTGAACCCCTTAATCTCAAGATGATTGCCTGACTGTGTGCATGAGAGAGAGACAGACCGAGGTCTTTGACTTGGACTAACACATACAGTTCCTTCTACTGGTGCATTAAGTTGTCACCGCAGAGCATTCACAAAAGCCGTCAATGCCGCAACATCCCTCTTCTCTGAAGGGTACTTGATGGGCTTTGATGAGTGTTTGGGGAAGAAGAGTATTGTTGGAAAGCTTGCCAACTGCAGCTCTTACTGTGCATATGCCTTCTGTTCCCCATCAGCCCTGAACTTACCCACCTTTACTCCTGTCCCTGCCAGATTCTCTGCTAATTCAACATATGATCCTTCCATTGCCTGCAAAAATTCCAGAAAAAGAAGCAAGTTAGACACAATCAGAATCAGCATACTTTAATAATATAAGTAGTATTCACCTGACAGAACCGGCACCACGGTGCATAAAGCACAACAAGCCAAGGCTCTCTTCGGTTTTCCAATCTTGCCAGGTTCTGTATCCCGGTCCTACTCAAGGACACCAAGTTCTGGCTGTTAAAGATGTCTGGGACATTGGCACTCCCATTAGTTGTTGAAATCCCATTTCCATTGCCATTGAGTTGTGGCACCTCTTGTTTGATATTTCCTTTATGGAGGCCGCACTCCTTTGCCTTAGAGTCCTCCCACCACCATCTTCCCTCCCTTTCATGCTGCCCCGGCAGCACTGGCCTTGTGCATGGCTCACACCCGATTGAAATGTAGCCTTGTGAGTGCAGAGAATTGACAGGAACATTCATGACTTGGAGGAAGTTCCATATCTCATGACCTTCCACATTGGCAACAGGATTCCACTTTACCAAGCTGCCAATTCCACCATCAATTCCTTCAAAGGATGGGTCCAACTGAACAACCGGAATTTCAGCCCTTGTCCCGGGAGACTGATCTTTTCTCTGCCCAGTGACCCAGGCACGCAGACCCTTAAGGGCCCGCCTCAAAGGCCTAACCTTCCTTACTCTGCAGCACTCCTGGTGGCCATCCTCGTAAAATGAGAACAGTCCTTTGTTGCGCACCAGTGCTTGAACTTCCACGGCATCAGGGAATGTGTATTCAATGTGAATGCCATAGTGCTTCTCAACAGTGTCAAAAAACTGGTACGTCTCTGGGTTTAGCCTCCCGGTATCCAGGCTAAATACCGTGAAGGGCCGACCAGTTAGTTTGGCATACTCAATCAAGGCAACATCCTCAGCTCCACTGCACGAACAAACATTAACCAATTTTAAGTTTGGTCATTCTAAATGACAGACTATAAAGTCTTGTAACCTGTACTCCAGCATTAAAATTGAAATTTGTTTATTTCATTAATCAAGTGATGATCAATTCCTCTATTAGCTACAAACATCTGGAGAGGGGGGATTTGAACTTTAAATCTCCTCTTTAAAACAATAATTGTTAAGTACATGTCATTAGGTTCCATACAACACTCTCTAAAATAACAAAGCATTATCTTAGTTACTACTACTAAATGGTGAATTTACAGTGATGATCATTTTAGTTTGTCAAAAACTTAAGATAGAAAGCCAAATGAACAGACACCTGAATGCAATGGCAATGTCATTTCCAAATCTGTCAAGAGCCTTCTCCATAATTTCAAGTGGGGAAGCATTTTCCATCTCTTTGGCCAGTTTTTCATAATCTTCTGGTACCATGTTCTTGTCCACCTCTGCGAGAATACCAATAATCAAAGGCTAAATCCTTCCATGTCCTCACTCATCATTGAAAAAAAGACTAATTTCAAGCTTCCCACAATGACATGGCAGTAAGCACATATATGATATACCTGGAGCAACCACTTTTGCAGCATGTAGAACAACTGATTTGCCTCTTTTTGGTTCTGCACAAATGGGTTTTACCAATGAGGGTCTCTGGCAAGAGGCCCCAGCTGTTGATGTGAACAAGGATTGATCCAATGGACTCACAGACGAGATTAATGGAGCTGCAGGGATTGAAATAACAATTGAAGCATAAAATGCATTAGATCCCATTCAATGAAACAAATTAAAGAATCTACAAAATTGATATTCAATTTCAAATATTCTTATATTCATTCCAAGTAATTGGTATCACATTTTATATTGTATCCAAGAAATACTACCGTTATTATTACCTCATTATAAGCACCAACCTAACTCAATTTTTATAACCAAAAAGTGGAGGACATCAAAGTGAGCTCAGAGGCAAATCATACAGACCCTCATACATTCCAAACAACAATAAAAAAGAAAATAAATTTAATTAAAATAGTAAAATAAAAGAGAGAGGAAGGAGGGTAACAGTTTACCTTTGGACTCATGTGAAGAGAGCGAAGCGCGAAGCAAAGAAGGGGGAAGAAGGAGACGAAGCTACGAAGGTCATATTCCTGTTCTTAATTTATTAATTTATTAGTAAAGAAAAGAATACTTCGTTTAATTGATCATCAACGGATACGGGTAGATCGTACTGTGAGAGGGATTAATGTTATTTTGTTTTAGGATGTGTAGACACATGTATTAGTTCTTTAGACTTTTAATTAGAAAAATTAAGAACTTTAATTTTTTCAATTTTGTCAATTAAAATTATTTCGTTAATTTAAATATTTTTTATTTAAAATATTGACTTAATTAACTAAAATTTAGCGAGAAATAAAAGAGAAAAAAATAATGCATGAGGAAAAAATAATAAAATCTAAATGGAAAGGATCATTTTACCTTTAAAAATTTGGATGAAAAATGTGTAAATTAATGAAAGAATCTTAATAGGCAAAATTGAAAAAATCAAAGTCCTTAATTTTTTAAATTACAAGCCTAGAAAGTAAATTAATACAAGTGTAATAATCCGGAAAGTAAAATAATATTAATCCCTACTATGAGATTTGCTGTAGAATTTTTTTTTTGAATTTTGGATTATATGAGTTGTGTAAGCTGAAGCAATATGAGTCATATGACTCATTATTTGCTCGGAAAACTGAGACTAATATCCCCAAAATTAAAATCATGACCTGTCCGTCTTTTCTAAACCTTGCCGCTCTGGTTTGTTCGTCTGATGACTCTGATAGCATGAGACCTTGCGTGGGCCCCAATTACGTGACTAGCCCCTATGAATCGCTGTATGCATGAGTGGTATCTTTCTATGGACGTAAGACAAATTGAATGATACGGTCTCTAAGCAAGCAAGAAAGAGAATTAATAGAGTATATAATATAAATAATAAAATATTACTAATGTATCTAGTTTAAGCCCTTAAGGACTACAATTTTCAACTGCATGTGCTTATTTCTACAAATTTAAAAAATATAAATTTATGAATATTCCTCATTCAAAAAAGAAATATATTTTTAATTAATTTCATTTTTACTTATACATATTACAACCATACAAAAATAAGTAAGAAACAGTTCAACCCAAGACACTCCTTATATTTTCACCAAAAAAGACACCTTTTATATATAGAGTGGAGACTCTACTTCTTTGGCCTTTGCTTTTTTTGACTTTTTATAGTAACAATGTGTCCTTCTAAGTGATTATTAGTGTTTTCGAAAAAAACAAAATTATTATTAATAATTTAATGTGTGATAAAAAAAAGTCACAAAAGATTAAGTAAATTTAACGTGCGCACCGTAACAATACACTATGGGCCCGTTTGTTTCACCTTCTTAACAGGGATTGGCTTAGTTAAGACTCTAAGCCCATATTTGGTGAGAGTGGGATTAAAAAAAGAGGGGCTTAGTGAATCTCCTCTAACTTAAATGAACCTTCTTAGATGGGCTTAGTGAAACCCATGAAAAAGTGGAGGATTAGCTAAGAACCTCCTTGGCTTGTACTAGCTAAGACGCACCCCACCCGATTGCATCCATCCCCAGCCCGTCCTTCGCTCCTCCCCCCCATCCCAGCACATCCCCACCCCACCCCCCTAACCCCATCGCACCCCCCCACCCAGCCCCTCAGTCGCACTCCGCCCACCCAGCTCCGACCTCATTGCACGCTCCACCCAGCTCGTACTCCGCCAGACGCACCCAGACGCACTCTGCCCAGCTCGTACTCCGCCAGACGCACTCCGCCCACCCAGCCCCTCAGACGCACCCATTAGGGCTCCACAACTATTTAGCAGCAGCTGTGGAAGTCATGTTGGAAGCCCGGTGCTGCTGCTGCTGCTGAATGAGTCTGAATCTGGACGACGTCGTCCTATCGAGACTAGCAGAGACCATGGCCATGGGTGTGTCAGGTCTTGAGGGTTTTGGAAGATGCGGTTGCTGTTGGTGATGGGGTTTAGGGCCTCCTCCTCCGTTCTCTTTCAAAGGCTTGAGAGGACGCTGTTTCCTCACATCCGGCGGGAGAGGGGTTTCTGAGCTTTGGGCGGTGGGCCTGTTCTCGTCGGAGGAGGAGCAGCGCAAGGGCTCCAAGTACTCCAAGTGCCTCCGCCGCCGATTCACAGAGGAAGACCGCTGCTTCGGCGGAATTTCCGGGGTCGTGGTCGGGGTTGGAATTGGAGTTGAAAAGGCGTGGTGTTGATGTTTAGGAAGAGGCGATTGCGATTTGGTAGGCAAGGGATGATCACCGGAGAAGGAAACCACAAGAGACATGAACCGAGAGCTCACCTCCCTAACCCTCGGTCGCCGCTGACCAGGCGGAGGAGGAGGAGGAGGAGGGGGATTTATGATTTTGTTTCAAATTAAATTGAAATTTTTTTATAATTAATATGTTTAATTATTTTAAAAATTAAATATGGGGATTTATGATTTTGTTTCAAAAATTAATTTTTCAACTTGTTAGTCCTGCACTGCACCAAACATAGGACAAGACTATTTTCATTATCCAGGTTGTTAGTCCTGCACTACACCAAACATAAAGGCAGTTCTTAGCTAGCTTAGTCCATGCCAAGCTAGTCCATGCCAGTCCCGATAGCTAGTCCATGCCAAGACAGTCCTGTGAAACAAACGAGACATATAGGGCTACAACTTGAGCTTCTCTCAAATAAAAAACAAAATAGTGAATTAGGATAAACCACCCGAAATATATTTTTTGTTAAGAGTAATCAACCATAAATTTTTTTGGGAAGCTTAACCTTTGACTAGTGTCCACAAATGCAACTTTTCTTATATTGTTGGATGAGTCAACTTAATTTAAAACTAAAAGTTTATTTTTTTCTAAAATGCCCTTTACCATATTTAGGTAATATTACGAGTAATTAATGCTATTTATCTATATTAATTAATAATATTTCATTTTTTTATTGAAACAATATTATTGTTAATTACTTGTTTCAACTTTGAACATTTAAAAAAAAAATTAGTTTTGCTATATCATATTTAATATCAAATCTATATAATATTAATAATAGAAAACTACCCAAAAAAGAATATAAAATTAACAAAGATACTTGTTTTGTGCACCTACTAGCTTTTGTGTGTGTTTATTTTGTACACTTACTGATCTTTTCATATTTATTTTGTGCACCTACGTACTAGTTTTTTAGTAATAATAACCTAGACAAATTAATGAACCTATATGAATTAAAACACCTACATTATAATGAACATACAAATAATTCTTAGTTGTAGGTTTCTTATTTGACTCAATTATATATATATATATCACACGTCTTAAATTAAGTGTTTTAATGAATTTTAGGGGATTCATTTTCTAAGAAAATTGGAGAATTATTGGCAATTAAAGAGTGACAATTTGAAAACAAATATTAATTACATAATGGCATAATTTGTAAATAGTAGAAATCTAATGGAATATTGTTATCCTACACGTCGTGGAGCAAGATTTTAAATATTGGCTTTAACTATTAAAAAAAATAATGGTGTTAGACTCTAAAAAAATACAATTTAATGGACTAATATCGAAACCACCCAAAACAAAAACAAAAACTTGAGTTTTTCCGATCCTTTTTCATTTCACAATTCACCTACAGATTTTTTTTTTTCAATAAAATAATTACACCTACACAGTAACTATTTTTGTGTTGGCCGTATATATAAGGGAGCTCTAAAGGCTGAAGTCAGCCGAAGCCTACAAGGCTACAACAAAGGAGATGAAAAGAAAACTCGATCTGCCCAAAGCTAGCTAAATTGTCAGCCACAGTTAAAAAGGAGGTTCACAACAAACCCAATTTCTGTTAAAAAGATCATGATGGATCACTACTCTTATCAGACTATAAACAAGAGATCAAGTATGGAGCTTATCCACAACATTCAAAAGGAGGTTCAGAAAACACTATATTAATCCAAGTCAACCTCCAACTTTCTGACCCCAAGTTCCATCTATATTAAACTTAATTAACCCAGCCCGCAAATGAATGATGAATTTTGTTTTCTCTAATAAAATGGTACCTGCATCAATGGTCCTACAAAAAGCTACTAATTAAGTTTCTGCAGGATTTTACTTTTACATTTGCCAATGAAGTTCGGGGTGTGACTTCTGCTTCCCAGGTGGTGTTGCCTCCTTTATCTTTTATAGTTTTATCAACGATGCTCTGGGATTAAGAGGTTTAGGGGTGGTGATGCGTAATAGTGATGGGTTGTTGATCGCATCTGCAGAATGCATGGCGGCTTACTTTGGTTTTAAGTGTTGCGCATGACTGCATGAGTTGGCAATTTTTTTTTAAGTTTTTATTTTCAAGGAGAAATAATTATTTGAAGGAGCAAATACCAAAATTAATTAAGAGTATCCATCTTCATTAAAAATACCAAAATACAAAACAAAAACATGTTCCAATGCAGGACAAACACCCCGAGTGATTGCTTTTGGGGTTGACCTCAACTTTGTACGAGATAAAATTACAAGCAACAACAACAATGACTCATCTCTTTATCATCTTCATTAAAGGGTATGTGGTGTGTAGTGAATTTTGATAGATAAACATATAGCGACATATTAAGATTAAGTTCATTCTTTTGGGATAAAAATTAAAATTATTATAAGTCGATCAGGTTGGATCACATTTTAGTTTAAATAGAATATCTTGTTATATCAAAAAACACATATTATATATAATGTAGCCTTTTGTAGCACAAATTAAGGACATTATGTAATACGTACGTACAAATTAATGGAAATGAAAATCTTAAATAATCTCGTCCGGAGCCAGACCAAGGCTTATATATAATTAGCTACATAAGGTGAAATTTCACTGCAACATATAACACCAATTATCAATGAGCAGCGGAGGGGTGTGGTGACTGGTGAAGGTGTCTGCATGCTTACATCGTGTGATGATGACTACTCCAATCCGGACACTTTGACCTCTCCAATGGGCCTGTTAATCAGAGTTGTCGGAGCCCCATTTGGCAATAGTAAAGACTGAATAACAAAAAAAGGAAAACAAGACATGCACTTTTTAAAATTTGGATGTGCCTTCTCTTATTTGGTATATATGCACTCTTGCTCACTGCTTATTTCACCATATATGATTTAATTTTATTAAAAGAATTTAATATAAATTTCAAGTAATTGAAATTATAAAGGACCATGTCATAACTTTTTATAATAAATAGTAGGGAAGTGATAGGGTACTGCCTCAATGACATGGATTATTATGTAAATTAAAATACTTGCCAGTTGCTAACTTGCTACATCATATGTTTATAACCTATTTTACCTTTTTTTTTTTTTCTTTATCCTTAACACCAAAAAAACAAAAAAATCTTCATCTTCCTCACTTATCAGTCCAAACTCATCATTCAATTGTTGTTGTGCACTGGTGTTGATCCAAAACAGAAAAAGACAGTGCATGTACAATTAAGTCGATCCAAGGGGGTAAATAGATATTTAACTAAAAATTATTTGACAAATAATAATATGATTTGACAATAAAAAATGATGTGTATTACTTAAATTTGCCATATCAGCTTGAGGCACCACATTGAAACCCAAAATCATTTCCCTGAATAGTATATGCAATTATATATACAGTATATGATCTAATAAACCATATGGTCATCAATTCATACACCACAATTATATAATAATTAAAATTGCACTTGGAATATCAAAATAATAATAAAGCAAGGGAAGAATATGTAACGTCTAGAAAGGTCCATGCAAACTATTCACATTATACAATGAGGCAAAAGCCACAAATCCATAGGTAAGCATATATAATGCTTGGTGCATGCTCTTGTATATGTAATATATTCTTTTAACTCTTAAGCCCAATTCTTATAGTTATATCGCATGATATTGGTCTTATTAATGTCGGGCCATGACATCAACGAAATCATGTTCAATTACAATTGGAACACATTATCCAAACATGTTCGATATCATACTTGAAGGGATATATTCACCCACTCACGTACATGTTGGTGTACGTGGTCTTTTTCTTTCTCGACTACTTCACCTGCAATCAGGACAACATGAAAATATAAGTAGAGAACCTAGCTTGTTTTGAAAATATATAAAACTCGTCTAGATGAGATTTACATGTACATCACTGGCAAACAGATGGAGATTATTTTAATGCATGAGGCTATTGTATTAAACAACAACCCAAGCTGGCTTTCTTATCGAGTTAGTTAATGCTTCTTACCTTTTCATTTGTCCTTGTAGTGTCTTAGCCATCAAGTTCACATACTGCATTGGGGTGATTTTAGAGTTGAGATTGGAGGATGCAAAGTAGTTAAAGAGATCATTAATTGCCTCCAATTACAACGGCAAAAATAGATTTTGAGAGGAGCTTATGTGCATTGGATGATCCTAGATGTTTTGTCAATTCTCCATGCACTCTTGAAAAACAGTCTATTTGCTCTGTCAGAGATATTGACTGGTACTGAATATATGAAGCACATGAGAGAGAAGAAGTAATAAAATAATTTAAGTTAATGCTAGAAAATTAATCACAATTTAGGCCACATTAGCTAATCATATATATGAGATAGTAGTTAATTAACAGAGTATAATGTGTTAAATACACATCAACTGTCAAAATATGTAGTTGTTATAGTATTACTCAAAAAATTAATTAAACCCGTTAATTTGTTGGAAACTTGGAATCAAAAGGCAAGGGAAATTCAAATTCAATTCAATAAATTAGAAAAGTAAAAAAAATACTTAATTGCTATAGGGTGTGAAACATGAACATGCATATACGTACTAGATGTGGGAATTAAGCGATTCATCTGCTTATGCACCCCATGCCAGTAGTTATGCCACTTTAATTTGGGTTTTGGACTGGACATTGATCTTTCAAAATACGCAAAAATTCAGCACCGAAGTCTTAAGTAGAGGATTCGCTTTTGTACGGCTGATGGTGCTTTGGCGTTTGATCAGCAGCAACTTTTTTGTTTGAGCAATATTTCCACACTTGATATAGAACTGTGTAACAGGCAGAGCTTATAATAGGAACAATTGTCCTCAACTTCTTCAATGGCCTTGCAACAATCTCCCTCTATCTTAATTGCATTATTTTTTCAAATTAACCAAGATCACTTGGCATCTCATTCATACAAATATCCATGGCAGAATCAGAATATTCTTATAAGGGAGGACTAGTTAACTTAAAATCCGAAAAGCAAATTTTTCATCATGGTTTTAAAGAAGGTTCGGTGTTACAAATTGTCCTCAGCGGGAAAAAAGAAAAATCGTCGTGTTTAATTATTTTTAAGGGTAGAGGGAGGGGGAGGAAGGAGGAGGAGGGAAGAGAAAGGAAGGGGGGGGCTGTGTGTTTGCAGAGAAGGAAGAGAGGAGAGAGGGAAGGAGAGAGAAGAGTGTTTGTGTCTTTTTGTATTGGTTTTTCATTTTTCTTTTTAAGAAGAGTGTAAAAAAAAAAAAATAGTGTGCAAATAGCAGTCCTCAAAATTAATTAATAGGTGAAAGTTTTACCTATTAATTTTTTTTTTCTTTTAAGAATGAGACTTTAATTTATTGATAATTAGCAACTGAGTACATCAGAAGAAACTAGAAAGAAGGGGTTCATTAGTAAAATCAATCGAAGAGGATATATCAACTAATTAACTAATCAAGTTTTGAAATATGAGTTTTTTTTTAAAGCTAATTGGAAGAGCCTAGCTAGACAGAGATATCCTTGTCTAACAAAGGCACAACAATATTGTCTGACTGCAAGAGCATAATGTTTATGGGGAAATATCTCTATCGATCAATTTGGGATAACATTTGTATAGTTTACCATTAAGCAACAAATTTGACGATCTAATTTAATTGAAGGCAAAATCCATTTCCTTGCTCGCGCGCCACATGCGAGGAGTTGTACAATTGACATTTTCACATGTCTTGATTGACAAAATAAAAAAATGGTTTATGTATGATAATTGATAAGTAAAATTAGAAATACAGATTATTAACTTAACTCTTTAAAATTAAATCTTTCAAATTAAGTGCCTTAGATGAAGGCTTTTGTCATTATAGAACCTATTTATTTGTAAGAAAAAGTGTAACATTAAAAGTTAAAATCAAGGAGTGAAATTTCGAAATTTTCATTTTTTTGGGATCTTGAAATTTTATCACATAACCCTTAATTTTCGATAATATTTCGGAGAAATTTCGACCCCCCCTTGCAGTGCATTTCTGTGAAATTTCGTCGAAATTTGAGTGAAATTTCACTGTGACTGTTGAAATTTTGTTGTACATCAAGTCTCAGCCTCACGCCTCATTTTCATCCACACACTCAGATCTCTCTCTCTTCTCTCTGTCTTCTCCCCTACGCAAAAGTTTTTTTTTTTTTTTTTTTCTCTCTCTCTCTCTCTCTCTCTCTCTCTCTTCACTCTCTCTTCACTCTGTCTTCTCCGCCTGCGACAGCCGCGCGCCCCTTGTCTCCTTGGCTTTTAGATTGATGAGGCGCCTGCTTGGCTTTTTAGATCTGTTTTAGGCTTTTAGCTTGATGAGGCACCTGCTTGGCTTGTCTCTTTGTTATTTGTTTATGTGTGTTACAGTATGAACCCATTTTCATGATGCTTTTATTTTTCTTGTTTATATTGGATAGGGAATGGGGAGGATATTAGTCTATCTATATTAATTGAATCCAAAGTTGGATTAACCACTGAGCTGTCTCACATTAACCAAATTAAAGCATATAACCCTCTCTGTGATTCAGTTTTAATCAAATGAAATTAAAGAATTAATAATTATTTCATTAATATTCTCTACAGCTAGTACTACTGCCACAGGGATGGCAATGGCATGAATTATGATTTCCATGCCTTCTACTGTTTTATATGGTGTCAGTTTTTATACACTTTATCAATAATTTTAGAAGCATCAATTGTTTTCCTAAATTTGGGTTTACTAAATTATCAAATAATTTGTTAAATAAACTATAGTTTCGTATTTATGTTAAATATTCACATATGAACAAGTGTAGTATTACACTGTTACTGTGTTCCATAATTTTAAGTTTAAGTGTTTAACTATAATAAATTTTCGGTTTGATATAAACAAAATAGATGTATGACATTTAACTATGATCAATGTCAAAAAAATATACAGCTAACAAAAAAGATTAGAAGCAAGTCTGTATACATATAATTATTTTTTTAAGTTAAATAAATAATTGTAAAATAAATAAATTTGAGGTGTTATTTATATAATTATTAATTAGTGTTTCATTTTTTTAATAGTATTTACCACCAGCGCACATTATATTCATCTTATATTACATAAAACCTACTATATAATTTGGTTTCTTCAACGTTTTTTATCAATATAGTAGATAATATGTTAAATAAGCATATAATCAAGTTACATTCAAAATTTTCGTATTTTGATAGTAATTTCCGTCGTTTTTATCTAATTTTGTCGAAATCGAAATTTCCACAAAAATCTCAGTCAAAATTTTCATCAAAAATTTCCTCGAAACCGAAATTTTACTCCTTGGTTAAAATAATGGATAGTATAAATTGTATAATTTGTAATATTGATAAATGAAATACATATAACAAATAAGTTTATCCATTTTCTTTTGTATGGTCTGAATGAACAAAAGTTGATCTAACAAATTTGATGAGATGGCACCGGGGTATTGCATATATAAGATATCGCTCAACCGTCAGATGGGATCTCCAGGCAATCTGTTTTTTTTTTTTTTCGGTCTGAAGGCGTGCAATTTGTGTTATAAACAACATTTAAATAACATGGTTAATTCACAAAAAGGTCCCACAAACCCCTAGCCACAAGCAATGATCCGATAATCCCAGTTGGCCAGCTACAATATTGAATTTTGCTTTTTTTAATTCACTCTAATTCTAGAACTTTCCCTGAATGAAAACCCTAGAGCGACCCATCCATCTATATATAATATAATAATTCATTGACAGTGACAGTTACTGGATCAGTCTCATCGCCTGCCTTCTTCAAGATCTAAACCCTACCCTCCCCTTCATTTCTGAACTTGACCCAAATAAGTATGAAGTCTTCATTAATACACGAATCGCGCACTCAATGTCTTGCTATTGTTTTCGTGTATATTGTCGTTGTTTTCCTAAAGAATGCATTCCTTAGGAAGCTCAAAAATTTCCAGACACATATTATAACAAAATGGGTAGAAGAGCTTTTCGCCGCGAGCGTGATTCCGCTCACTGACGAGCTTTCCACGACCGTCGGTGCGTCACTTTTTGTTGCTTTGCTTGGAAACTGGTATGTGCTTAGGAAGCTGTTCAAGGGTTTTGCGTTGAGCAGATGGAGCCCGCACGCGGCGGTTGGCTTAGTGGTTGCCAGCGCCGCCACGAGGGTCCATTGAAAATTTCCTCGAAATCGAAATTTTACTCCTTAGTTAAAATAATGGATAATATAAATTGTATAATTTGTAATATTGATAAATGAAATACATATAACAAATAAGTTTATCCATTTTCTTTTGTATGGTCTGAATGAACAAAAGTTGATCTAACAAATTTGATGAGATGGCACTGGGGTATTGCATATATAAGATAGCGCTCAACCGTCGGATGGGATCTCCAGGCAATTTGTGTTTTTTTTTTTTTTTTTTTCGGTCTGAAGGCAATTTGTGTTATAAACAACATTTAAATAACATGGTTAATTCACAAAAAGGTCCCACAAACCCCTAGCCACAAGCAATGATTCGATAATCCCAACTGGCCAGCTACAATATTGAATTTTGCTTTTTTTAATGCATTCTAATTCTAGAACTTTCCTCGAATGAAAACCCTAGAGCGACCCACCCATCTATATATAATATAATAATTCACTGACAGTGACAGCTACTGGATCAGTCCTATCGCCTGCCTTCTTCAGGATCTAAACCCTACCCTACCTTACCCTCCCCTTCATTTCTGAACTTGACTCAAATAAGTATGAAGTCTTCATTAATACACGAATCGCGCACTCAATGTCTTGCTATTGTTTTCGTGTATATTGTCGTTGTTTTCCTAAAGAATGCATTCCTTAGAAAGCTCAAAAATTTCCAGACACATATTATAACAAAATGGGTAGAAGAGCTTTTCGCCGCGAGCGTGATTCCGCTCACTGACGAGCTTTCCACGACCGTCGGTGCGTCACTTTTTGTTGCTTTGCTTGGAAACTGGTATGTGCTTAGGAAGCTGTTCAAGGGTTTTGCGTTGAGCAGATGGAGCCCGCACGCGGTGGTTGGCTTAGTGGTTGCCAACGCCGCCGCGAGGGTCCATCGAAAATTTCCTCGAAATCGAAATTTTACTCCTGGGTTAAAATAATGGATAGTATAAATTGTATAATTTGTAATATTGATAAATGAAATACATATAACAAATAAGTTTACCAATTTTCTTTTGTATGGTCTGACTGAACAAAAGTTGATCTAACAAATTTGATGAGATGGCACCGGGGTATTGCATATATAAGATAGCGCTCAACCGTCAGATGAGATCTCCAGGCAATTTGTGTTTTTTTTTTTTTTCTGTCTGAAGGCAATTTGTGTTATAAACAACATTTAAATAACATGGTTAATTCACAAGAAGGTCCCACAAACCCCTAGCCACAAGCAATGATTCGATAATACCAGCTGGCCAGCTACAATATTGAATTTTGCTTTTTTTAATTCATTCTAATTCTAGAACTTTCCCCGAATGAAAACCCTAGAGTGACCCATCCATCTATATATAATATAATAATTCACTGACAGTGACAGCTACTGGATCAGTCCCATCGCTTGCCTTCTTCAGGATCTAAACCCTACCCTCCCCTTCATTTCTGAACTTGACCCAAATAAGTATGAAGTCTTCATTAAAACACGAATTGCGCACTCAATGTCTTGCTATTGTTTTCGTGTATATTGTCGTTGTTTTCCTAAAGAATGCATTCCTTAGGAAGCTCAAAAATTTCCAGACACATATTATAACAAAATGGGTAGAAGAGCTTTTCGCCGCGAGCGTGATTCCGCTCACTGACGAGCTTTCCACGACCGTCGGTGCGTCACTTTTTGTTGCTTTGCTTGGAAACTGGTATGTGCTTAGGAAGCTGTTCAAGGGTTTTGCGTTGAGCAGATGGAGCCCGCACGCGGCGGTTGGCTTAGTGGTTGCCAACGCCGCCGCGAGGGTCTATTGAAAATTTCCTCGAAACCGAAATTTTACTCCTTAGTTAAAATAATGGATAATATAAATTGTATAATTTGTAATATTGATAAATGAAATACATATAACAAATAAGTTTATCCATTTTCTTTTGTATGGTCTGAATGAACAAAAGTTGATCTAACAAATTTGATGAGATGGCACTGTGGTATTGCATATATAAGATAGCGCTCAACCGTCGGATGGGATCTCCAGGAAATTTGTGTTTTTTTTTTTTTTTCGGTCTGAAGGCAATTTGTGTTATAAACAATATTTAAATAACATGGTTAATTCACAAAAAGGTCCCACAAACCCCTAGCCATAAGCAATGATTCGATAATCCCAACTGGCCAGCTACAATATTGAATTTTGCTTTTTTTAATGCATTCTAATTCTAGAACTTTCCTCGAATAAAAACCCGAGAGCGACCCACCCATCTATATATAATATAATAATTCACTGACAGTGACAGCTACTGAATCAGTCCTATCGCTTGCCTTCTTCAGGATCTAAACCCTACCTACCTTACCCTCCCCTTCATTTCTGAACTTGACCCAAATAAGTATGAAGTCTTCATTAATACACGAATCGCGCACTCAATGTCTTGCTATTGTTTTCGTGTATATTGTCGTTGTTTTCCTAAAGAATGCATTCCTTAGGAAGCTCAAAAATTTCCAGACACATATTATAACAAAATGGGTAGAAGAGCTTTTCGCCGCGAGCGTGATTCCGCTCACTGACAAGCTTTCCATGACCGTCGGTGCGTCACTTTTTGTTGCTTTGCTTGGAAACTGGTATGTGCTTAGGAAGCTGTTCAAGGGTTTTGCGTTGAGCAGATGGAGCCCGCACGCGGCGGTTGGCTTAGTGGTTGCCAACGCCGCCGCGAGGGTCCATTGAAAATTTCCTCGAAACCGAAATTTTACTCCTTAGTTAAAATAATGGATAATATAAATTGTATAATTTGTAATATTGATAAATGAAATACATATAACAAATAAGTTTATCCATTTTCTTTTGTATGGTCTGAATGAACAAAAGTTGATCTAACAAATTTGATGATATGGCACTGTGGTATTGCATATATAAGATAGCGCTCAACCGTCGGATGGGATCTCCAGGCAATTTGTGTTTTTTTTTTTTTCCGGTCTGAAGGCAATTTGTGTTATAAACAATATTTAAATAACATGGTTAATTCACAAAAAGGTCCCACAAACCCCTAGCCATAAGCAATGATTCGATAATCCCAACTGGCCAGCTACAATATTGAATTTTGCTTTTTTTAATGCATTCTAATTCTAGAACTTTCCTCTAATGAAAACCCGGGAGCGACCCACCCATCTATATATAATATAATAGTTCACTGACAGTGACAGCTACTGAATCAGTCCTATCGCTTGCCTTCTTCAGGATCTAAACCCTACCTACCTTACCCTCCCCTTCATTTCTGAACTTGACCCAAATAAATATGAAGTCTTCATTAATACACGAATCGCGCACTCAATGTCTTGCTATTGTTTTCGTGTATATTGTCGTTGTTTTCCTAAAGAATGCATTCCTTAGGAAGCTCAAAAATTTCCAGACACATATTATAACAAAATGGGTAGAAGAGCTTTTCGCCGCGAGCGTGATTCCGCTCACTGACGAGCTTTCCACGACCGTCGGTGCGTCACTTTTTGTTGCTTTGCTTGGAAACTGGTATGTGCTTAGGAAGCTGTTCAAGGGTTTTGCGTTGAGTAGATGGAGCCCGAACGCGGCGGTTGGCTTAGTGGTTGCCAACGCCGCCGCGAGGGTCCATTGAAAATTTTCTCGAAACCGAAATTTTACTCCTTAGTTAAAATAATGGATAATATAAATTGTATAATTTGTAATATTGATAAATGAAATACATATAACAAATAAGTTTATCCATTTTCTTTTGTATGGTCTGAATGAACAAAAGTTGATCTAACAAATTTGATGATATGGCACTGTGGTATTGCATATATAAGATAGCGCTCAACCGTCGGATGGGATCTCCAGGCAATTTGTGTTTTTTTTTTTTTCGGTCTGAAGGCAATTTGTGTTATAAACAATATTTAAATAACATGGTTAATTCACAAAAAGGTCCCACAAACCCCTAGCCATAAGCAATGATTCGATAATCCCAACTGGCCAGCTACAATATTGAATTTTGCTTTTTTTAATGCATTCTAATTCTAGAACTTTCCTCGAATGAAAACCCGAGAGCGACCCACCCATCTATATATAATATAATAATTCACTGACAGTGACAGCTACTGAATCAGTCCTATCGCTTGCCTTCTTCAGGATCTAAACCCTACCTACCTTACCCTCCCCTTCATTTCTGAACTTGACCCAAATAAGTATGAAGTCTTCATTAATACACGAATCGCGCACTCAATGTCTTGCTATTGTTTTCGTGTATATTGTCGTTGTTTTCCTAAAGAATGCATTCCTTAGGAAGCTCAAAAATTTCCAGACACATATTATAACAAAATGGGTAGAAGAGCTTTTCGCCGCGAGCGTGATTCCGCTCACTGACGAGCTTTCCACGACCGTCGGTGCGTCACTTTTTGTTGCTTTGCTTGGAAACTGGTATGTGCTTAGGAAGCTGTTCAAGGGTTTTGCGTTGAGAAGATGGAGCCCGCACGCGGCGGTTGGCTTAGTGGTTGCCAACGCCGCCGCGAGGGTCCATTGAAAATTTCCTCGAAATCGAAATTTTACTCCTTAGTTAAAATAATGGATAATATAAATTGTATAATTTGTAATATTGATAAATGAAATACATATAACAAATAAGTTTATCAATTTTCTGTTGTATGGTCTGAATGAACAAAAGTTGATCTAACAAATTTGATGAGATGGCACTGGGGTATTGCATATATAAGATAGCGCTCAACCGTCGGATGGGATCTCCAGGCAATTTGTGTTTTTTTTTTTATCGGTCTGAAGGCAATTTGTGTTATAAACAACATTTAAATAACATGGTTAATTCACAAAAAGGTCCCACAAACCTCTAGCCACAAGCAATGATTCGATAATCCTAACTGGCCAGCTACAATATTGAATTTTGCTTTTTTTAATGCATTCTAATTCTAGAACTTTCCTCGAATGAAAACCCTAGAGCGACCCACCCATCTATATATAATATAATAATTCACTGACAGTGACAGCTACTGGATCAGTCCTATCGCCTGCCTTCTTCAGGATCTAAACCCTACCCTACCTTACCCTCCCCTTCATTTCTGAACTTGACCCAAATAAGTATGAAGTCTTCATTAATACACGAATCGCGCACTCAATGTCTTGCTATTGTTTTCGTGTATATTGTCGTTGTTTTCCTAAAGAATGCATTCCTTAGAAAGCTCAAAAATTTCCAGACACATATTATAACAAAATGGGTAGAAGTGCTTTTCGCCGCGAGCGTGATTCCGCTCACTGACGAGCTTTCCACGACCGTCGGTACGTCACTTTTTGTTGCTTTGCTTGGAAACTGGTATGTTCTTAGGAAGCTGTTCAAGGGTTTTGCGTTGAGCAGATGGAGCCCGCACGCGGTGGTTGGCTTAGTGGTTGCCAACGCCGCCGCGAGGGTCCATCGAAAATTTCTTCGAAATCGAAATTTTACTCCTTGGTTAAAATAATGGATAGTATAAATTGTATAATTTGTAATATTGATAAATGAAATACATATAACAAATAAGTTTATCCATTTTCTTTTGTATGGTCTGACTGAACAAAAGTTGATCTAACAAATTTGATGAGATGGCACCGGGGTATTGCATATATAAGATAGCGCTCAACCGTCAGATGAGATCTCTAGGCAATTTGTGTTTTTTTTTTTTTTTTGTCTGAAGGCAATTTGTGTTATAAACAACATTTAAATAACATGGTTAATTCACAAGAAGGTCCCACAAACCCCTAGCCACAAGCAATGATTCGATAATCCCAGCTGGCCAGCTACAATATTGAATTTTGCTTTTTTTAATTCATTCTAATTCTAGAACTTTCCCCGAATGAAAACCCTAGAGTGACCCATCCATCTATATATAATATAATAATTCACTGACAGTGACAGCTACTGGATCAGTCCCATCGCTTGCCTTCTTCAGGATCTAAACCCTACCCTCCCCTTCATTTCTGAACTTGACCCAAATAAGTATGAAGTCTTCATTAAAACACGAATCGCGCACTCAATGTCTTGCTATTGTTTTCGTGTATATTGTCGTTGTTTTCCTAAAGAATGCATTCCTTAGGAAGCTCAAAAATTTCCAGACACATATTATAACAAAATGGGTAAAAGAGCTTTTCGCCGCGAGCGTGATTCCGCTCACTGACGAGCTTTCCACGACCGTCGGTGCGTCACTTTTTGTTGCTTTGCTTGGAAACTGGTATGTGCTTAGGAAGCTGTTCAAGGGTTTTGCGTTGAGCAGATGGAGCCCGCACGCGGCGGTTGGCTTAGTGGTTGCCAACGCCGCCGCGAGGGTCCATTGAAAATTTCCTCGAAACCGAAATTTTACTCCTTAGTTAAAATAATGGATAATATAAATTGTATAATTTGTAATATTGATAAATGAAATACATATAACAAATAAGTTTATCCATTTTCTTTTGTATGGTCTGAATGAACAAAAGTTGATCTAACAAATTTGATGAGATGGCACTGTGGTATTGCATATATAAGATAGCGCTCAACCGTCGGATGGGATCTCCAGGCAATTTTTTTTTTTTTTTTTCGGTCTGAAGGCAATTTGTGTTATAAACAATATTTAAATAACATGGTTAATTCACAAAAAGGTCCCACAAACCCCTAGCCATAAGCAATGATTCGATAATCCCAACTGGCCAGCTACAATATTGAATTTTGCTTTTTTTAATGCATTCTAATTCTAGAACTTTCCTCGAATGAAAACCCGAGAGCGACCCACCCATCTATATATAATATAATAATTCACTGACAGTGACAGCTACTGGATCAGTCCTATCGCTTGCCTTCTTCAGGATCTAAACCCTACCTACCTTACCCTCCCCTTCATTTCTGAACTTGACCCAAATAAGTATGAAGTCTTCATTAATACACGAATCGCGCACTCAATGTCTTGCTATTGTTTTCGTGTATATTTTCGTTGTTTTCCTAAAGAATGCATTCCTTAGGAAGCTCAAAAATTTCCAGACACATATTATAACAAAATGGGTAGAAGAGCTTTTCGCCGCGAGCGTGATTCCGCTCACTGACGAGCTTTCCACGACCGTCAGTGCGTCACTTTTTGTTGCTTTACTTGGAAACTGGTATGTGCTTAGGAAGCTGTTCAAGGGTTTTGCGTTGAGCAGATGGAGCCCACATGCGGCGGTTGGCTGAGTGGTTGCCAACGCTGCCGCGAGGGCGTAGAACGACGTAAACACCAAAGATGGCGCTCATAAAGTGTACGGCGGAGTTATCTTTACAATCGTGGCAGTTCTGGCAGCAATCGTCGTAGTTAGTGTTCGAAACGTTAAGGAGGAGAAGCTTCTTCCAACGAATGTCAAGCCACCTTGTCTATTCACCATCCTCCGATGCAGCCTACATTGCCTTTCCATGTTCGCATTTAGGTGCACGGCTCTTACCTTCTGGAAGATGCTAGTCCCAATCTTCAAACATGGTGAACTGGAGATGCTCCACGACGACATTGGAGCTCTCCTCACAGTGTTCGCAACCGCTGTCATCGTCAACCGATTTAATCAGAAGTATAGAGCAGCGTTGTGGTTCATGACCGCGTCGCTGGCTCTGATGGGCTTTTACCATGTGTATGGCCAAGAATCTGGTTACAAGCAAAATTTACTTTTGGTTGGAACTGCCTTTGCCATAAAAGGGTGCATTTCCCTTTTACGAGAAGCTGCCTCAATGAATTTCAACAATAGCAACCTCATGTCCTTTGGTCTTCTAGCAGTGGATACTTTAGGATCCTTGGGTATGGCCTTCGGATCTGTTCTGTCTGAGTTCCTTAAAGTCGGCAGCTGGTGGATCATTATTGTAGGTATTGCTCTCGCCCTTGCCCCACTTTCCCAGAAGAAATTGTTCCTTTTGCCCCTGCCACTGCTAACCCACAAGCCGGAGAAATTCCACCCGAAGATGTTGTTATCAACCCTGCCCCTGTTAATCCAGAACCCGAACAAATTCCACCTGAAGATGTTGTTATCGACCTTGCCCCTGTTAACCCAGAACCCGAAAAATTCCACCCGAAGATGTTGTTATCGACCCTGCCCCTGTTAACCTAGAACCCGAATAAATTCCACCCGAAGATGTTGTTATCGACCCTGCCCCTGTTAACCCAGAACTCGAACAAATTCCACTCGAAAATCCCCCGGCCAACCCAAACACCACCTCTCACAAGCACAATGATTTAATAGAGTGTTATTGTCCTTAGTATTATGTTTTTGCTGTTATTTTCATTTAGGACAATCTAGTCATTTTGTATAGAACTTGATGTAAGGCTGTGATGAATCCAAATCACCCTTGCTGTAATGTATTGGGTTCTCTAGGTAATCTTTTGTTTTCTTTTAAGGTGATGTAAGATGTATGTATCTGAGTTAGTGAGGTGAGCTTATAGCCGCACTCTCAACCAGATTTCAACCTTTTTCCCATTAATCCAAATCTACTTGTTTTAGCTGCATAATCTTGTGTGAATACTCTAAAATTCCAAATTGGTATCAGAGCTTGGTCGATTTGTGAGTGGGCGTGAGTGAAATCGAACCCATTTTCAGAAAATCTAGGTCTGGAGGTTGGGTATTTCTTCAATGGCTGACATGAACAACGAGAGGCTCTCATCTCCAGTTTTCGATGGAGACAACTACGACTAATGGAGAGTCAAGATGAGAACACTCTTTATTTCTCACGGGCTCTGGAAGTATGTTAGTGTAGGCTTCGAAGAACCAGAAGAAGGAAAAATGCAGACAAATGCAGAGAAGAACCAGCTTGAAGACAACATCAAGAAGGATGCTAAGGCACTCCATCTGATTCAGATAGGTCTCTCTAGTGAGATTTTTCCTCGAATCTACAATGAAACCAAAGCTAAAGACGCATGGGAAGTGCTTGAGAAAGAATACAGAGGTGCAGAAAAGGCAAGAACAATTAAGCTTCAGTCTTTAAGGAGGGATTTTGAATATGCTAGGATGAGGGATGATGAATTACTTAAAGACTATCTTATTAGACTCACACACTTGATTAATCCCCTCATCTCCAGTTTTCGATGGAGACAACTACGACTAATGGCGAGTCAAGATGAGAACACTCTTTATTTCTCACGGGCTCTGGAAGTATGTTAGTGTAGGCTTCGAAGAACCAGAAGAAGAAAAAATGCAGACAAATGCAGAGAAGAACCAGCTTGAAGACAACATCAAGAAGGATGCTAAGGCACTCCATCTGATTCAGATAGGTCTCTTTAGTGAGATTTTTCCTCAAATCTGCAATGAAACCAAAGCCAAAGATGCATGGGAAGTGCTTGAGAAAGAATACAGAGGTGCAGAAAAGGCAAGAACAATTAAGCTTCAGTCTTTAAGGAGGGATTTTGAATATGCTAGGATGAGGGATGATAAATTACTTAAAGACTATCTTACTAGACTCACACACTTTATTAATCAGATAAAGGCATATAGAGAAACCATAACTAATAGGAGAATAGTTGAGAAAATTTTGATAAGTTTGCCTCATAAATATGATTCAATTGTGAACGTTATTGAGGAGACTAAGAATCTCGATACTCTGACCATTCAAGAGGTGAAAGGGTCAATAAAAGCTTTTGATCAGAGACTCGATAGACACACTGAGTACTCTGTTGAAAGTGTATTTCAATCTTTAAATATGAGTCCTAGAACTAGTTCATCTCAGTCTCCCAATTTGCAGAATAAGATGAATTCTCCTAAGGCTAGTAGCAACTGGAAACAGAAGGGAAAGAAATCGAATGCATTTGACAAGAAGAACAATCATAACTCTTATGTCAAAGGTGGTAACAATAATCAATTTGGTTCAAGTAATTCTCAAGGGAAATGCAGTATATGTGGGAGGAAAAGTCACACTGAAGACCGAATATAGCAGTATCTTAATGTGCCTTATTCAACTTAGCACAATGCAGTAGACCAAATATAGCATTGATGATTGTGCCATGTAATTTTTTACAATATTTTCAAAATAATTCATCTCTTTTTATTTAGTGGAATTATATTTTGTTAGTATTGCTCTAACCTCAACAGGATTTCAACATATGATGACAAACATAGATCCCCTGATTGTATGGAAGCCATGTTCATACAAGCATTGCCAAACTTCACTCTATAGAAGATGATATATTAGATATCATTATTTGTTGGATTATTGAGCCAGTCAAATTAAAACTTGTTGTTATCAGGGGGAGCATCCAACCATTTTGCGTGTTGTACTCTTTTACCTTCGACTATGTTTTTGTCCTACCGAGTTTTTTCCTAGCAAGATTTTAATGAGACAAACGCATCCAACGTTGTATCAGTAATATTGCCAAAATTGCACTCTTTTTCCTTTGCTTTGGTTTTGTCACATTGGGTTTTTCAAGTAAGGTTTTAACGAGGCAACCTTCACTGATTGGAGAAATTTATCAGCATCAGGGGGAGCATGCCATCAAACATTGTACTCTTTTTCCTTCCTCCAAGGTTTTTTGTCCCATTGGGTTTTCTTGGCAAGGTTTTAATGAGGCAGTGTCGTGCGCTCGCTATAACTATCAGAAACACATGAAGATTGTACTCTTTTTCTTACCTAGTCTTTTTCCCATAGGGTTTTGGTTAGTAAGGTTTTTAATGAGGCAATTATCATAGTCAATGGACATCCAAGGGAGAGTGTTGTAAATATCATTAATTATGTGGCTGTCCATTATCATGTTTAATATTTATCTTCAGTATTATCTAGAATAATTGTATAGATAATTAAGAGGAGTCCAATTTATTGTAAAATATGAGACCTTAAGGGTCTATCTCAGGTCATCCAAGAGTCTATAAATAGAGGCCTTATGTAAATGAGAAATACACTCTGATTCCTCCCCAATTCTCTCTTATGTTCTCTCTACATTTTTTTTATTTTATAATAATTTTCAATATATAAAAGACATAAGTTAGAATACCTAGCAATACTGGGCTAATAATCATGGGTGCAGTTGGACTATGGAAATTAAATAGAGCCATAGAGGTGCCAAGGTGTGCAACTAAGGAAATGATGATCATATATGTTTCACACAAAAAGAAAGAAATCCGCGGTATTTGTTTTAAAGGAAAAAAAAGTAAAAATAGAAAAATGTGATAATGAGACACTGATCTGGATAATAGTAGGGAATAATAAGGGCAGCCACGTGGGTCCGCATCTAGAAGGGTCCCCGAAAGAAACCCTAGAGACTAGAGAGGGGCCCTATATATATATAATAAATACTAGCTATAAAACTCGCAAGCCTACCCTACCTGATAGGATCGTCTCCCCCAAATCCCCATTGTGGTGAAAATGGGTCTCTTCAATTCCTTCATTCGGCTGAAATTCCTAACAGTGGCCTTTGTAATTAACTCACTCCTAAAAAGTTTTTTGATTGGCGTAATACTGAGACCGCTAGGAAGTGTTGTTGACGAGGCTGAGGCTAAGGCACTGTATCAATTGACCATTCCAATCATAGATGCAGTTTCCCAAACCCTACTCTCTACTTTTTTTTGTGGGTGCTGTGGGTACTCTGTTTGAGTCGAGGACCTTGGCCAAGTATTCACTTGCACGGTGGAGCGCCGACGCTGCTGTAGGAAATCTTGTGGCCACCGCTGTGTTTAAGTTCTTGTGGGATGCAGCCGGACATAGTTGGTTTGCTTGGCTTACTCCAATCGCTGCTATTCTGGGGGAAACTTTTATCATAAACTTGAGGGAGAAAGCTGCCGCCGATGCAATCCCCAAACACGCTTGAGAAAGTCGCAGACGCCGCTGCCGCCATGGTTACTCCTATGGCAGATTCATCTGCATATTGGTGCCAATCATAGCGTTCAAAGCCAGACTTGTGGGTTATCGAATGAGGATTGCTCATCTTTTTTGGAGAACTGGTACGTAATTCATTTTCCTCTTTTATTCCTATGTCGATCAATTTCCATATTTGGGGTGTTCATCCACTACGTCATCGGTGGGTTTGGAGGAGAGTTGGTGGCAGCTCTTGTCCCAAACACCTATGAATATAAATATCAAGTCGCAATGTAGTTGCTCTAGTTGGCATCGAATGCGATGGTGCTGCTTGATGCGGTGTTTCACTACGGTATTAATGCAGCGGTCTCCATAATGCTCTTTATATCCGGAGTCACTGTGTAGGCAACTGGGACCTTGTTTAGAGAAGCAGGCGGTTTGCTCGATTCCACAACAGGAATGCCAATAGGAGAGTCCATTCTCATATTGGATCTTGCTGGGGTCGCTGGCCTAGTTTTGGGTAACCTTTTTACCAAGCTATGGGATTGGGGATTTGGTTACATTTTTCCCATTCTTTTTGCCCAGTTATTTAATTATTTGGAGCCTAGTGATAATAGGTCAAAACGTTTAGAGTCTTCAATTCTGTGATTGTCTGTAATTCGCTTTGCTACTTTTTAGAGTCTCTTGTGCGTCCCTTGCGTTGTTCGTTTTTTCCTGTAATTCTCTTTTTCCAATATTGTTACTTGTTAGTGGCTTTTTTCAATATTGCCTGTAATTCTCTTTTTGTCAATATTGTTACTTTTTTCAATATTGTTACTTGTGAGTGGTTTCGGTGAAGTCAGTTCTAAAAAGGGTGGAAAAAAGTATGTTGTGCCGCAGGAGCCGAATCCACTAAAAGAGAATTACAGGCAATATTGAAAAAAGCCACTAACAAGTAACAATATTGGAAAAAAAGAATTACAGAAAAAAAAAACGAACAATAAACGCAGCAAGGGATGCACAAGAGACTCTAAAAAGCAGCAAAGCGACTTACAGACAATCACAGAATTGAAGACTCTAAAAGTTTTGACCTATTATCACTAGGCTCCAAATAATTAAATAACTGGGCAAAAAGAATAGGAACAATGTAACCAAATCCCCAATTCCCAGAGCTTAATTGGTAAAAAGGTTACCCAAAACTAGGCCAGCGACCCCAGCAAGATCCAATATGAGAATGGACTCTCCTATTGGCATTCCTGTTGTGGAATCGAGCAAACCGCCTGCTTCTCTGAACAAGGTCCCAGTTGCCTGCACAGTGACTCCGGATATAAAGAGCATTATGGAGACCGCCGCATTAATACCATAGTGAAACACCGCAGCAAGCAGTACCATCGCATTCGATGCCACGTAGAGCAACAACATTGCGACTTGATATTTATATTCATAGGTGTTTGGGACAAGAGCTGCCACCATCTCTCCTCCAAACCCATTGATGACGTCGTGGATGAACACCCCATAAAATATTGCATATGCAATTATAAACATAGGAATAAAAAAAATGGGAATTAATCGAAATAGGAATAAAAGATTGAGGAAAAGGAATTACGTACCAGTTCTCCAAAAAAGATGAGCAATCCTCATTCGATAACCCACAAGTTTGGCTTTGAACGCTATGATTGGCACCAATATGCAGATGAATCTGCCATAGGCCCCTCCCATCCCATCCCATCCAAAGCTGGATTACTACTTCCATTTCTGCACGCTATCAGTATACATATGCCCTAGCTAGCTATCTGGTTTTGTAAATAAAAGAAAAATTCTACTTACTAGAGGAACAATATTTATTGTAACATAATTAAGACAACAAATTGAAAATAATATTAATTGATTCGCATGACACATGAATGCAAGGGAAGAAAGAAACGACTAGTGTTGGTTGAGAGATGAAGCATGGGAGCCATCAGGTGGTGGTGATGACATTTTGGCCTTTGATCGCTTTAGTCACCAACGGAGTAGATGAAGAAACGAGAATGTACGGTTAAATGAGGGTGGTGGGGGTGGCAGGCTAAAAAACCCTAGCTTTCCAATCTCAGAGAGCGTTGGGATGCTTGAGCAAAAGTTAAGGGTCCTAGTACTAAAAGGGTGAGGGGTGTTTTGAATAAGGTGAACAAGACAAAAAAGACTCACGTACTTTTCTGATCAGTATGGCAGAGTAGTCGGTGCTTAATTGATTGTTTGGTTTTATACATGCCACAGTTTGTTTTGTTATAATTAATTTGGGTAAATAAATCCAATACAGTTTTTTTTTAATTTAATTACAGTTTACATTGCATATATACCAAACAATTTTAGTTTTAGAAGTTGTAGGTATAATTGAGTTGGAATTTTCCTCTGCAAGTTGGGTAAGTTGAATACATATGGGAATTCGGGTCAGAGAGTTGGACGTGGAATTGGATTGTGTGATTATGCATATAATTCGTTTTTTTTTATCTAAAAGTCCTTAATCAAGGGTAATTGCGTTTATCTAAAATTAATTAATAAAACAGAAAATGAAAGTTTAATTCTTATTACATTTTTTATTTGTACTGAAACCTTATGAGTTTTTTTTTTCAAATAAAACTCTTTGGCCACTATCACGTCAAATAAAATAAATATGTCATCATTGTTTTGTTTTTGTTAGGCGGACAGATCTCAGTCCACCAAGTGCCGCATGCGGCTCTTAACAAACAAATCAAAATTAAGTTTTTGGGATTAATGATCTTTTCATTGACAATTATAATGAATATTACATGAATATAATTTCTGTCCAACTAGCTAATTCGTTGGAGTCAGCATAGTAGTCTTTCACATTAGAAAATACTTAGGATCCAGCTCAAGATTCGGATTATACGATTACATTATGTAGTACGCCAAAAAATATTTGTGTTTTTTCGGATTCAGCTAAATTTTGTATGAGCTTGTTTTAAAAGGCTGAAACTAATTAAATTTAAGTTTAGGATAGGGTTTTGGGTTAGAGATTATGGATTGTTGGAGACTATGCAAAAATTAATTAGCTTTTAGTAGGCTGGGCTGGGCTATAAGCTCTGTCGAATCAACTTATAATTTTGTAACTGAAAAAAGAAAAACAAATTCTAAGCTTAATTAATTATTTCTTTATTTTTCTGCTTAATTTTATCTTATTCTTGTGGTTTGGTAGCACTTCCACAACACATGGGTCATGGTCAAGGGCCTCAGGGCTGAAGCCTGAATTATGGGTTCAGCGTGAAATTGTCTCCTAAAGCCCAAACAAAAAAAAAAAGGAAAAATGGATTTGACAATGCCAAAGGAAGACAACATGGCTGTGTATGATTTGGAAGTTACAACTACCGGCCCATTTAACAAACTTTTTTTATGGTCCGAAACGAGACTTTAAACTAGAGGGATGGGTTCCTTGCAAGAAGGTCAAGTATGTAAATTACTATCAATATATTTAACTCAACCAGATCAATTTGTTTTTTGGGTCAGTCAAACTGTCAAAGAAACAATTTTCTTACATATTATTACAATTGGGAAAATATAAGGAATTCCTATGAACCTATCATTCACTAGCGTTCCTTATCCAATTGCATGAAGCACTTCAGTGTATGGCTAGGTTTTATAGCTAGGAAGAAGCCAATTCATCATCCAAAACATGGAGTCATTCCTAGTGAACTAGGACTTCCATACTAAGGTACATGTCAAAAGACAAAATATCTTCAATCTTGGATTTTGGTGGGTCGATCTACATCAAATCATTCAATGGCACATGAGATGAGATATGGATAATTGCAAAACCATCGAACACCGTTAAAAAAAAAAAATCATATTAGCGTACATAAAACATAAGATTTGTGAAGTGAATGATAACTAATCATATGTACACATGTAAATTTGAGATAAAATCCAAAAAATATTAATATTATTCTAAAAAAAAATACAACATTAATGTAAAAATTAATTTGTGAAAAATATCAATATTTACCCTCCCATATATTCCTTTATATTTTTTTTCTCAAATATTATGAGTGTACATAACAATTATCTACATAGAAGTAACATGCATGCATAATCCACAATCAAATAAAATTACCCAAACAATGATGTTAGGTAAGGCCTATTTGTTGGGCATTGTGTGTGGGTTTGGATTAGACGTGTACCAATTTTGCAAAACCAACAAAATTCTATCTGGACTTCTCCTTTATGTCTTTAACATGTACCAATTTTGCCATTAACGTGTTTTTATTGATGCCAAGACCTGACAATAAGAACAATATCATGAGATATAAGAATTGGGCTTAAGAAAACAGTACACATGACTAAATGAGCACTAAGCTTGCTTACCTATGGATTTGTGGCTTTTGCTTCATTATATATGTGAATAGTTTGCCACTATAACCACCTTCTTCCTTCTCTCTCTCCGCATGCACCACCACCACAGCACCACTAAAACAGCCACCACGACCTTCTTTTTCCCCTTACCTAAGCCAAAACAGCCGCCACCACTACCACCTTCTTCTCTACCTCTCTCTCTCTCTCTCTCATTTCCTTTCTCCTCTCGCCCAAGCAGACATAAAAAAAAAAAAAAAAAAAAGGTTGCAGGTGGTTCGGTACTGGGCAACTCTTTTTTTTTTATGTCTGCTTGGGCAAGAGGAGAGAGTAAATGAGAGAGAGAGAGAGAGAGGAAAAAAGAAGTGGTGGTGGTGGTGGTGGTTGTTGTTGTTTTGGCTCGGGTAGGGGAAAGAAGAAGGCGATGGTGGTGGGGCTGTGCGCCATTCAGAGAAGAGGAAAAAGAGAGGGAGGTGTCGGGTGGTGGTGGGTGGTGCAAGGTGGTGGTGCGTGGTGGTGTGTGTGTGTTGACAGAGAAAGGGAGAGCTTGTGAGAGATGATGGGGGTGTGTGTGCTGGTTTGTGTTGACAGAGAAAGATGGGGTGTGTAATGAAATGAGGGTATTTTGGTAATGAGTTGGGTGTGTGTTGAGAGGTTTTGAATTTGAGGTGAGTGTGTGGAGTGTGTAGGAGAAAAAAAGAGAAAGAAAGTGTGCAAAAAGAAGAAGAAAAAAAAAAGTGTGCAAATAACAACCCTCATACTTTATTGTTCTACTAATTATAACCGTGGATGTCGGAAGTTACATTATTATGATATTTGACCACATATGCTGTGAGGAAAAACAGTTGTGAAGTAAAACAGCTATAAAGTAAAGTCAACTGTAAAGTAAAACAGTTGAGTGTATGGTAAACTATGTTTTCAAAAGTGCTGTGAGTGCAAAAAAAATATCAAAGTGTTTGATAAATGTTAACGTAAAAGTGTCGTGATTATGTATAATTATTAAAAATTGTTGTTGTGATTCATTATAATTTTTAAAAGCATATAGAAACATGTTTTCTGTTTTTACTGTGAGGAGTTGAGAATTGTAGGGAAAAATAGTTTTTAATTTTTTTAACAAACACCAAAACTGTTGTAGGTGATTGAAAATTGTCATCCACAGTAGCTTTTGGATTCTCCATCACAATCTCAAACGGAGCCTAAACCAACTTGTTATGACCATAAAATGTATGCCAACGGTTCAGATAAGAATAGTTATGCCCTTAGACAGAGATTATACATAAATATAGTACCTGAGGGCTTGGGAACGAGATGCCAATACTGGAATTACATTCGGTCTGATCCCATTTTGACAGTAAATTACATGGCACCATAAAGCCTGAATCCTCAGCAACTTCCGAAGCTCCTTTACAGGGGGAACCTAGAAAGATTATAGAAAAGAAATTCCTATGATGAATATACTGCACGACATGAATATAATGCATGAGGCTATTGTAATTAAACAACAACCCAAGCTGTCTTTGTTATCTAGTTAGTTAATGCTTCGTTAATTACCTTCATTTGTCCTTGTAGTGTCTTAGCCATCAAGTTCACATACTGCATTGGGGTGATTTTAGAGTTGAGATTGGAGGATGCAAAGTAGTTAAAGAGATCATTGCCTCCAATTACAACGGCAAAAATAGATTTTGAGAGGAGCTTATGTGCATTGGATGATCCTAGATGTTTTGTCAATTCTCCATGCACTCTTGAAAAACAGTCTATTTGCTCTGTCAGAGATATTACTGGTACTGAATGAAGCACATGAGAGAGAAGAAGTAATAAAATAATTTAAGTTAATGCTAGAAAATTATTAATCACAATTTAGGCCACATTAGCTAATCATATATATGAGATAGTAGTTAATTAACAGACTATAATGTGTTAAATACACATCAACTGTCAAAATATGTAGTTGTTATAGTATTACTCAAAAAATTAATTAAACCCGTTTGTTGGAATCAAAAGGCAAGGGAATTCAAATTCAATTCAATAAATTAGAAAAGTAAAAAAAATACTTGCTATAGGGTGTGATTGAAATCATATTCTTTGTGTAATTAATTGACTTACAACAATTTGATCTGTAGTTTCATTTAAGATTCCAGCACCTCCAGAAGCAAAGTTGGCATCTTAGTCACGCTTGGACAGGGAGAAATATGGTGCTGGACTCTCTACTCCAACTTTCTCAGCTGCATGCCCAAGAGTCCATCACATTAATCATATCAAAATCAAAATAACCATTAATTGTAATGAAAAACAAACCAAACCACATTATTCATGCATTTCCACAAACTGAATTAACAAGATCTCCCTTTACTAAAGTACTATAATTTGGAGTATAGTTCAGAGACCATTACTATAATTAATTCATGTAATATTTTTTATTCATACAAAATATATATATATATATATGAGATTGTGGGCATGCACAAAACCGCACCATTTTATGCATTCTTCTTACTCTCAAAATTATTGGGTCAACCTTGTTTGTTAGTCATATATGGTTGATAGTGTGTCTCAAAAAATTAAGCTGTCAAGCAATGGGCTAATAATATAGTCTCAACCTGCATGTGGAGAGCAAACATATAGTAACAGACAGAAACATATAAAATTGGAACAATGGAGGATTCCTCTTACAAATAAGGCTATGATACCATATTAGACAATCACTATACCCCAAAAGTTTAAGATGTCAACGAATGGCCTAACACTATTTTTCTCATCAATCAAACTATCAGATACTTCTCAACATATAATTAATTAAGCACAATATATATGCATGTATTGATGATTTGGGAATTGGGAATGGACTGACCAAGAAAATCAGCAGCATTTTTGCCATTAGAAAACCTGCCAGTTTGGTTTTGGGAGGGAAAGTCGATGCCGTGGTGAGGAAAATTGGCTTTGGAAAGGGACAAAAGAAGGTGATTGTTGTTGCCCACATCCACCAGGGAGTCTCCAAATACGTATATGGCCGGAGCCCCATGAGCTTCTGATGACCAACTCAAGCAACCAAACATTACCAAAAGAGAGCTGAAGAGGAACAAGAGACCCCCCCTCCCACGCTCAACATCCTCAATGTGATCACCCATTAATTTTGAATTTCTTAAAATTAAGAGTGTAATTAGAATTAATATCCCTCTCTTAATAACTCTCCAAGTAGTGCTTAGTAGTACTGTAGTAGTATGTCATATGGGCAGTGAAGGGTCACTGACTTTTATATGTAGATAGTTAGATTTATACCGATCGAGGGTGTTTTTTACTGTGTGAAGGGTGAGATTGTGAGGACAAGTTCACAAAATGACCATTCAGTAATTCCCATAAGGCAGGCCCTCATCATAGACTCATTTTTAATGTTTTCCAACAGTCTCCTCTGGTTTTGATTAATTAAATTAGTTGGTAACTTGGTGATGCTGAGGGAAAAGATTAAACAAAACAAAGGAATTAGAAAGGTGAAAATACTTGCAAGCTTTGTTTATTAATTACTTTTAGTTAATTAATAAAGGTGATGTCGGATTGACGACGCTCCCATCTCAGTAGTCTAGCCATGCTACAAAGCTTTTGACCAAGTTCATTGACTGCAACTTCAGTGAACAGACTGATAGAACAGGTAGAAAAGTAAATCCACAATTAGCTCTAAGAAAGCAATTTTAGAAATGATAACAATGCTCCTTTATTCAGAAAAAACATGAAGAGATCGACGAGATGATTGATCTCACACAATATTTACATTACAAGTTATTTACACAGAAAACCCTGAACCCCTTAATCTCAAGATGATTGCCTGACTGTGTGCATGAGAGAGAGACAGACCGAGGTCTTTGACTTGGACTAACACATACAGTTCCTTCTACTGGTGCATTAAGTTGTCACCGCAGAGCATTCACAAAAGCCGTCAATGCCGCAACATCCCTCTTCTCTGAAGGGTACTTGATGGGCTTTGATGAGTGTTTGGGGAAGAAGAGTATTGTTGGAAAGCTTGCCAACTGCAGCTCTTGCTGTGCATATGCCTTCTGTTCCCCATCAGCCCTGAACTTACCCACCTTTACTCCTGTCCCTGCCAGATTCTCTGCTAATTCAACATATGATCCTTCCATTGCCTGCAAAAATTCCAGAAAAAAGAAGCAAGTTAGACACAATCAGACTCAGCATACTTTTTGCATTACATGCTATGCATGACAATAATATAAGTAGTAATCACCTGGCAGAACCGGCACCACGGTGCATAAAGCACAACAAGCCAAGGCTCTCTTCGGTTTTCCAATCTTGCCAGGTTCTGTATCCCGGTCCTACTCAAGGACACCAAGTTCTGGCTGTTAAAGATGTCTGGGACATTGGCACTCCCATTTGTTGTTGAAATCCCATTTCCATTGCCATTGAGTTGTGGCACCTCTTGTTTGATATTTCCTTTATGGAGGCCGCACTCCTTTGCCTTAGAGTCCTCCCACCACCATCTTCCCTCCCTTTCATGCTGCCCCGGCAGCACTGGCCTTGTGCATGGCTCACACCCGATTGAAATGTAGCCTTGTGAGTGCAGAGAATTGACAGGAACATTCATGACTTGGAGGAAGTTCCATATCTCATGACCTTCCACATTGGCAACAGGATTCCACTTTACCAAGCTGCCAATTCCACCATCAATTCCTTCAAAGGATGGGTCCAACTGAACAACCGGAATTTCAGCCCTTGTCCCGGGAGACTGATCTTTTCTCTGCCCAGTGACCCAGGCACGCAGACCCTTAAGGGCCCGCCTCAAAGGCCTAACCTTCCTTACTCTGCAGCACTCCTGGTGGCCATCCTCGTAAAATGAGAACAGTCCTTTGTTGCGCACCAGTGCTTGAACTTCCACGGCATCAGGGAATGTGTATTCAATGTGAATGCCATAGTGCTTCTCAACAGTGTCAAAAAACTGGTACGTCTCTGGGTTTAGCCTCCCGGTATCCAGGCTAAATACCCTGAAGGGCCGACCAGTTAGTTTGGCATACTCAATCAAGGCAACATCCTCAGCTCCACTGCACAAACAAACATTAACCAATTTTAAGTTTGGTCATTCTAAATGACAGACTATAAAGTCTTGTAACCTGTACTCCAGCATTAAAATTGAAATTTGTTTATTTCATTAATCAAGTGATGATCAATTTCTCTATTAGCTACAAACATCTGGAGAGGGGGGATTTGAACTTTAAATCTCCTCTTTAAAACAATAATTGTTAAGTACGTGTCATTAGGTTCCATACAACACTCTCTAAAATAACAAAGCATTATCTTAGTTACTACTACTAAATGGTGAATTTACAGTGATGGTCATTTTAGTTTGTCAAAAACTTAAGATAGAAAGCCAAATGAACAGACACCTGAATGCAATGGCAATGTCATTTCCAAATCTGTCAAGAGCCTTCTCCATAATTTCAAGTGGGGAAGCATTTTCCATCTCTTTGGCCAGTTTTTCATAATCTTCTGGTACCATGTTCTTGTCCACCTCTGCGAGAATACCAATAATCAAAGGCTAAATCCTTCCATGTCCTCACTCATCATTGAAAAAAAGACTAATTTCAAGCTTCCCACAATGACATGGCAGTAAGCACATATATGATATACCTGGAGCAACCACTTTTGCAGCATGTAGAACAACTGATTTGCCCCTTTTTGGTTCTGCAGAAATGGGTTTTACCAATGAGGGTCTCTGGCAAGAGGCCCCAGCTGTTGATGTGAACAAGGATTGATCCAATGGACTCACAGACGAGATTAATGGAGCTGCAGGGATTGAAATAACAATTGAAGCATGTAATGCATTAGATCCCATTCAATGAAACAAATTAAAGAATCTACAAAATTGATATTCAATTTCAAATATTCATTCCAAGTAATTGGTATCACATTTTATATTGTATCCAAGAAATACTACCGTTATTATTACCTCATTATAAGCACCAACCTAACTCAATTTTTATAACCAAAAAGTGGAGGACATCAAAGTGAGCTCAGAGGCAAATCATACAGACCCTCATACATTCCAAACAACAATAAAAAAGAAAATAAATTTAATTTAATTAAAATAGTAAAATAAAGGAGAGAGGGAGGAGGGTAACAGTTTACCTTTGGACTCATGTGAAGAGAGCAAAGCGCGAAGCAAAGAAGGGGAAGAAGGAGACGAAGCTACGAAGGCCATAATGCTTAGAGAGAGAGAGAGAGAGAGAGAGTGTGTTTGTGTTTGTGAGAGACAGAGAAAGAAAGAGTGTTTGTGTTGGTGTAGGTGTAGGTGTAGAGGCACACATGGAAAAGCGTTAAAATGGGTCACAAGTTGACGAATGTCCCGGTTCATTGGACCTGGACGCTATTTCGTTCATGAAGAATCTGGTGCTATTCAAGTCATCCATCTTTTTTTTCATTTGATTATAGTCGAAAAACCGACGGGTCCAAACTGATTAATATTTAGTTTCATTATCCCAAAATCGGTGATAAACCGAATTGAATGGGAAGTGCATAATCTTGCCAAGAATGCATAGTAAAACCTTCAATAATATGCGAATATGTGTATATATTTTAAGTAAAATTTATTGTTTTTAATTAAATAGAACATATAACGTTGTAATATTAGGTGGTCATATTATATATATTGTGAGAATGTAAAGTGTTATTTCATATTAGAAAAATATAACTTTACATAGTAACTTATAAAGGTTTGAGATACTCTTCTCATTACCAATTAGTTTTAAGATAGATGCTTAGATTCCTTCACACGTGATCAGACAGTTTTATATCATAATTTCTCTTAAGGACAAATCCATTAAGGAGCCAATGTAGGCAGTTGTCTCATCTCATAATTTGCTATACACATTAAATATCTCTAAGGACTCAACTTTTTCTTTAATATTTTTTTGCTTAAGTATGAGGAAATAATTGATAAAATGTCCAAAAAAAGCTAAGCAAGGACAATGGAAAATATTTGAGTTTTTTTTCTCTCAATAATTATTTATATGAAAGTTTTTTCTTATCTCGTACTCCCGAAGAAAATTTTATAAATCCACCACTAGAAACGTAAGCATAGAAACCTAAACACCTTACTAGTTGGTATTTAATTCCCACAACATAACCAGGGCACTTGTGTCAACTTTACACCAATGACTATATTTCTAAATACAATAGCTGCTATATATTAGTAAAATTAGCTTTTCTTAGATTTTATAAACACATCACTAGTAACTCTTAACACTTTGCCCTTTATATTTTTTAATTTTGTGTCACATCTTGTCTCTCTCTACAACCACAAAGAATCTCAGCTCATATTTCTTCTCTCTATTTCACCTCTCACTTCTTTCTCTCTTGTGTTCTCAACGTTCTTATATTTACACATTTATCGCATTTTTCCTTAGTGTTCTCACCAAAACTGCATTAAGATCTCAGTACATCGACCACATGAAGTTGGTAAGGGCTTCAAAAACTAGGTGGCGGTTCCACATTTTGACAAAATCAATGACGACGGGTTGGTGCCAAAATTGCATCGAGATCTCGGTGCACGACTGATGCCCACCCCTAAATGGATCGAATTTGATTTGAATTGACTTGTATCCAAATTTATTATAATTGGATTCAAATAGTATTTGATCATATTATGAGATTTAACATATCAATCTATATTTGACTAGCATCAAATGTGAATAAGCAAATTAAAATTTGATCAGAGAATTTTTGTAAGATTTGAATATGAGATTTTCGAGTATTATGGAGAAAAATATCACATAGTAGTCTGTGTATTTTGGATTAATCTAGTGAACTTATCGGGTGTTATCGGGTGATGCCAAATAGGCAAATATAGTAATAGAGTTGAAACTTGAAAGGTATATGGGCTTTGTGGGCCAAGTCTTAATGTAGAGTGGGCTTTTAATTATGTGTTAAGTCTTCCTTAGTTTTATTGTTTGGTCAAAAAGTCTTCCTTCGGTAGTTAGGTGAGTAGCAAGGATGGACTTTTTGTGGGTTAGGCACTTGCTTACTTGGGTATTATATATGGGTCATTTGGATAAGGAAAAATTTATATGCTTTTATTGTGAGATTGAGACCTTCGACATAAGTCATAGAAACAACTTGGGGTTTTAGCCTTTTTTTAAATTAATATGTTCCTTTGAAACACAAACTTGGGCTTCTAGTTAACTCAAACTGGCTTGGATGATGGATTTGTAGGAGCTTGAATAGTGAAAATGTCAATGTGTGAGCCATAAGCATGGTGTGGCTCAGTGGTTTTGCTACTTGTGCGACCTGGTATGGGCTTTCTCATGATTTTGGCCGGGTTGCCCCAACCTTTTAACCATTTTAAAGTTTGATTAATAATCTCATGTCAAAGAGCTCAAGGGAAATTCAACCTGCATCAATCCAAAAACTTCTAAGATAATTTTTGGGTTAACACAAGTGGAGAGAGAGCTAAGATGGGGTATGGGTTAGAATTCGCATAGATTTAATTAGGATCAATTCTCTTCAATTAGAGGTTCCTAAATCCTAATGGATAGTTAATTATGCATAAGGTTATATTTTGTGGAATAGCTGCATAGTAATTTGGTGGGAAAGATAGAAATTCCCCTAATCTTTGTTAAATTTTGAATCAGTACTGATTCAAACTTTTAGTTTTTCTATTTGACTTGTCAAATTTTCTCTGGTTTTTATATATAAATAAGTGTAAAAAATTCTTTTTTGTATTTACTAAGAATACCAAGAATGATTCAAAATCTTATTATTCATTCTTAAGGAATGAAATCTCAATAGGTAGAAGAGAGACATATTTTTTTGGTTGATAAGCAAAAGTTCGAGATATAGTTATACATACATACACATATATACATGTACTCGATCAGAGCTTCTTATATGGAATCCCAATTTGCAGGATCCTTTGACTATTTTATATGATTTTGATTCTAGGTTAGGAATGAATTGATTACCCTAAGGTGCAGAACAAAATTTTTCAAAATGAATTTTCATGTCATTCGAATGTTGTGGGATCCTATTTAAGAACTCAAATCTCGTTTAAGAATCGAAATGTATAATGTATAATGTATAATAGGCAAATTAATCGCATACATCAATAATGTAGATGGTAAGTTTTCTTTAGGACAATTTGTCTTCAATTAGATCAAATTTGTTATGATAATTATTAAGGTTGGGGTAGTGGATGTTGATCATGATTCATGAAGTTTTGGCTAGCTAGGAACATGAGACTCATGATTCATGATATCTTCATGGTCATTGATCTTTTTCTCTTTTTTGCCGAATCTGCATAGCCTTTTTGTTTTTTTGGGTCAATCTTAATAGCCATTCAAACCAACTTTTTGGGTACAGAATATATATTCTACAACGTAGATTAGTCCTTAATTAGTTGCAAACAAAATTAGCCACCAGATCGATGAAAAGAGACCAGCAAAACGTGAGTGCCAAAGTGTTGTTTTTGGAAAATTTGTTTGTGGTTTCTGGTACCACACATTTTGTTTTTTACGTGTTTTTCATCTCACGCGTTTGGGACGTAAATGAAGAAAAGTATTCTCTTGACTATTACTTCCCAGTCCAGAAAAATGAGAAAAGTATTGTCTATTGACTATTGACTATTACTTCACAGTCCAGAAAATGAGAAAAGTATTCCATTAATATTTAGTGCTCCTCAAAACTCAATTACTACCTGCTCAAGAGTCAAGATTAATTAACTAAAGGAAAAGAAAATTCAAAAATTGAATCATTCCATGTCGTAATTTTCGGTGCTTTGTAGTAGAAGAGCCATAAATAATCTCTGTTTTGCCTTATTTTCCTTCTTGAGAAAAACTTATGTGGGGCTGCTTGCGCCACCACAATTCGAGTAATTAAAAAATGATACATGTTTGTGTTAAGCATGTTTTTTTTTTTTGGCCATTACATGTTTAACATGTTTAAAGAATTAAAAATTATCATAAAATCTGAATATATACCTGCTATTTTTTTATTAGATTATTATGCTACTCAATACTACTACATAAAATGAACAGACCAATGCAAGTTTTTTTAGGTAAAACCGTAAAACTTATTCGTCCAAAGTAAAACATGTCACAGTCTCTTAATACATCAGCCAAGCTAGAGAAAGGTTTACTTAGCCAATGTCAAACATTGGACCAACGAACTTAGATATAGTTGGATAAAGTCTAACATGCATGTGGCCAAGGAATTAATGAAAATACAATATAATACCCACAAAATATATATAGTTGATTTATTCAATGAAAGTCAGAAGAAAACATGGAATTATAAATAGGTGACAGGAGCATTTTTAATTAGGAGATACAAATATCTTACAATCCCTTTCTCTCAAAATAAGATATCTGACAATTGCTTTCTAATTAAGCTCTGCTCAGCACCAAAAGAATAATCGTAACCTGAGCCTATAAAGATGAAGTACCAGCAGTTAGTCTATTCTATTCTTTTGCTCCTCTCTTTGGTAAGCTCTTGTGCTAACCTGCCAAAAGATCTTTTTTTTTTTTTCTTCTCTCTTTTTTTGTCAAGAAAAGATTTCATTAAACCAACAAACAGAACCACAATAGAAAACAACAGCAGGACCAAGCTTAGCCTAGAGTCCAGCCAAAAGATCTTCTATATATGTACAATTAGTGTACATATATAGTATTATAGTGCATGTGATTATTAGGATCATCTTTTTAATTTTTCCAAGTTCTGTAATTAAGAACTTAATTAATTATCATGATTCCTATCCACATCTTAATTAGAATTGCACCCGTTTTCTTTGTGCTTCCAATTATATAATCATCGTTAGAAGCAATTAATGGAAGTACTTTTTTTCTGAGAACCATTAATGGAAGTACTTCCAAATGCTAACTATATTGTCTAGTTTTTATGTACGGGGCTAGTTGGCTTGATGATTCATATTATTAGTTGTTCAAAATCCTATATGTTTTTCCAATTTACTTTGGTCATTGTTTTTGTGGTTATAGCTTGAGTTGATGATCATCCTAGAAAGATATATATACATATATAGATAGCTGTTGACATGTACATGCATTTTAGGAAACAAATGAATGATGATTTGGTTGCTAATCACCCACACAAATGAATTAAACATGATATTAATTTCAGATTGGATCAAGTATGGCAGCCCGCAGTAGTCCCCATGATGAGGATGTGTTGGAGTGGGTGCAGAAAGACAGTCGTCGTTTCTTGCGTGCCAATATCAGAGTCGCTGATCTTGATCGCACCATTAAGTAAGTAAATATGCAAATTTAATCATTTTAGTCTTTTAGATTATCCTTGGCTAGAAATCTTTTAGATTATCATGTTTATCAAATAATTTCTTCTTATAATATAATATTGGCAGGTTTTACACAGAATTTTTTGGGATGAAAGTGTTGAGCAGAGGAGATTTCCCTGAAGAAAAATACTCAAATGCAGTCATTGGGTTTGGACCTGAAGACACTCAGTTTGTGATCAAGCTCACATACCTTCGTATGTTAATTAATTTATAATACAACCCAAAACCAAAAGAAACCCTAATAAAATTTTGCTTTCAACTTTCTAAAATCCTACAAGTGTACGTGCATGAAATTTACATTTTTCAGGTTTTTCATGCAAGTAAAACCCTAAAAGTCTGCTTATAATTTTTCTTTTTCACAGATGATGCAGCTGACAAGTTAGACATTAATGGAACAGCCTTTGATCATTTTGGAATTGCAACCCAAGATGTGTGTATATTTCAGTGTGTTTAAACAACTTTTGCATACGCAGCCATGTTGAAAACTTTTAGGGTTCATCTTTAATTTTGATAATATTTGTTAATCAATTCTCAGATTTATGGGATGGTCGAAAAAATTCGAGCCAGTGGTGGAGTGATCACTCGGGAACCTGGGCCAATCGCAGAAGGCGGGACTACCATCTTTGCCTTCGTGCAGGACCCCAATGGCTATAGTTTCGAGCTCCTCGAGAGGCCACCAACCCCTGAACCACTTTGTCAACTATGTTATAATGTGCTTGATATTGATCGTGCTATTGAGTTCTACCAAAAGGTACACTACTCTGTAATTAGATCTTTTATTCATTTTAAACCCCTAAAATTAAGCTTCATTCCGTTTATTACACAATGCCCTTACTATTATTACAAATAGCAATGTCCTATTTCAGCAAGATTATTGATTATGTTGATTCTTAATTTAATTTATCGTTCAAATTCACAATCTAATAACATATAAGCATATAATTGTGTCAGACAATTTAGCAAAATAACATTATCCTTATTCTAAATATCATAGATAATCTAGCATATATTATGATCTGAATCACTGAATGCTTACATAGCTGCATTTGTTTTGCTCAAACACCATGCAGGCCTTGGGCATGAACCTACTATTACCAAAGTTCGACAATATTCAAGACCAGGTAAATGATTAATTTGCCAAAAAGAACTTGAACTGATGTGTAAGCTTGGTTTGGATCTCAATATGAATGAATTAAATATTGTCGAGTTATTTGAGATCTAAATTCAGTACCCAAACAATCTTATATATCTAATCTCTTCTGCTGTATGTGCTGCAGTACACTATAGCTATGGTGGGTTATGGATCCAACTTTACTCAGACGACTATTATCGAGTTGAAATATAATTTTAATGTGACAGAGTATACCAAAGGAAATGGATATGCACAGGTGAGCTAGCTACATGGTTTTCATTATCCAACAAAAAAAAATGGAAATACAAAGTCTTTGTTTGACTCATTTGTTTTTTTTTTCTTTTGCTATAATTTCGTTGACTATCTAGAATTAATCACTTGTTCATTAATTTATATTTTCTAATTTTTTTAAAATTGTATTTGAAGGTTGCTATTGGCACTGATGATGTATACAAGAGTGCTGCAGCCGTAAAACTGGTGACCCAGGAACTTGGGGGGAAAATAATTCGTCCACCAAGTCCTATTCCCAAAATCAACACCAAAATCACTGCATTCCTTGATACAGATGGCCTTGAAACGGTAAAATCCCCCTTCTTTTTTTCAGTTTTCTTTTGAGATATTCATATTGAGTAAAAGGAACAAACATGCACAATATTTTGGTGAAATAAACAATGAAATGAACAATATTTCGTTTGGTTTACCTTGTATCTTTGCAAGCTAGAATAATTTTTTTTTTTTTTTCAAATAGTCTGATATATTATGTTATTAGACCGTTAATCAATGGTTTGATCAACGATCTAACAACTTAATACGTAAGACAATGAAGGTTTGCCCAACCAGACCATCCTTTCATTGCTTAGCTCAAAGATTTGTTCTTTCTTTTTAGTTATTTTGGGTACAAGCTTACAGAAACATTCTTTGCTGTCAATCTCTCCAGGTGTTGGTGGACAATGAAGACTATCTTAAAGAACTGAAGAAAGAGTGATGAAGAAGACAAATGCCTAGTATTTGGCTACTGCTTGTTTGTTTCTAGTTGAATATAAGAAGTCCCTGTCCTAGGCGTCTAGTATTTTCCCACTCATTTATATGGTCATTTTTCTTAATTGTGTCCCTTTCTTTCTTTCTTTCTTATGTTAATAATAATATGTAAGTCCCTTTCTGACCTTCACCAATCCTCAAAGAAAACCTCTCTTGTATATCAATGTTCCAAATTTCTGATGTTATAATGAGAAGGACATTACTTTTACTACACAAGAATTTCATAAATTTAGTATCATTCAAAATCAGTAACAATCTAGCCAAGAAAAAGTAGTAACATTACCAACCATAAGATGGGATTACCTTACTTTTCCAATCAAGTTCCTCTGCATGCCTCTTAGTTTTGCCCTTACCGTAACTTAGCTAGCCTTAATTTTTGCACCTTGTAATTTATCTTTCAAACCTCCTTCAACAACTTTTTGAAGCTATCTTCAGTGAATTCTCTGTGAGGTATGATCTTCAATTCAGAACAGAGTGCCAAAACCTCAAAAGGATCCAAGTGCTTAAAAATCTCTGGATCTCGATCATAATCCTGATAGCATGAAATTTGAATTATAGAAAAAATGAAACAAGGTAGTCAGTAGTGCGATCATGATTAAACAATCCATGTTCTCAACTCAAAGCTTCACCACCCTAAATCAATTGAAAGGCAGACATGCATCCACAAATTGGACCAATGTACAGAAATTTTCAAATGATAAAGGAAATATACAGAATACAATTGAAAGACATATCATCATATGCACCCTCATTACCTAAACTAACCAAGACAATTTTTTAAAAGGTAAAGAAAAAGAATCGTGTGATCAAGCCAACCTGCCAATATTAATGTTCATTATCTACTCACCTTTTCTGTTACTACAACAACTGGCTTGGAACCAAACTTGTCCTCCAGTTCTCTTAGTCTCCTTCTGATCATCTCCATATCCTAGTTTTGCAACAAAAAGACCAAGAGCTTGACACCTCACATTACCATCTAAGTCAACATTAATCAAGCATTTCTTTTCTTTTTTCTTTATTTTTTGGAGGGGAGGCAGGAAGGGTGGGACGTGGAGTTATATTCCTTTTATGCAGCTTTGCACATGCTATCTACTTCTTTCTAATCAGAAGATCGAAATTAAATTATATTGACAAGATTGGACAGTAATAACAAAGGAAAACATATTTTACGTTTTACTAAAGCAATAAGCATATATAATATAAAGGTGTCCGTGCCAACATATGATTGAACAAAAGACAGACTGCACATGACAAGAATCTCATGTCAAGGAAGAAGCAGAAGATTAAGTGTACCTTGACCTGAAATATATGATGGTCACTGAATTCAAGTCGATCAACATATAATGCTCCTATCTGCAGCGAGTTATCTACCATTTAGAGATAAAAGCCCAGATAGAAGTAAGGAGAAATGGGAAAAATATAAAGAAATAAATGGTAACCAGAGATTTTGTCTGTGGACCAGAAAATAGACTTGTATGAAGCTTCTCAACATCTCCAAAAAGCACATTTGAAACTTAATTAAATAGCTTATACACACATGCCCGCAAAATATGTTTACATATGTATAGAGAGGTGGGGCAATAGAATAATACCTTCTCCACTCCCTTCGCAAATGCATTTGCAGAACCAATTGCAGAAACACATAATACAATGGTGTTAGACAAAGCACTTAGAGGTTTTCTGGAGTTGACATTTCCCACATCAAAGAAATAACAGGGGTCCATTTTAGTGAAGAAAATAGGAGCAGATTTATTAACTTCCCGTAGCCTTAAGTCAATATCTTTGAGATTTTGTTCTGAAACCTGTGAGATTTGCAAGCATAAGTTTTTATGTCAATTTTTTTCTTTTAACCGAAAAAGAAAGGTCAGTTTATGTACCAAATTTGCATGGTGGAGTACAACAACATCTGCCCGTCTAAGTGCATTCAAAGGTTCCCTTAACGGTCCGTGTGGGATTAAATGACAGTTGCCCCATAGCGTTAATCCGTTAACCATAATGATCTCCATGTTACGCTGCAAGCTCCAGTGCTGTCCTCCATATATTTATAACACAAAATAAGAGCAAATCATCTCACGAGCAAAACAAAAGTGTTTCATGAATCATTAGACCATTATAAACCAAATAGCACCCAGGAGTGGGAATACACTTTCTCTAGGTCATCAATTCATGAAAAAGGAGTGACAGACAACAAGGAGCTCTTACAAATACTGGCTTACACATTAAAATACTTCAAACAATAATATGTTTAATTTTTATTAGGGGCCAAATTGGCGTGTCTCTTAAACTTTGCCATCAATAACCATAGAAGAACCCTTTTCCTTTGCTATCGCACATTAAGGATATAGCACAGTCTAGGTTTCACTCAGAAGATCGCATACCACTACTCAGTAAAAACATATATGATAAAAACTGCATCCTAATTCCTCAAAACGGGAAAAGGAGAAAAATATAAATATAAATATAAATTATACCTGCATTCCATCATCGAGAATTACAGCACCAATTTGTTCTGAACCAGGATGACTCCCCACTTTCTGGCTAAGGCAAAGTCTATCAGAGTGTTTACTAGAGCAATGATCAATATAACCATATCTTTCAAAAAAGTGAGCTGCTACTGCTGCTCGTTTTGCACCCACACCAATCTTCACAGGTCTTCCAACAAAATGCCTATGAAGCATTTTGGCTTCATCCCCACCAGCATAACCCTGCCAATATTTACATTACAACAATATCTCGAGTCAGCCAACTATTAGTCAAACATGAAGATCCATGAAAATAAAAACCAAATAAACAAATGAAAAATAAAATACCCTGGTAAGAATGAGAGGTGAAATTCCTGAATCTGCTAAAAAGCGAGCAATGAACTCCACCATCGGAGTTTTCCCATTGCCTCCCCATGTCAAATTCCCAACACTGATCACTGGCACCGGCAACCTTCCAATTTAATAAATTCTTTTTAACCAAAGCTAAAATAAACAACGAATTAAACAGATAATCATATCAAACAAGAGCTCTGCACTGATTCCATTCTAAATTCTAAGGCGTTTGGTTTCGCAGAAATTGGAAATTGGAAAGCAAAATACAAATTTCAAACTTGAATTTGGTTTGCATAAGCTGCCCTAAGCAAAATGAAATGGTTAAAAGGGATCAACCATCTAAGTTAAACTTCTAAACAACACCCACAGACCACACTCTAGTCTTTACGTACCGTTTGGTTGCTCAGAAACTATGAGAGTGTAGTAAAATTAACACGTTTAAAATTATAAAACTCAACTGAATTCAACTTATAGCCAAGTAATTGTCTCAGTTCAGCCAAACTCTCCCTTAAAACAAATTGCAGCAGGAAAAGTCCTAAATTTGTTTTGTACTATTTTCTGAGCAGCCAAAGAAAGAGAGAGAGAGAGAGAGAGAGAGAGAGAGAGAGAGAGAGAGAATGAGGTGGAGATTGGAGGAGAGGAGTTACCAGTGCTGTCTTAAGAGGCCGAAGTGGTAGAGAGAGCGGCGGAGAGAGAGAGCGAGGTTGTAGAGAGAGGAAGCGAAGAAGAGGACGGGGATTAGAGAGAGTTGACGATGAGTGAGCTTAGGGTGGTCCTGAGCGTAGGTGATCCCGTTCACGGCTTTCCTCAGTCTCTCCATTTTTGGAAAGGGAGGGAAAGAGGGCGGTCTGTGGTTCAGTACTTCAACCTCCTTTCGTTCGCTCCTTTTCCAATCCAGGGTCGCGCAGTTCAAAACTCAATAGAGCTTCGCACAAAAAAAAATAGTCTTTTTTCTGTTTCTAAATAATGATTTTATTTTACAAAAATAATTCCCCGAGTTCTTTTCCAAGCCAAATTACAATAATATTCATTGTGGTTGGTCCGATTTCCACTAAGATCATTGTAATTTCAATTTTGACAATTTTATTAACAATTGTAGTGTAAATAATTAACAATTCTACTATTAAAGGTAATCGATAAATATTTGGTATAAATTATCATACAAATATGACATCTTCTTATCCCCTTTTTCACACAAAAGAATTTTTTGAGAAGTTGTGATCACATTAGTATGAGAATTATATTTAGGTAAGAATGACATGATTATAAACACACCTTTATTATGAAAATAATAGTAATATATCTTGAAGTTTTGACTTTTGTGCACCATAATGTTTCAATAATTTTTGAATTACATAAAATTAAGATATTGGAAGAAACTAATACAATTCAAGAGTATATTAATATTATGCTTCAAAAATACAACTGTCATTCTCAAAATTGGTGGAGAGCATGTTTTTGATGTTTTTTTGTATAGGAGTATTGTTGGTAACTTATAATACTTACTACTATGTGATCTTAGCTGGAGTCCTAATCCTATTTCCTAGTGTTCCAAAAGACAATCTACTATCTCTAGATCTCAAAATAAGGATGAGTATCAGGCAATGACCTTTATTGTTGATGTGGTTTCGACAACATTTATGTGACTTGTATGTATATCTGCCAGCACCTTTTAATTACATGCATTTTGGTAATCACATGTAATTGCTCTCTTCTATAATCTTATGTTTCGCTCTCGATCTAAGTATATTGAGATTGATTACCATTTTGTCATAAAAAGGGTTATTAGGGGAGATCTAAAGTTAGAGTTTGTGACAAGTAGTGAGCAATTGACTGACATTGTTAACAAGGGACTTTCCTATCTTAAACTCAATTTTTTGCGCATCAATCTAAAGATGAGGCCTTCCAACCTAAAGTTGAAGAGATACTGTATACAAGTAACATGTTATCACAGTTTAGAAATATGTTTTACATGTAACGTGTACGCATAAGGATGGCTGATGTGGTTATAATTATGCCTCTCTTCCATCTAAACTAAGGAGAATTACAATTTAGACCAAACTCGGCAAGCCAATTAAAAAATGTCAAAATGCACTTTTAATCCTGTATTTTAACGAAACTTCAACTTTGGTCCCGTTATTTTAATTTTGACAATTTTAGTGTTGTACTTATATTACACTTTCGATTGGGTTTAAATCGTTAATTAATTAGGTTTAAATTGTTGGCAGAAATATAATGTAGCAAGGATATTTTGAATATTTTAAATAACTTATGAGTACATGGAACTCATGTAACCGGGTGATGTGGTCCAATCACACTTGGACACTTATATTTTCTTTTTTTCTTTCCTTAATTATTTTTATAAAATAAAAAATTATGGAATTCATCCTCATCGCAACCCAAACCTCTGCCACCGATGCTGCCACCTTGCCCACCAGCGCCTCCCCTGTTTGACCACCCATTATTGATTGCAATCTCCCCCAATTGCAATTGTTATCCAGTTTCTTTTAAATTTTAAAAAATAAACGGAGTAAACAGTTTAAACCTAATTGCAAGCGTAATGAAAGTACGGCAAAATTGAAAGAACGGGAACTAAAGTTGAAATTTCGTTAAAGTACAAGAACAAAAAATGTACTTTGGCAAAAAATACTTCGGTATCCTAAATTAAAACCTTCCAAAACTAAAAAGGTAATGCTAGGGGTGTCATATAAGTGTATCATCTCTCTAATATAGGTGCCCCACCAAGTGGGTGGTGGAGTCCACCTCTATTAAAAAAATGGTACACTTAGATGGCACCCCTAGCATTTTTCAAACTAAAAAAAGGCATGTTACTCTCTCCTCCCATATAATGAACAAAACATCATTATTGAATACCAAAAAAAAAATCATTGTAAACATAGTACTATACTGTTATGTCGTTTTTTTTTTTTTAATGTCGAAATACTATATTTTTATCTGAGGACAATGTTAAATAATTCAACTTACATGGCATATTTCCCGTAGATATACAAATAAATTTTTGTTTTGTGAAATGGCGGGTAAGAAAGCCCGAAAACGTGGAGAAAATAATTCAAATGGCAACCTTTGTGACTTCGTCTATAAAAAATTGGCCCATATATTATGGGCTACCAGCCTACCACCTAGACGATCTCACCAAATAACTACTTATTTTGGCTCCCATTCCCTTATTTATTAAAAATCCACGAACCATCAATTCCATCATCAACTTGCGGGACCCACAATTTTGGTGGGTTCATATTACGTGGGACCCACTATTACCGGTTCAGGCGGCCTACATATACCAATTTTGGTCCCACTCAGTTGTTGGCTTCTTGCAATTGGAAGCTCTCAGCTCCGAATCCTAATAAATTTTACTCGTTTATAACTTTATACGACTCATCACTCATGGCCTACTTTATCATAAGTTCATAACCTCATCACCATCTGATCATAATAGGTTCGGGTAAATGGTCTTTAAATCATATCACAGCCGTTGATCCTATTTAAGTGAAATCGCCCAATCATCAGCTCAATGATGATCAACGGCTGTGATGAAGCAAGGACCGCACCGAGATTAACGAAATAGAATTATAGAAAGAAAAGAATTTGGGTGAAATGTCCAATGAATCCATTGCAACTTAGTGCAAGTTGGCTTGCTAAGTTCGAGTGCAAAATGGACAATGGACATTAGGTTACGGCGGTCTCTTTCAAATTTCAATTGTTTCAATTGTTGACAACGCAGAAAATTTTGTCTACTTTCTTTAAAGTGCGTGTTGCCACTCCAAAGTCCCAAAGACTCGAAACTTACTCCATGTGGTTCCACAATTGCCCTATCATGTCAATTGCCAAGTTTGACTTTTTAATCCATTCATGTTTAAAGGGTCTTAAAAGGAAAGCCAAGAAGCTTTACAACTATTTGTCTTAATTAGGCTAGTCATCAAGTACACAGCTTAGATAGCCTGGTGACATTCCTTAGAATCGGTAATGAGCTTTGCTAAAACCAAATCAAAAATTTCGGTGTTTTTCGATTGAGAAATTACACTAAATAAATTTTTTTTTTTTTATGTGGTTCCTACTTGTTTAATCATGTTTTTGCAAATTCTTACTTTTTTTCGATTTTAATATATTTTGGTTTTGTTAACTTTTGAAAATTTTGATTTTTGGTTCAATTTCGGTAATGTTAGAATTTTATACTTTTAATTTGTCTTCGGTTTATTTTCAATTTATCTTTAGTTTATTTTTATTTAATTATAATAATACTAATTATATATTAATATAAATTACATTTTAATTAAATATGATGCAAAATATATATATCCTATAGATATCTATTAGATAAGTTTATGAAACACTTTGTCATAACTCCTATACATTACAACAATTAATTTTCTCATACTACCACTTAAATATATACTACGATACAAATACTTTTAATTTATATATATAATTGATAAGTTATTAATTGTAATAATATGCTAAACTATTAATTGAAATAATCATACTAATACTATATAGTAATATATCATAGTACTAATAATACTATTACAACTAGCAGTACTACTTTAAATATAATAAATTTTTTTTTATTATAAATAAAAATTTGTTTATTTATTTATCAATGAGGTCCTTAATTTTAAAAAATATGTCACTTTCACTTTATTAAAGAATAACTCTATATCTTAACTCAGACTATTGATGATATTATATATTTCTATATTCTTATAGTTGGTAATCGAAAAAATACAAATTTTTTTTCTTTTTTTCGATTTCAAATTATGAAAATCAATTTACCAAAAAAATATCTTCAGTCGGTAGTTAGTTTGTTCATAAAAATCAAACCAAGTGACAATCCTATACACAATCGATGTGGGATTCAACACTACACAAACTTGTGGTGTCGCAATTTCCTCGACTTAAATCCATGACAATCTTGTCAGAGTCTATAATAAAATCTTTAGCAACTTTTTCAGCACTAACATTGTATTATTGTCCTTTTGAGATTGCATGGTGATTTGTGTGTTTCGTATTGACACCATGCATGCTCAAAAAGGATTAGTCACAAATGAGAGTTCATCCCTTATATAACCTACATCAATCAAATACATAATTGATATGAGACTCAACACAAACTCATACAATCTTTATAATCCATCTCCCATGTGTGATAGATACTATAGTTATGAGATGACTCCTCGCCTACAAGCTAACATAAATCCATGTGTTACATAAAAGGTTAGGTCTCACCGAAAGAAGGAATCACAATTAGAACTAGAACTAGCATTTTTTTGAGAAAAAGACTAACATTTCACTGTATGTGTAAAACTTATGTATATAATCCAAAATTAATAATATAATGTAATCAAAAGATTTTTTATTCAAAACAATGTGCGATCATTAGGAAAGTGGGCTTTAATTTTATTTTATTTTTAATAAAATCTAAATGAAGGCACTTTATTAACTTGAAGGATTGGCACATAGAAACATCAACAACAACTATGGGAAAATTTAAGGGTCGTTTGGTATTCTTTCCAAAATGTTTTTTTTTTTTTTTATATTTTTATTAGTTATAAATATTGATGAATAAGGAAGACAATTTTTAAAATTACTCTTCGAATAAAATACCAATAAGGTTAGCATTTCAAAAGTTAGATGATCAATTCAAATTTAGCAAGAACATATTCAATAGCATATTTGACTTCCAAAGTTATAAATTTTATTTTTTCCCTCAAAAATATAATATTCTTTTTTTGTGCTTGGAAAAAGTTGTAATATATTATACAGTATAGAATTACAATATGAGCACGCATATTTTTTCTTTGGCTTATTCACACCATTGCTCCCTGTGAGATACACTTTTTTTCACTTTGCCCCCTAAAACTTAAATCCTCTCAGTTTGCCACCTGAACTTCACACAGTTGTTGCAAAAGACCCTATGCCGTCAACTCTGTCAATTTTTCCGTTAAATAGCTGACGTGGCACCTATATGGCATGTGTGAAACTTTTTTCTAGTTATGTAAGATCTATGTGGACAAAAAAAATTATAAAAAATTGACATGGATCTTATTATTTTTTAGTTTAAAAATTTTTTTTATTTTATTTTTTGTTCACATGGATCTCACATAACTAAAAAAGGGTCTCACTCATGCCATATAGGTGCCACGTCAGCTATTTTAACGGAAAAATTGACAGAGTTGACGGCATATGATCTTTTGCAATAACTGTGTAAAGTTCAGGTGGTAAACTGAGAAGATTTAAGTTTCAGGAGGTAAAGTGAAAAAAAGTGTATCTCACAGGGGACAATGGTGTGAATAAGCCTTTTTCCTTTCCTTGTTTACAAAAAGTTTTGGAGCGTAAAATCACGCGCCAAGCATCTCCCTATCTAATAGGAAAAGCCTAAGTGACGGCAACAACGCGGGCAGCACGCAAGCATCGTCCGGGCAACGGGCAGCACCAAACGCCGTCTTTCTCAGCCACTGACGTTGTTTTTGTCCAAACAGAAGCAAAAAAAAATCAATGATTTATTGACCTACTCGCGCCCGAACCTGAGGCTCGGAGGCACATACAGCGCCCCTTTCGAAAAGGCCAAGCCACGGGCATCGAAAATAATGGAGCCAAAGCAAAAGATAGAGAGAGAAACAGAGTTGCGTTTTTAGAGAGAGAAAGTAGAGTGAGAGAGATAGAGAGAGAGTGGGAGAGTGAGGGTTTTAGAGAGAGAGAGAGAGAGAGAGAGAGAGAGAGAGAGAGAGAAAAAAAAAGGCTATGGGTCAGATCGTGAGGAGGAAGAAGAAGGGAAGGCCATCGAAGGCAGATCTGGCTCGCCGGTCCGGCGAGTCGCCGGCGCCGAAAGAGCCGAAAGAGCCGGACGTCAGGCGGAGCCTCCGGCGCCGAAATGTGAAGTACAACATAGACTACGACGACTACGAGGACGAGGACGACTACGAGGACGAGGACGAAGAAGAGGATGAGAGGAGGAGGGAGAAGAAGCTGAAGCTGGTGGTGAAGTTGAATCAGGGCGGCGGAGAGGGGATGGCGGCGTGTGACTCCCACGCGCCGCATGAGGAGTCTGCGTCGGAGGATGAGAGTGAGAGGAAGCCGTTGAAGAAGCGCCTGATTAACGGCGGCGATGATGCGGATAAAGACGAAGAAGAAGAAGATGATGATGAAAATGATGGTGGTTGTGGTGATGATGATTGTGAGGTATGTAGGTATAGGCTATATAAACACAGCGTACCATCAATGTAGGATTTGAATGATTTGATGTAGAAGAAGAAGAACAAGTGTTGAAGTGGGAGAGAGATAGTGTGTCTCTGTGTCTGTCCAGCTCAGTATATATTTTCTCATTGGTCCAGACTTCTATATTACTCTCTCTCTAGCTTCTCTCTCACTCTGTGTCGAGTGTGTCGAAATTAACGGTTAGAAAGAGAGAGAGAGAGTCAACTGTCAATAACCAACACAAATCTGATCACGCTCCCACCTTTCTCTCTCTAAATACACATTGTCTGCCTTATCTGTCCCTGTCTCTGTCTCATTATTTCATTAACGCAGTCTCTCTTTCTTTCTTGCCTTTTACATTTTTTTCTGTACTACCATTTATTTATTTTTGTGGGTTTTCATGGGGCCTATGGATTTTGACAGGAGAGGGGTCGAAAGGCAGCAGACTCTAAGCGCCTCGGTTCTCTTCCAGGTTCGGTTTTAGTTTATTACATTTTGATTTTTCTCTTTTATGGTCATATGGGTCTTGGTTATTTTGTCTTTTGAGGTGTGAATTTGATATGGGGTTTTTGATTTTTTGTTGTGTTTGTTCAGGGACACCTTCGGATCCTCAGTCTGGGATTCCACTGCTGGATAAGAAAACGTTGGAGTTGATTCTTGACAAGCTTCAAAAGTATTGGGCCTCAAATTTTTGCGCTCTGTTACTTCTTGTTAATTGCAAGCTATATGGGCTTCATTTCTGATGCTAACATCTCATTGTGACACAGGAAGGACACTTATGGTGTGTATGCAGAAGCAGTTGATCCTGAAGAGGTGCGTGAAGTTTTACCATGGAATGGTTTAGTATGTTTTTTGGAAACTCTTTATCTTTTGGGTCAGAGATTGATATCATTTTTAATATTGTAGCTTCCCGACTATCATGATGTCATCGAGCATCCCATGGACTTCGCCACGGTGAGAAAGCAGTTGGCAGATGGATCATATTCTACACTGGAACAATTTGAGGTGGGTACTTATATAATACTTAAGCTATGTACTCTTACTAATCCTTTTATGCAAGTGAATTGCAAGAGTTGGATTGTTAGTTTTAAAGTTCCTCAGTTTTCAATTCATTCAAGATTAAGTTATGCTCTGTTGTATGGCACTAGCATCGGCTTCTTTAAAAAATATTAGGGTGCAAGAACTTGGAGTCTCCGCAAATTGGTAGTGATAGAATTTCAGAATTTACTGGGGTCAGGCTAGAGTTGATTGGGAAATAATTTGGCTATGATTTCACAATATCTTGAATCTAATATAAGATTGCATTTTGCTTGCAATTTTCTTGGGAATGCAATTGAGTACGGGAATTTTGATATCGTATTTGCCTTGTCCATCCAATGTAGCTGGGGGGAATCTCCTAAAACATCTCACATTTAGCTTTCTGAGGGTTGGAGTGAAATTATTTAGCCAAACTCATGCTGGATGGTTGCATTATATCTGAAATGTGATAGCCGATCTTTTGCTTCAAAGTTGGTTAGTTCTCTCTTAGATCCATTTTGGCTGACTAAAAGTGGAAGTGTTTTTTTAAAGGAGCACACCATCACTTCCTATAGAAAAAGGAGCACACCATCACATTTTCTTCCTCATTGTGAATTGTATCCCTATCTTGCTTCTGCTTTATTTTGGTGAAAATAATGAAAATCCACCGGTTGCATGTGGTATCACCAAATACACCTGGGGTGGGGGAGGTGGGGTAGTGTGATAAACATGACATGCCATCTTTAGCCACCACATCTGTTTGTATAAATAACCTTTGCTATTCTAGTAACTGCCTTGTCATTTTTTTCATAGCGCTCTCTCTCTCTCTCTCTCTCTCTCTCTCTCTCTCTCTCTTTCTTCTCCCTTGTTTTCACATTATTTTTCCAATAGATGATTACATTCATTATCAAAACAGGTTTGAAAGTGTGATCCGTAATGTTTCTAACTTTAATCCAAAGATGTGTAATTGCCATTCTTTGAATATATTCATGCTTTTTGCTTAATTGAAAAGGGGACAAAAGAGAAAAGTGCATTAATTCACTCCTCAAATTATTTGTTCTTTGTTAAGATTCTTCTTTCTCTAATACCCTTCCCATGAAATTATGTTTAAAGAGAAAGGAGTGTCTTGTTATCTTGGTAACTTGGTCCTCTTTGTTGCAGAGCGATGTTTTCTTAATATGTTCAAATGCAATGCAATACAATTCACCTGAGACGATATACTATAAACAGGTAATTGGCTTTTGCCGTCTAAATTTCTTGTTTCTCCATCTTGTTTGTTTCTTACTGTTGGATTCTGATATTTGTGAAAGGCATGTTCCATTCAAGAGCTGGCAAGGAAAAAATTTGAGAGGTTAAGAATTGACTTCGAACGCTCAGAAAAGGAGCTGAAATTAGTGCAGAAAACAAAGTCCAATTCCTTGGTCAAGAAACAGACAAAGAAGCCTCTGTGCCGAACATTACAGGATCCCATCGGCTCTGATTTCTCCTCAGGTGCCACTCTTGCCACTGCTGGAGATGTTCAAAACAGTTCCCATCCAACACAAGGTAGTGGTTGTGAGAGACCCAGCAACATTGATGGACCTGTAGAGGGTAATTCCTCCTTGAAGGAAGCCAATCTAGAGAAGACAGAAGAATTATCAGGTGCAATTAAGTGTTTATTTTTTCTGCCTTTATATCTGCCTGTATAAAGGAATGCGTGGATCTTACAATTGCTGTCATTGTATTGGACTAGATTTGCAAAGTTGTTTTTTCTCTCTCCTGTCTAATATTTGTCAGTTTGAGGTACTAGTTGATAAACACACATTATCTTAGCTCAAAAAGGGTAGCTTATTTGTCATATTGTTATCACTTACGAGAGAATTATCTAATTGCCTGATTGTTGTGCATTGTCTAGGGAAGGTTTTGCCATCTAAAGCCGGGAGGAAGCCATCTGTGTTTGATGAGAACCGTCGTGCAACCTATAACATATCCAATCAGCCAGTGATCAGATCAGAATCAATATTTACAACCTTTGAGGGTGAAATCAAGCAGCTTGTTGCAGTATGTGACGAAGACTTCTTTTTTCTTTAGATCGTTTCTTCCTGCAGTTGGTTTTATGCTCATGTTTTTTTTTTTTTTTTCTAATAATATATCTTTTAAAATTTCGAATCAGGTTGGGCTTCATGCAGAATATTCATATGCCAGGAGCCTGGCTCGTTTTTCTGGAACTCTTGGACATGTTGCTTGGAAAGTTGCTTCGAAGAGGATTGAGCAGGCCCTACCTGATGGGTGTAAATTTGGCCGTGGTTGGGTTGGAGAATACGAGCCACTTCCAACCCCTGTACTAATGGTTGAAAATTGTACCCAAAATCAATCTGCTTTGGCTACAAAGTTTTATTCATACAATGAATCGAGAAAGGATGATAGAACTTTTAGGACTTCCGTTCCTGCTAAGGAGCACCCTGTTACTGGGCCTATTACAGAAGAGAGACAGAACTCTATTAGCGTACCAGTGCCTACTACAGGAGGGAGACCATCTTTTCTTGGTTCTGCAAGGGGGCACTACTCTGAAGGGAAACCGTCTGTGATTGGTTCTGTTAGCGCAAAACCGGGTTCCGCAGTTAATGCCGTTCATCTGCAGCAAAACCCGCAATCCAGGTTTATTGAACCTGAGAAAAAGGTACAAAAGGAAGTTGAGTTGAACTCTGTACCCTCAGTGAATCAAAAGAATGCCAATATTGTTGCAGAAAAACAATTACCAAGAAAATCGGAGACAGCAGCTTCTAGGTCCAGAGGAACAGTAGCGAGGAACATGAATCTGCTGCAGCCTGCACCTTTCAAGATGCCGGATTCTAATGGTGTTGTTACCCGAGGGTTGCCTAATGGGAAAGGCGTGGAAAATCGGATGATCAGTTCATCTGATAGTGCTGCCAGTCAAACGGAAAGAACATCAGCTTACTTTCCTCATGGACAGGAGCAGGGTCTTAGTGATCCAGTACAGCTGATGAAGAAATTGGCCGAAAAGACTCAAAAGCAACAGAAACCATCAAATCAATCGTCAATTGATCCTCAATCCATTGTGTCATCAGTTCCATCAATAAGAGATGATTCAAGCAATGCTGCTGCAGCTGCTGCTCGTGCTTGGATGTCTATAGGGGCCGGAGGGTTTAAACAACCGACAGAGAATCCCACTATACCCAAAAGTCAGATATCTGCAGATTCATTATACAACCCAGCCCGGGAATTTCATTCACAAATTTCACGAGTTCGAGGGGAGTTCCCTCTTTCTGGTCCAAAGCAATTTCAGACTCAGAACAATTTTTCATTTCCAACTTTTCTGCCACAACCTGTTCGTATGGGGAATGAACCACAGTTCCAAAACCGACCTATAGTTTTCCCTCAGTTAGCTGCAGCTGACTTGTCTAGGTTTCAGGTGCAATCCCCTTGGCGGGGTCTCAGTTCGCATACCCAGCCAAGACAGAAACAGGAAAGTCTTCCTCCTGACTTGAATATTGGTTTCCAGTCCCCGGGGTCTCCAGTGAAACAGTCCTCTGGCCTTCTTGTTGATTCTCAGCAGCCAGACCTGGCTTTGCAACTCTGAGTCTGGATGGGTATTCTGAGGAACTGAACAAATAGAGTACAGAGCTGAAATGCTTGTGGCCCCTGTTTCAGGGATTCACTTTGTCTCCTGTGCCAAAGTTGTTCAAGTGTGAGAATGCCTCCGATCTTGTTATGACAATGATTTTGGAGGCGGTGTCTATCCATTTTTGACTTTGGCTGGGAATAAGCCCAATGAAATGAAGGATTATCTTTGGTCAGGTTAGTTTGCTCGACTTGATATAATCCACTCACAATTTGAGAAGAGATGGCTTTAACAGAACTTCATGTTCTGGCCTTCCTAGATGAGGATTACTGACTTGCAGAAGCAGTAAGGATAATTCATATCGTGGAGCTAAAATCTTGGAAGTTCTGCAGAAGGATAATTCATTTTGTGATAACTTCAAATCGCCTAGGAGGTCTTAAAACAATATAAATGCATAAATCTAGTTGAGGCCTTGTACATTGTTACAGGTTGATGAGAATTAGTTGTTTAGATTTTACTCATAAACTTGCCTTTTAATGTAGTTGTATTGAGAATATTCCACTTTATACCACTACTATTATAATGTACATGTGGATTGTTATCTCTCAAATTGAATGCTCCTACCCTTTATCCTCTCAGTTCGTTTAGTTTTCATTGTTCATCTGTTTTTTGAGTTTTTCTCGCCTGAGCTATAGTGGGGGAGGGCATAAATTGTTATGAACATCAAGGGTCAGAAACTGTAGAAGCCGTCCCCGTCAGGGGTGAATCAAGCCGTGAGTGTCTCATAGCATTGATCGGTAGCAAAGTGAGTCGAGTTGTGAGTCGGATCCTGAGCTGTTCAGTGAGTTAAGTTGTGAGACGGTATTGCATTCTAGTATGACTCTTTGGTTCCCGTCGGACTCCTGACCTTGAAAGGCCTATTGGGTCACTTAACTCCATTGAGTCATGAGTCATCATACATTCCACCTTAAGTCATAAGTCATGAGGTTGCAACAGCGAACAATGAATCCATATGTTGCTGCATGTCAAACTCAAAACTAGCATCAACCAAGCCTGAAGAGTGAGTGCCATTAAAGAGTTCCCCGCTCTCACTGTACCAATCTGAAACCGGCCTGGTTGAAGGGATGAAGCTGAACATGTTCGACAGGTCTTCAGGCGTGGAGCTCCATCGAGTAGTTAATGGAATCATCCTGCAATGATTTGGCTTCTGCATGTATTGAGGAAGAAGGCATTATTATTGGCTTCTGCATGTATTAATCAAATGAATTTCAGAGCATTTAATTAAGCAAACCTAAATTCAATCACACAGAAGTAAGAGTACCTAAAAGGTAAGTAACATAGACTTCACCTAATAAATTAACAAGAGGTATCCAAAAGCTGGAGTTTGATGCTTGCAGGCAGCGGCCATAACCATCTAACACACGTTTCTGATCTTCAAGTGCACCCAATAGGCCTACCCCTGAACTCCTTGAATTGTTTCCACCACCACAAGCAAATTAATGATGCCTCAGCTTCCTGTAATAATAAGTCCTCCAACAACCCAATATAGCTTTGAGTCTCATCTCTGCCGCCAGCCACCATAAGACTTACCTCGGATTGTGTTTGGTATACTTGGCTTGAAGGGAGCTCCGACTTCACCAAATAACCCGACCTAGTAGGCGACACCATACTGTCTGGGTAATCGAACATTCGAACTGGGTTCGGGTCATTGGCGAGAAAGGGGAGTTGAAAGTAGTCAGCGGAAACTGAAAGGGGGCGACATGGGTTGGGAATGGGATTGGTATTGTTGGATGCCATGGGAATATAGTGGTAGGCATTGGCGTTGTCTCTTCTTCACCCTTTGTGTTCCAGTACGTACTTCTTTACTTCGTTGTCTGTTCGCCCAGTAACGAACAACAATAAACAATACAAAAACAAAACAAAACATGCAGAAATAAGATTCTCATAGCATTGGAAACAGTCAAAGCATATGTTTCCAAAAACAAAAACATAGCATTTGTTGGTGTAGCTGAGAGGCCATGCGAGCCCATTTGTTGCCGTACTTGGAGTGGAGCTCAAGAATTAATGATGCCCTACTCCTCGGGAGAGAAGGCACCCTGCTTCTTCAAATTGGGCCGGAGATGGTTGGCCCAACAGAGCCTCGAGCTCTTCCCACACCGGTTCAGCCCGGAGTTTCTCTGCACCGAATTCCAGTTTCCCTCGCCGTGTTTTCTCACGTACTCTTATGAGAATCGGAGGAGAAAATTAAGGGGTTATTGTTGTAGTACGGTTGTGGTGGGCAGTTGGTATATATATATATTTATATATGTTTTGGAGGATGAGAGAACTGGGATCTGTGCTTCGTAGTTACATCTCAGACTCCAAGGTGTAACATATTCTTTGAGGGATCGAATTGAATGCTTGGATCTTCTTTTTGGAGTATTTTGTTTGTTTTAGGTTTTTCAGAGCCCAATGTAGCTGTTGTTTTTGCATGTGTTAGTTGATAGTGTGGTAAAAAGGGTAAAGACAGCTTGGGCTAGAGGGATTTGGTTATTTTTGGCAAGTGGAAAGTTGAAGATTGCTATTTCATATATTGAGATCGGTGGGGGCTAATTACGAAGTGGCGTATGCCAGAGTTTCAATTGAGTGTTGATAGACGACAATCCATAAAGGCACCTACCGGAAGAGTCATGTCTTGTACGCTATGTGTAGACAACATGCAAATAGCTTTGAAACAAGATAAATTGTTGTGTTTGGTCGTAAAATCACGTTGTATCTTCAGCTGCTTTTCAGAAGCCTCTGAAACCAAGCGTTATGTATGCGATGGTGATGTTTGTGTTCTCAGAAATCACAAACAGCTTCGTGGTGGGAGAAGAAGATTGAAGAATAAGCAAAACAAAAGCTTGAAGATTTTGTTTGCCCGTCTTTCCATGAGAAGGTCTCAAAGTTTTTAGAGTCTCATCGTCATCATCGATCATCTGATGAACTAGGCCATTATCGACCATGTACTACTGTATGCTACTGAATATCTATTCTAAAAGCGATCCTAAAACTATTACATACGTGAAGAGACTCGATGATTATTTATGATTGTATTAGATACCCAGCTCATCTGATATGCGACTAGTCCTCAACATGTACATGTTTCATGTAGAGTTATATAAACTTCGAATTAATTGTATATTGCAGAATGCAGAGCCTCTGATGCCCAAAAGGGTTTGTGTTAAAACTCACTAGCATTCATATAGAGGTGCCCAAATTAAGTTGTAACCCAATTGATTTGGTTAATTGTGATCATTAAGTTGCCATATGTTTTAGACTTTTTAGTATTTTCTGCTATTCCACTCATTTTATAAAGTATTTTACTAGGTTGAATATATATTTTTATAATCTTTTATGTCAGTGTTTAATTAAAAAAAAAAACTTAATGTCAAGTGCTTTTTCTGTTTTTTTCTTTTTTCAGAAAACATCAAGTGCTTGAATATTTTGTATGTGGATGTAATTTTTTTAGGTTTGATGTGTGTGTAAGCATATATATATAAAGCCATTCATTTGAGATATATCTCATCTTACACAAAAGGAAGTATCATTTATGAGACTCGCTATGTATTATAATTCGATGATCGAAGCCGTCTATTTTCTAATTTTTTATATAAGAATGATCCTGACATTAATTGTGCTTGCGTAAATAGATGAATTAATATAGTGATTTGGTAAAAACCTGACATGATAACCCTTTAATCAAATAGTTAAACGATTTTCGATTTATTTAATTTTTTGCAGAGATGATCTTCGAATTGAGACTTAGAAAATAGACAGCTTCGATCATATCTAGAGGTGTACAACGGGCCTGCCCGACCTGTTTAAAGTTGGCTCATTCATGCTTCGTGTCATGCTTGGGCTGACCCATTTAATAATTGGGCCGGGCCGGCCCAATTATTTTAAACCTTAAACCTAGCTCGGCCCATGGCCCACCCTATAACGGGTCATGCCGAGCCTGGCCGGCTCGATTAATTATTTTAAGTTTTTATTATTGTTTAATAAATTAAATAGTCTTTAATGCATGTCATTCCATTTTCTATCAAATTTTTGAATTTTCTACTGCTTTCGTTCTATTTTCTATTCAATATCGTCACCAAAATCAAAATTAAAAATTGAAACAAAGCTAATAGTAAATTTTTTTAAAAAAATTGAAAAATACTAATATAAACGGGCCGGCCCAAACCCGTAACAGGCTTGGGCTAGCCCAACACAAAACGGGTTCGGGTTGAACTGGCCCAACGGAATAGAAAACATTGGCCCAATCCGATCCATACATATAGACCAGGCTCAACACAACCCACTTATTAACGGGCCAGGCCGAACCGGGCCCACTTTAAATGGGTCGGGCCCGTCGAATTTGGGCCAGCCCGATCCATTATACGATTCATATCAAATTACAATGTGAAGTGCATCACCTAAGTCATACATCATTATGTCTACCATAAGACATACCTAAATTAAAAAGCCATCTATATAACGATGATTAGGATAAAATGTCTACATAGCAGTATGATGCACGGTCGGCCACATTTGCGTAATCACTGTCCTATAACATTTTGCAATGTCGATCAACAGGTTCAAAAGATGGAAAATTCTACAATTAATGCAGCTATTACATGTCGGCATATAGTTTTTGACTTTTATATATTGATGGGTTTACGTACATTTTCATGATTATGATTACATGTATTTGTTTGCCATATATATATATATTTATTACTCCAAAAGAGAAGTCAAATTTACTCCTTAGCTGAATAATATATTAATTAACTGATCGACACCATTAACATAAAATATCAGAAAATTAAAAGTATTCATTAATTGATCAAACATTTGGGACTAAAAGTCTAAAACCACATGGCAATTTATTGATCGACGACGATATCAATAGGGGTCCAACTTAATTTGGACACCTCTAGTGAATGCAAGTGAGTTTTAACACAAACCCTTTTGCCATTAGAGGTTCTGCATTCTGCAATATATAATCAATTCGAAAGTTTACATAATCAGATGAAGCAAAACATATATATGTTCAGTCTAGTCCCACATAGGATGCATTAAATATATATCTAATAAGAATTATATATATAAATACTCATTGCTATCTCCTCATTTAATAGCTAGCTTAAACATTAAAACGTACGTAGTTCATCAATCGATCGATGAGACTCTAACAGCTTCGAGACCTTCCCAGTGAAAGACGGGCAAACGAAATCCTCAGGCTCCGCTTTCGCTTATTATCCTTCAATCTTCTCCCACTCGGAAGCTGCTTTTGATTTCTGAGAACACAAACATTACCATCGCATACATAACGTTTGTTTTCAGAGACTTCTGAAAAGCAGCTGAAGACGTTTGAGAACAAATGCAAAGCCATAGCTAGAGATTAACAAAGCTTTGATTTATCAATCAGACTATAATATATTTTCTCTGTGCCAAAATGTGCATATAGATCCTTATATAATACTGCATGTGCTGGTCATGTAATGAAGTCAATGTTGGTAGCTAGCCAGGCTTTTGCTTCTGTTTTTAACAACGAGTCAACGACACACGCCTTTTTTCCATCCTCAAACTCAAATTAATTTGTTGCAAAAATACGTGTTTGTTTTCTGACCAAAAAGAAAAAACGTTTTGGTTTGAATTACTGATCTCAAGTCTATGGTCTATGAGTTGACTGGGGCAATTAAAGCCGTGCTTGGCTCCAAGTAATCCAAACTGCTTTTTTGGTCATAAACTGCTATGTTTGTCGTTGTTGGATAAATCTTAGGAGTATGGATTGGATTAGGACAACGTATTGAATAATATTATACTTACTATATTTTTAAGAAAAAATTATATAATAATGCCCCCGCCCCCCCCTCCCCAACTTAATATTTTTGAATTCTTGGCCCCTAAAAAAGAAGGGGCTAAGAATCAATAATAGATTTCAAGCAAAAGATTCTAAATAATATTTGCAATTATAAAATAGTATTTTTCTTGTCAATAGGCATACTAACATTCTAGTGTTTTTGCTTAACTGACATCATAATATATTAATATACCTCAAAACAAAATAAATTATCACTCTCTTATTGTATTTGAGTAATGCTAATGAGACCAAACATTTAAATAACGTTAGTGAACCACATTACGTCGCAATCCATGTGTTAATAACAATTGGACATCATTTATAATAACTAATGTGATAAATACACTTTTACTCCTACATCATCATGTGAATATATATATATATATATATATGATTCACTAAGTTGGGTTAAAAGTGTAGTCTCCATAGCATTTCCTTCATGTTCTATACACTTTTATTTATGGGTTTCCTGCCATTAGCATTCAATTAAGTAGCTTTTTGTTTTTAATTATGCTTTATTCTTTCATATTGAAAAAAGTAAAAAATAAAAGTGAGCCATATGAGTTCATTTTCACTACAATAACATGGTTAATCGTGAAAATTTTAAAATTTAATAATGAAAATGTAATCAACATTTAAGAATCAAAAGTAATTGAGTAATTTTATTCAATATACCCTTTTAATACCCTATAAACTATTTTGATCCCCCAGCTCAAAATATAACTTTTATGACCCTTTTACATTTGAAATGTCAAAAATACTCTCCATATAAAACCCTTTTTTTTCTGTAGTTTTTTTTTCTTTCTCTTCCCCAGCCAACCACCTCCCTCCCTTCCTTCCTCCCTCCCCAGTCAACCATTGTCCCATCGTTGACGCGCCACTCACTGTCCCAGCCTTCGGTGCTCCTATCCCCCACTGCTACAGTAAACCCAGCAGATGCAGCAGCAAATCAAGCAGATGCAACAAACCCAGCAGATGCAGTAGCAAACCCAGCAAAATCCAATGAAAAAAAACCTTCGTCGCCCAGCAAAACTCACAAAAAACCCAAAAATACCCTATAAATAGGTTTTTCATTAAATGAGTTTTTCTCTAAAAAAACCCAGATCTAGTTGAAATTTTGGTCGCCACATGGTCGAATTTGTGGTCACCACATGGCTATAGCACATTCTACCATGTGGCGACAAAAAATTCAACCAGATCTGGCTATAGCACATTCCACCATATGGCGACCATAAATTCGACAATGTGGTGACCAAAAATTCAACCAAATCTAGCTATAGCACATTTCACCAAATCTGGGTTTCCAATTTTTTTTTTTTTTTTCAAATTTGGGTTGGGAGATAAGATGATAGGTCGTTAGCCGGTGCCCACCACCATCCTCCACCTCTCCCACTGACATCTCATCTTTATCTCTCTTTTTTTGTCTCTCTCTCTCTCCCTTTCCATCTTAAACCATTTAGAGAAAAACCCAAATCTGAGTTTTCGATTTTTGTTTTTTGTTTTTGTTTAGATTTGGTTTTAGAAAGAAGGGGAGAGAGGAGATGATGGGTGTTGGTCGGTGATAAAGGTTGCTCTTCATGGTTGCTACAACCTACATGAAGAGAATGGAGGAAACAGCTGCTAGAGTAACTCCAGTCGCCATGGTTGCTAGGTTTGCTGCTACAGAAGGGTATTTTGGTTTGGAAAAAAAAAAGTGTCATAAAAGTTATATTTTGAATTTGGGGGTTAAAATAATTAACGGAGTATTAAAAGGGTATATTGAATAAAATTACTCAATGAAATTGTATATGAGACGTTGGTCTTGAGTCTTGACAGAAATTTCCGACCCACTTACTCTCTAAAGTTAAATAAATTATAGGGTTAAATACAAAAATAGTCCATGAACTTTACAGTGATTTTCAATTTGGTCCACTAACTATAAAAAGTGTCAATTTAGTCCATGAACTTTCCAAATTGTATCAAACCAGTACAAATGTTAATTTTCATCAAAACATTAATGGAATTGGTCACATGAAAATGTGATGAGCGGACTAAAATGCCTTTGAAAATGTGGTTACTTGCTGTGCACATGACCAGTTTTCGTTAAAGTTTTTAATGAAAGTTAACATTTGTACTGCTTTGGCACAACTTGAAAAGTTCGTGGACCAAATTAACACTTTTTATAGTTAGTGAACCAAATTGAGATTCACTGTAAAGTTCGTGGACCATTTTTGTATTTAACCCTAAATTATATGTCCCATCTCAATATCTCATATATCCTTTGTGTATGCATTTCTTAAAATAGAACAAATTTCACTACCACAATGTGTGGGCGATGTCTACACATCGCGCACAGGGCGTGCCTACTCCAATAGGTGGCTTATTATGGGCTGTTGTCTGTCAACTCTGAATCGAAACTCTGGCATAGGCCACTGTCTGTCTAGTTAACCCACCAATCTCAACATATGAAAATGGCAAAATAACCAAAGCCCCTTTAAGCCCAAGCTGTCTTTACCCTTCTCACCACACTTACCAACTAACACATGCAATAACAACAGCTACGTTGGGCTGTGAGTGAAAAGACCCTAAAACAAAAGAACCCCAAAAAGACAATCCCAACCCTTAATAAAATATGGTACAGCGTGGCATGAGATGTTCTCCCTAGCACAATCTTACTCCTCTTAGAACATATATTCTGGTCTCCCCCACCACAACCGCACAATAACAACAACAACACTTTCTCGATCCCTCTCTGCCGCCACCACCGCCACCACCGCCACCTCCTCCTCCTTTCTCCCTCTAAAAATTCTTCAGTGCAGCAGCTGCATTACCAAAGAAGAGAGGAGGAGAGAGGGGGTAGATCAATCACCATACCCCCTATCAAACAACCACCCACAGAAAGCAACAATCTATTGATCTCAAAATGATGTAAATATTTCAAATACCCAAAAGAAAACGAGGGGAAACAATTCATTTATGTAAACAGTAAACCTCAAAGGAAAACAAAAATAGCAAAGGGGGGCCCACCAAAAAGTGCAGCACAAGAGGAAATTATATATTGATTGAGTGGGCCAACCGGCGAGTTTTTGTGGGGGGGGGTCGTCTCTCTGATCTATCGCTCTGTCCTCTGTTTCCATTGAAATGACCCCCAACAATGGCGGTGGTGCAGTGGTGATGCAGCAGAGCGAGGGGAGGTCGGCGGCGGAGACGGGTGGCGGAGGAGGAGGTGGGCACGTGGCGGAGGGAAAGGCCTTGAAAAAAGGGCCGTGGACGGCGCTGGAGGATCAGATTCTGATGGAGTACGTGAGGAAACACGGCGAGGGAAACTGGAATTCGGTGCAGAGGAACTCCGGACTCAACCGCTGCGGCAAGAGCTGCAGGCTCCGTTGGGCCAACCATCTCCGGCCCAATTTGAAGAAGGGTACCTTCTCTCCCGAGGAGGAGAGACTCATTCTTGAGCTCCACGCAAAGTACGGCAACAAATGGGCGCGCATGGCCTCTCAGGTACACCACTCATTTTTTGTTCTATTCAATTTTCATTTCTGGGTTTTGTTTTGGTGCTGCCAATGCTGCCCATGTTTTTGTTTTTTCAGCTTTCTATTCATAACTTTTAAGTTTTAGCTCGATCAGATTCTGTGTTCCTTTTGTACTTGTTAGACAACAAATGCTCTGCTTTGGAAACATGTAATGGTTTGGCTGTTTCCAAATGCCAATGCTTTTAAAAACAACTTTCTGCTTCAGTGCTTCTTGCTTTAATTCTCTGCTATGAAGCCAAAAACAAAAACCCAAATCTTATATAGGCTTGTTCTGTTTTGTTTTGTGTTGTCAATTGCTACTAGTTACCTGGGCGAACAGACAACGAAATAAAGAACTACTGGAACACAAGGGTGAAGAGACGGCAACGCCAAGGCCTACCACTATATCCCCATGACATTCAACAATCCCGTACCCAACAATCCCATTCCCAGCAACCCACATCACTAACCCCACCCACCACCACCACCACCACCACCACCACCACCACTACAAACCCAAGTTTTTGCTTCCAAATCCAAAACCCAACATCCCATTCCCACCAACTCCCCCCTCTCTCCCCCACTCCTCCCCAATCTCTCTCTCCACTCTCCTCCCCACACCACCCCAAGCCCAATGATCTCCCTCCTCCGCCCCCTCCCCTCACTCTCTTTGACGCAACCCCCTCTTCCTTCTCCTCCACCTCCTTCACCTTCCACCGCCCCACCCCGTTACGCTACAAACGCTACCGGGACTCCATTGGGTTCTCCCCTCCAATCACCCCAAACCCACAAACTTCTTCCACTCATCGCACCAGCTCGATGCCTGACATTGCCTCCTTTCAGTTTGCAACAAGCCCCACCAGCTCAATGTCTGACATTGCCTCCGGAAAGTTCCCGCACTGTAATTTCAACTCCCCTTTCCCGCCAATGAACCGAACCCAGTTCGAGTATTCTGACAGCATGGTGTCCCCTACTGGTTCGGGTTATTCGTTCAAGTCGGAACTCCCTTCAAGCCAAGTATCCCAAACTCAGTCCGAGATCACCATTGATACCAAGGTGAGCTCAATGGCGGCCAGGGGAGGCGGAGACGAGACTCACAGCAATAGTGGGTTGTTGGAGGACTTATTACAGGAAGCTGATGCATCGTTTGCTTGTGGTGGAAGAAATTCAAGGAGATCAGGAGGGATTGGCCTATTGGGTGCATTTGAAGATCAGAAAAGTGTGTTGGATGGTTATGGCCGCTGGCTGCAGGCTTCAAACTCTAGCTTGGATACCTCTTCTTTTTTAGGTGAAAGCCACTGTTTCTTAATTTTAAGTTAGTTCTTGCTTCTTTTTGTGATTCAATTTCGGTCTGCTTAAATAAATGCTCTGTTAATAGACCCAATATAGCAAGAAAGAAATTCATTGTTTCAGACACATCAAACTCTGTTTAACCTGGGATTTTAATGCTTTCACAAGCATTAATGAACTCCCTTTGTTCTGCTTAATTTTCTTTTTTCCTTTTCAATGATTTAAACTGATGCATTTAATACCCGTTGTACATCTTCAAATCATAAGGTGCCTAGCATGAAATTGAATGAATCATAAAAGCATAAATAAAAAAAATAAAAAAATAAAAACTCTATCTCCACATTCTCCTGCTCAACTTGTTCTAAAAATTGATCTGATTACCATAATAATAAGTCTTTTTTTTTTTTCCGCTCAATTCATGCAGAAGCCAAACCATTGCAGGATGATTCATTTAACTACTCCATGCCCGAGGACTTGTCGAAGCTGTTCAGCTTCATCCCTTCGACCGGGCCGGTCTCGGATTGGTACAGTTCTGACAGTGGGGATCAGCTCTCCAATGGCACTCACTCTTCAGGCTTAACAGATGCTGCCAGTTTGGAGTTTGAGATGCAGCAACACATGGCTTCATTGTTCCCAGTTGCAGTCTCAACAGAGAATGGCACAGCCTCTGACTCTTGGGACAACTTGCCTGGAATGTGCTAATTAAGGGTGGTTCATCAGAGTCCAAACTATACCCCATTAGTATATAATTAATTATTACAGTGAATTTAATAAAATAAAGGCTTTGAACCCCCTAACAGAGATTATCTTGTTTGATCTTCTTGATGGGGTTTGTTGTTGTTTTATGTGTATGTAGAGAGCAGAGCCTTACTAATATATATGATACTAATAGTAACATCTTTTATCTTTTATATCAATAATGGATGCTACATTATTTAATTAAAGGTATAATGTATTACTTGTGGATTTGGTACTTTGTCTTGATTGCCATGATTCCCTGAGGACTAAATTAGCAGAAGAATTATGAAATCATGAGTGTGACAGGCGAGGATTGTAATTTTAACTTAATTTGGAGGCAGGAATGCAGGGTTGGGGCATTCCATTTAATCTAAAAGTTAACTACTAATATGTTTTACAAATTGACATGACGTTGCCAAATTTGAAGCTTCTGACCAAGGAATTGGGCTACAAAAACATACCGTGACCATTTCTATGAGATATTAAATTTAAAGAAACAATTGAAACCTAAGTTTATATATTTTTATATTGAGTCGAGTTGTCTTTTAAGAGAAGAATTTTTTTCTTATTACATAATGTTGAATAGTGTTATTTTTCAAAATACAGTAATTCTTAAAAATCTTTAGTCTTGTCAAAGATGGTACAATCTGGAGGTTGATAAGATCCCCAAACTCTTATTAGGTCCGGTGAAAGAGATCGAAGAGATTGAGAAAGAGAAGGGAGAAAGGGAAAGACTGAGAGATGGAGAAACAGAGGGGGTTGCAAGGGAGGGCCGATGTTGGCGGGGGATGAGTAACCAAAAAAGGTTTTTTATTTTATTTTATTTTATTCCAAGAGTACAATTGAATTTTGGGATTTATAAAAATAATGAGGAGTATATAGATAGTAGATTTGACTATTTGAGGGGATGTGGCAAAATGTTAGGTTTGTTTGGGTCACAATGGCTCTTTGAGTGGTGGTTGCATTCTTTGAGTGGCATTGTTGTGTTCTATTGTGGAGATGATGGCAAATCTAGTGGTGGGTTTTTTAGGTTTTTCCTTATTTTTTGTATAGGGTGATCCAATTTGGGTGTTGGTTTTGGACCTTTTGTTGGGTCATCTTGCCGGAATTTGGTTGTCGCTTTGTGGTGGCTGGTGGTGGTGTGAGCCTTTATGGCGGCGGTTGATGCATGGTTGCTTTGTGGTGGCTGGTGGCCGCATCTGCTTTATGGCGGTGGGTGATGCATTCGGTTGTTTTTGTTGGGCCTTTATGTATTTAGGTTTTGTAGTTTTTTTTTTAATTTCTATATTGTTCAAGTTTGTGTGCACTCAGATTTTGCGTCTGAGTCCCTATTTCTTGGTTGTTGCAGTTATGGAGTTTCAGGCGCGCTGAAGGAGTGAGAATTGGGGACGAATGAGCATGCAATTATATACAATTATTATGAGGCATTTTGTGTCAAATAGTTAGTCATTGGTTTTTGCTCATGTGGTATTGGGGATTATCAACAAGTAATAGAGTAATGCTGCTGGGACCATATGTAGAAACAATGTTACTAGCTAGGACAGTGCCACCAGTTTACTGTTTGGTCATTAAAATTATGTTATGATGTCTCCAGTTTACTGTTTGGTCATTAAAATTATGTTATGATGTCTCTATTATTGAATCATAATGTCTCTGAAATTATGCTCACCAACCAGAAATGGTGTAGCATAGCTATTTCATATGAGGTTTCGTTTTATTTATTTAGATTAATTCAAATTTTATATGAGGTTAAATACATAGGGTGCTACTATTTAGCCCCCAATTTTTATTATTTCTATCTCTAATACTTTAACATTGATGTAAATTGACTAAAGACATAACATTAAATAAAAAAAACAATTCACTTCAATCTATACCCAACATAAACTATCCACTCACACTCCACTCAACTCTCTAACAAACATTAACCTACTACAACACCCTCCATATTAATGCAAACAAGTGTAATATTGATAGATGGATGCATAAATCGCAGTTTGGGAGTGTTCAAATGAGTTATTTTCATTGGTCCTTTGAATTTTAACATAAAAAAATGGTTTTTTAGAAAAATCTAGAATCGTGACATGAGTGTCAAACATGTTTCGGCAATAACCCATTGAACACTAAGAAATGTGTTTGATAGTTGGCTACCGAATAATTCCAAAAGATTAATAAAAAGAAAATGTTCAGTGCTTGCACCGAATCTTCCTATACATGATGTTCGGTAAAACATGGCTGAACAAAAACTGAATTTTTGTTATTTTTTTCCAGAACTCTTTCCATTTTGTTCAAATTCAACATTAAACGGCTAGGATTCAAACCATGTCAGCCTAAAAACGAATTATATAACAAATAACTTACATTCAAAGCACTAAATCTAAAATTTGGTTCATGAAAGATTTGATTAGGTGTGGGGTTGATTCGGTGGTGGTGCAATCGAATCTCACATTTTGGAGGTGGTGGTGGAGATGGAGTTGGGTGTTTATGTTGGGTATAGGTTGGGTGTTTTGTTAGATTTTAGTAAGAGTAATTTGAATGGTAGAGAATTCCACTTTAGAGAATCTTTATAATATTCATTAGAATAGTAGAAGAGAGGACAAATTTTTACAAGCTTAACATAGTGAAAGTTTTTTTGTTTAGAAGATTCATGAGAATAGTAGAAGAGGAGACAAATTTTTACAAGCTCAACATATATTGAAAGTTTTTTTGTGCAGAAGTTTGCGGGGGCCCTTCTATGTTCCGCCACTGCTTAGAATGATCCAAATGTGTTTTCTCCGCTGTAAGTCATGTAAAGGAAACCATCCTCGTCTTTGTTTTCCTCATAGATTGCAGACATCATGGCAGCTGCAATGAAACAGAACAAAACCAAATACATGTTGATAAAATAGGTGACTAGATGGAATTTATAGTATATATGAAGCAATTTTGGATTATTATTCTCACCAGTGGGTGGCAAAATGTTCTTGACAAATATAAATATCGCCTTCTCAGCACTGAGCTTTATCCTCTTCCGGACCACATAAACGAACTGCCCAACAGTCAGATCAGCAGGAACCAGATATCTGTTTCCATCATTGATCATTACACAAAATCCTAAGACTCGGATCGTTCACAATACAAAGAATGTTTTACAAATAGTGCAACAATCAAAAGTCAATTTGTTAGAAACTAATATTTCCAGCTCCATTTTAAGCACCAACTCTTCTTAATTTCTTCTGTTAATACTATCATGATAACATATTTTCCATTAACTACATTGAAAAGTATGGATTGATTCAGTACAAAACATATCAAGAGATCAAGAGTTGAGAACCTGTGATAGCTAGGGATGGAAAACATGTGCAGTTAAACAAGCCTCATGGCGTAACTAATCAAGGCAGGAAAAATCAAGAAATTCTATCACATAGAAGCAAGTCAGTATGGAGTCTTGACCTTACCAACAAAGTGTGTTTAACAAGAAATATTGAGAAGGCCAAGGTAGAAATATATAAAACACATATGAAATATAAATACAGTAAAGACTGACTTCTTCTTGTCAATGTCTGGTATGTCACTTCTTTCAGCCTTCTCCACAATAACCTATTTAGAACACCAATAAAAAAAGATCAAAAACACAATTAAAGAACACTTAAATATAGGACAATGAACTTGAAAGTGCTATAAAAATGCAACACACTTCAAGCCTACGGCTAAACGAGTTTTACACGGAGAACTTATGACCTTTTTGAAGCCTCCTCTGAGAGGCAAAACTCAAACACAAAAGCATGTGCTTTCTTGCAAAGCCAAAGGCTCAAACAAGCTTTGCTTGATCTAAGTTTTGTTGTATTAAACATATTGGGAAGTGAAATTTTATAATCAGATCGTGCTTGGCTCTACAAGCCTTAGCTCCTAACTGCCCCTTGAGCCTTTATAACACTGGCTCTTGATGAATTAGAAATTACATACATACCGGAATTCTGTCAGGATACTTCTCCCTAATACGAGCAGCTTCAGCCTGCCTCCTTTCTGGTACAAAAATTAAAATAAAATGAAAAAAGAGGTATAAACAAATAAGCTTGAATGCTCTGATCTACTGGAAAGTATCAGAAATATAGTCATGCTGTCTTTATAGGATGCATAATGTAGTAGAGAGAGAGAGAGAGAGAGAATGATCCATTTAACTTTCGATGACCATTACACATCTAAAGATAACTATCTATGCCAATGACACCCATGTAAATACCTCACAGATTCAATAACTGTTCAGTTTCACCTGCTCAAAATTCTATGCATAATTCACATCCATAACTCCTCTAAAGCTAATCTAAAAACTTTATAGAAAGTAAGCGACATAATTAATTACAACAAAATAGCAAGGCTTAGAATAATTCAATTACAGAACTAAGGTAGACAATCTTCTCTCAACCAAAGGTAGACAATCCTCATAAAAATAAAATTCATACAACAAGCTAGACAACAAATCTTCTCTTAATTAAATCTCGTAATATCATCTACCCAGAATCCAGATCATAGAGCTCATTAATATACACAAAAGGTAAATAAATTAGGGAAAAGAATTAAATTTCACAGCCCAAAATAATAAAAGACTGAAACTTTATTGAACAAAAAAGCAATTTCTCCATATATGTCCGAATATAAGAACAATTGCAAGAGGCCCATTTTCAATTAACAAACCCCAGATAAAGCAGAATTCAGGGTCACTCAAGATCAATCACAATCACATCAATATGCATACATAAATACAAACTATGCAATAGAGAGAGAGAGAGAACCGAGAGGGTGTTCCAGCTTGAAGGAGCTTTTGGCCATTGATGAATTGGGAAACTGATCATACATAGAAAAAGAACCAAATTAGGGTTTTTGATCGGAAACGCGGGTAATTAAAAGATCACAGAAACAACTTCTTCTTTTGTTCATTTTAAATTCTTACCCAAAAAAAATCTGAGGAAGAACAAAGCAAAAAGATCTGTGAAAGAATCTCAGATAAAGAGAAAGAGAGAGATTGGAAATCAAGAGAGAAGAGACTTTTGCTTTATGAATTGGGAAACTGAAAATACTCGGATACTGACACAACAGTACAACACAACTCCTTGCTGCTCGGGAAAGCAAGTGTTTCACTTTAGCTAAAAAAAAAAAAGAGAAGAGTCTTTACCTTTTTCAAACGGTGCCGTATCATACATATATATTTTCTGTTTATTTGGAGGCCCGCGAAAATTGGTAGTTTGGGACTGGGCTGGACTGCGATATCCTTTCTGACCATTCTCTATAGTGGGCCTAGGTGCTCATTAAATTTTGAGAATTGCAATAGTAAGAGTCTATTTGTTTCAAATTTTGGAGATATGTGAATGAAAAATCAATTTCATTCTCATGTTTGGTGAGCACAGGGAAATAAATATTTCCTGGACTAAGAAAATTTGATATATTTATTAGGGGGAAAATAAAACTCTCGCTCCAGCTTGGGTTTTGCTTTCCCCCTTTTGGAAAATCATTTATTGTTTTTTTTTTTTTTTAACAAAACTAACTCTGTTATTATTTTAAAATGTTATTTCTATTGTCATTCCTTAAATAAAGAATAGATAAGAGTATAATTGGATGGAAGGGTTGGGATTTAGGGTGGGATTTGTTTTATAAATGGATAGATTGAAGTACCTATGGTCATGTGCAATTTACGTGACTATTAATAATAGAAATTCTAACATAAGTTAGGCTATATCTTTAGTGAATACAAATCTCAAAATTGGGAAAAAAAAAATTTTATTCTTGTGTTTTACTTTGAAAAAAAATTTGATCCTTGTGGTTTCAAAACTTTGTATTTGGTCCATATGTTTTATGTTGTTTGCGATTTTAGGACAATTTTAACAAAATTCAAATTTCTAATTTGGCGATAAATTATCCATTTATTTTCAAGAAAAAATTTGTTGGGAGATTGAAAGACCATCCTATATTTCTATGGGTTTTCTAAAACTAGTTTCAATTTCAATTTTCATTTTCGATGTTCATAGCAGGTGCAAAATGTCATAAGATTGTAAACAAATGTGAAATTTTGAAACTACAATAACCAAATCTATTTTCGAGGTAAAATATAGGGACCAAAATCATTTTTTGTCCTTCGAAATATGAGTCCATGTAATATGTGTATACACTCATTTTCTCTATCTTTCGTATCACGTCACTTAACACATAATAACAGAAATAAACATATAAAATATATAGACTTGTTACAGAGTAAATTTTTTCCTTCTAAGTACCAAAAATGGAGTGGAAGGTGATAAACTAAACTAAGCCAAAGACGGTCGCACACTAGTTTAGGCACTGCCTTGCCTTCCTACAAATTCTTGGACACATCACATGACACATAGGCGGTGCTTCCTTCCCAGTTCCCACAAGTTGGTGGAAATTGCTGCTTTTCGGTGTGTTAGGTGAGATTTACAGTAGTGCTAACTGCAAGTGCTTCACAGTTCACATTATAAAAGGACTAATGTTGTGGGTAAGATGGGCCAACCAATGGTATTTAGGCTTTTGAACATTTGAAGTGCACATTGTGTTGGGTGTAACTTTTTTCTTATTTTTAATGTGGAAATATATAGAGATCCGAACTACTTTCAAACAAAAAAGTACCCAAAAAAAATTGAATCAAACAAAACCAAGCATTTCACAACCCCATATCATATTTTTTTCAATCCGAAGCATGTATACCACAAAACCTCTTAAACAGAAGCACTGAAAGAAAACCCATCTAAGTTCTCTCTTCTTCCACTTCTTTATGAGAAACAGAAGGTGGCTCAAACATGCTAAAGGCCCTATAAGCTGAAATCACAGCTAAGACAATGAAGCTGCAAAGGGCCAGGGCATGAAGAACCAAGGCAAGCTTCATTCTACTGCAGAATTTTCCATAAGAACTACAGGCTTCACTCCATGAAACTGGCCTGTCACCATTGTAAGCCAAAGACAATATCTCCATCACTGCAGCCCCAGATGTGACCATTAAGTAAGCTACAATCTGCTACCAAAAGAAAATATGAGACGAATGATCAACAAGGACACAATTTATGTACCAAATTTGGGAGCATGTTAGTGGGTTAGAATGTTAGTAGCCTATCAAACACAAATCAAGACCAAACTTAGAGCTTCTACCAAATGACAAAAAGGAAAATGGGTAATTACACATTAGAATTATTCATGAGACTGCTATTTTTCTTTCTCCAAATTTAATTTTTAGTCACCTACATCCTAATTTTTTTCTTTAGATGACGTGAAAATTAAACTTTCACGATTAGCTTGTCGGTTTGATACAATGTCTTAACATAAACTTTCAGTACGTGTAATCATTCGTAAATTACATGTATCAAGTAAATTCTAATACTTTTGAATTTGTGCAGGTTCAAATCATGGAAGTATGAGTTTACGACTCTCTCAATACTCGCTCCTTTATCATTAGGCCATTACCCACATCCTAGTTTTTGGAACCTATTTTTTATGTCTAAAATGAAAAACAAAAACAAAAACAAAAAGAAAAAAGAAATTGAAGGGGCCAAAGGGCAAAGAAAACCTGGTCAGATACAAAGAAAAGCCAAGCTTTAGTGACTAAGCATCTGATCCACGAGGATATAGTTGCAAGAAAAGCATAGACAGCAGAAATGGTGCTGATGCAAACCATGTACCTGAAAGACAGTGCAAATATGGTAATCAACAACTTGATTTACAGAAACATTTTAGTGACAAATTAAGATATATCCAATTAGGAAATGAAAATGAATGCAGGGTCAGAGGGTCTTGCTTGAGTCCCATGAAGTTGCTGAACTCTAGCTTCCCATAGCTACTATTGTCTTGCTGGTTGGTCACAGTCAACCATATGGTTGCAATGCTAAGAGGAATCACAGAAATCCTAAGGGAGAAATCTATGAGTTTAAGGACTGGAAGCTGGGTGGTGAAGCTTGGAGCATTGTCATCTGAATTTCCTCTCATTTTTGCAAGTAATCGAAGAGAAACTTGCAGTACTTTACAGAAAGGGTGGTCTAATATATCAGAGTGCCAGAGATAGTTTGTCAAAAAGAAAAAAGAAAGTGAGAGAGACAGAGAGATGAAAATGTTGCTGAGACTAAAATGGTAATGTGGTAATAAATTCAATGATCAAGCGCTATGATGTGGTCAGTAAAATATGTATATTCATCACCTTTATATATTGCATATGGGAGGCTTGTTAGTGGGGAAAGGGAAGATAGTGGGGTTTGCTTTTCCAGTGCAGGAATCATGTCATCATATTATGATTATTCTAGAACAGAACAGATGGCATGACTGATTCTACATTACTTCTTCAGGCTTCCTCCCATTATCATTTAAAGTAGATTTGGTTTTATGCTGCTTGATAAAATAACTTCCAACTCCTAATTATAAGTGGAGAACAATTTTGCTCCCTAAATCATGATGATGATAATGATGATGTATTATGACCTTAATGAGAGCATTGGCATGTAGGATTTCTTATAACTCATCTTTGGTTCAAGTCCCAAAAAAGCACTTGTGAAAGCTTGGTCACTTGTGATCTTTGTTCTCTTTTATAACTCTACATGACCTCAAGGTGACATAATCTTTAGGGGTTTTTTTCAATTTTACATAACGTGACTTTGGTCAAATAATACTAGTAAACTGGTCATGTGGATTGCACCTTAACGGACTAAAATGCCCCTGGCTTTCATGTTAGTATTATTTTATGAAAGTCACATTATTATATAATAAATTAGGACAAAATAAAAATTTGGATATGATATTGTGACAAATTAAAATTTAAGTAGCTGATTAGAATAAGGGTGGAAGTTCATGTACTAAAATTGAAAAAAAAGGTTCTTAATTTTTAAATTCTTCTAAATTTTCTTTTTGATAACTACTTTAAATTTTAAAGCACTCATATAAAGAGTGCCAAAAACTTAGAGGAGAGTGTGAATGGCATTACTCTTTTATTTTCTCTTAAATTTTTAGTGTAATGGAAAGCATCATTTCCTGAATCAGCGACCCAAAGAATGGTACAAGAGCTACGACGCTGACGGTGACAACTGGCAACCTATCTGACTTCTCCCATCCATTCAATTGAGCATTTTACTTGATCACTTAATAGTCTTGGTTCACCTACTCAAAGCCATTACAGCCTCTGGTTCAGGTAGCTGTGATACAAATACTGTGAATTACATTTAGTACATCATAAAGAAACTATAATTGCGTATGACCAAACGTGTTGTATTGACTCGGACGAGTTTATCATCTTTCCGAGTTAATTGAGCCAACTGACCAGTGGCATAGTGAAGCTTCATCACCAAGAAAAGCGATCACCACAAAAATAATATATCTAATATATGTCGCTTCTTTTACAATCATGAAAAAGGTATAAAACCCATAAAAAGTTCAACTAACATTAACAATGCACTAATTTATGAAGTACAAGGCAGCAGGAGCTAGCACAAACATTAGCACTTATTATGGAGCTTCATTAGCTTACAAATGGCCCCGGAAGCACTTAAAAGAATGATTAACTACAATCTCTTGCCTCTTTTTAAGCTTTCTATTGGGTCTCCCTCCTCATCTAAAATGGAGCAGAATCCCAGAAATGGGAAAGCCAACCCATCTCACTATGTACCTCGTTTTACATATAGTGATACAAACATTTCTGTGTGTGGAACTATACAATACAAGCTCAAACCATCTACATGTTTTCATGTTCCTCCTGAGTTTGGAAGAAAATTTATCAGAAAACTGCATTCCACAAAGCATTCTCACCTTCTCCACAGCGTCGGTGGACCTCCTTGATCCTCTCGGCAGACTTGCAAATCCCACTACAACTCCAATCAAATGAAGCAACACAGACATTGCCGGCCTGAGCCTTCCACTCACAATCTGTGGTAACAATTAACATCAATAAACTTCTAATTATACATTTTGTCATAATATTTATTCCTAGCTTGAACCACTGTTTATTTCTTCCCATTTTGTTTTATTTGTAATTTTATCCATGTAAACTTATTATGCCTGCACAAGCAACGGGTAGCCACACACAACTCCCTCAGCCCCACCAATAACATGGAAACAGCACCTTAGGGCTTAACACAGGTGTGTCTCACCCATGTGTTCCTCTCATGACCATCCCTGACCTTTTAAGTCTCAGGAAAGTCATATGAGAATGGATCAAGAAATAAGTGAACTTCTCATAGTAAGAAATGCTTGATGAATACTAAGATCTCACGGTAAGTCTTAGAGCTTGTGCCAGTTTTCAAACCATAATCAGGTGTTTGTGCAACTGGTCACCAGATAAATAATAAGCGTGGCAATGAAGGGGTTGTAATCAACCCATACCACAATCCTAGATATGAAATCCAAAGGGCATTAGCTAAAGGGAAGGCGTGCATAGTAATCCACCAAGTAAAACTAAGCCACTAGTATAGACCCAACCCGAATCACTCTTTCAATTTATTTACTACTAAACTCTTTCCAGATTTAGCAAACTTGTCTCTTCTAATTTCTTAAGAGCGGTAACCATAACAGGTCATTGTGTCTTTCCCATCTATTTATACTAAAGACATGCCCTGGCAGGAAGAGTTGATCTGGAATTTCAATGCAGTGGGTCCCTATGGAAGTGAAATGATTGATAAATTGGCTGCCTGTGGAGCCTACGCCTTGTATAACATGTAAGCCAATAGTTTGTGTCACAGTCACCAAAGTATCCCCATTCCTAGTGTGCTACATACTGAAAGTTTCACTGCCGTTACTCACCAAGTATGAGGATTCACCTAAATAAATGATTCAGCCTTGTTTGCTATAAGAGTCAAACTAATCATAACAGTATGACGCAAACAAGTCTTGGGGATCTATTGGCACTCTAAATAATTGAAATCACAATGTTGGAGGTATGGAACATGTAACAGCCCATATTAATCAGATGCTTGGCACCCAAAATTTTTTTCCCAAAACTAAAGGAACCCTCATCCTTACCAAGAGAACTAAAAAGGAAAGGACAAAACAGATGCATAAGAGATTACCAGGTGCTGTTCCACAACATAATCTCCTGTCATCAATATGCTCCACATCCAATCCAATAAACCATGCCCCCAAGGAAACATCCTCATTGGCATACTTGTGTAGTACATGCCTGAATGATTAGCATAACATGAGAAATAAGTAAAGGTTGGATGTACTTTGAGCAAAAAGAACCACAGTATAGAATATGGAAACATACTGGTTGATTGTTATGTAAGTAGCCAAGCCTCTTGAGATAGCATAGAGCTGTCCTGTGGCATGACGGAAATACTTGTTCCCTTCCTCGCCAAATTTCCAATACTCAGGCTCATGGTACCTCACTCCCCTGTTGATGAACAAGTGAGCTATGAGAAAGAATGCCAAAAAAGTGTAGCTGGAAGGAATAATTTTAAGAGTGTACTGCTCACTTTTGAGCAAGGACTGGACCGGATTTCATACATCCAATATACACCCTGGGCTTTGACCGATGTCTAGCTAAAGTTGCCCCAAGTGTTCCTGAAAAAATATGATGGATGAACTCAACATTAAGGAAGGATCAGCTGTATTCCGGAAAAGCCAATTTCCAGGTTTTAAACTTTGAGGACACATATTTCCAACATTTCTGCCACAATACAATAAAACCACTTTGTTGCAAAACCGTCATACAAAGATACTTCCTTACATTACACTGTATTCATCGTGAAAACATTTAGAGGCTATGTAAAACATGAGTACTTAGGTAACGTTTATGAATACCAAATACACACATATTCTTAAGTTTAAATAAAGAATAATTTCAAACTCAAAAATAATTTTGTTAAGTAAAAGATTTCTCATGCTTGTATGCCTACAAAAGCAACAGAGGACATTGATAAACATATTACCTATATTTACATGTACATCATCATCAACTTTGACATAGAAATCTGCATCCCACGAAGCAACAGCAGTGGCAAAAAATGTCTTTGTCTTTGCTGACAATTCAAGGTAGCCCTCAACATGATCCTGCTTTCATGAAATTTATGAAGACAAATTGTGATTAGCTTTTTCCTCAGATCAACGCATTACGAAGATGATTCTACACTGTTTGTAATATTTTCTTCTGTCAGTTAATAGATTGACTGAACTAGTTGAAAAGACAAGGGTTCTACCAGCCGCAAAATGTCACCATGTTTTTGTTCCTCTGCTTCAATAGCTCTATCAAGAATACCACCTGATGTAGCACTAAACATGGAACAGTTGATAGAAGGAAAAACAAATTAGTTTCTGCTTGTTGAGGGTTTTTTTTTTTTTTTTAAGTAGCAAAAAAATTTAAAGTTGACATGACTATGTATGATACAATAACAAAGTTGACAATCGAGGATAAATCATATGATCAAAGATGTCCACGATCATCTTGCAAAAGATGAGAATTCAAAAGAAAAGTGTTATAGCAAATAGCTTTGAACTCAAATGCCCACCTGTGACCTATTACAAAGCGAATTACAATGCCCTTCTCTTGCTCAAGCTTCTTTAGTTTATCACCTAATCATAAAGTAAAGACGAAGTAGAAAGAAAATGTCAGACCCTTTCAAATCGAAAATTTATGTAATAAAGCAGGTTATCAATCAACAAACCTTGAGGCATCCAAGTAGCACGAACTGAATCTCTACGCTTTCGACTGCTAAAAGCAGTATTTATTCCTACAACCATCAAATACTTTCTTTTCTTAATTGGCTCAGAAATTTTTAAATTTTCTTCAATCGGTGAACCATTAAGTATAGATTCCTGCGCAGCCCTTGCAGCAGCTAATTCCATCTCCAAATTTGAAATTGTTTTATCCAGTGTTCTGCATTTTGTAAGAGTCATAAGATATAACATTGTGGCAAATTCAGTAAAATTTAGAAAAGCTCCAGCATTGGCTTACTGTATAGCATGATGAGTCTTTGAAACTTCGCCATAAACATCCTTCGATTCATGTTCTACATCCTTCTAAACAAAAGAAAGGAAACCAACATGTCAATTATTTGACAAACCACCATGTTCAAGGTACTCAAAAGATGAACAAATAAAGGAAAGGTAAAGACATGGTTATTTGGATAGAAGATACTCACAGTTGTTGGATCACAACCAGAAACTAACTTCAGTGTTTCATCATCAACCCCTGTTGTCCTCGCCATGCCTTTAATTTCAGGCACTGACCACATTCTGTTACCAGAATTTTTTTTAAAATTAGTACAGCACATGCCTGGAATTATATAGAACTTAGGAAACACAACTTTATTGCTTCTGCTAAAGTTCCAAGTAATAACATGTTTCTGATGGGTATATATGTCCATTTTGCAGAAAACTAGCATATAGTAATCAGTATGTGAAGTGTTGGCAGATAAGGAGAAGGGACAACAAAGCCACCTCTTGAACTAAACGATTATGACAGAACCTAATGTACAAGCATGATGTCTGAATTCAAGCAGCACAGTGACAAATATAGTAACATACATATAAAGCTTAAAATTTCAATAGTTGGATCTATTATATGAAATTCAGAATTATCCCAAGCAGATAATTGCAATGAACAACATGCACTTACCAATTCTACAGAAAAAATAGAATTCCACGACACACAATCTTTTTTTTTCTTATAAAACACTATTTAAACTACTGCCGACACCATCACTTATCAATTATCACCACTTTCAAATACTGACAAAACTATTCACAAAAATGAAAAACACTAAAGATACTTTAATTACAAAACTCAGCAAACCGTTCAAAATCCATCGTTACTCATCAAGATTCTTTAGGAACTATTGGCAGGCATACAATTGATGCCAAATTTCACAAAACCCATATCCAGATGCCAAAAACATCCAAAATTCCAATTGTTTGGTAAAATTTAGAGGGAAACGAAGCTACCCACTTCACCAAATTGCTGTTACAGACTAACTAATTGAAAAATAAAAATAAAAAAAGGATTCAATTTTTTTTCTAGAATTCAAAGCAAAAATCAAAGCTTTATGTGAGTAGAATTACCTATCAGAGAAGAGCATCCCAGCACAAAAACAACTAATACAAAACAAAAAGGTCCATTTCCGAGACACTGCCCTCTTTGAAGGTGTCTCTGCTCCTCTGCTCTTCCAAGACATTGCGCTCCTTCTTCACTCAAACCCAACCAATAGCTAAATCAAAAGAAGACCCATTACCAATCCCAAGTCAACACACTTGATTGACCCAAAGTCAGATCCAAATAACCAAGCTCCTCAAAGAAAATGAGCACCCAAATGGCTCCACCAAAAAGCTCTACATGCCCAAACCATACAGCAGATTGGTGTACTGGGTTTCTGGGTCTTTGTTGTGTATTGTATTCTGTGTTTGGTGTGTTTCTAAATTGCAGTTATACAGAAGGTGGAGGTGGAGGTGGAGTTGAGCAAGACCCAACAACCATGGTGTTGAATACTACAGAAAATTACCTAACTGACCTCAACACACCTTTTATATTCAATTTTATGTCCCAAGTTGTACGTTTAGTCTTCCATACTTGACACAACATCTTTTTTTTTTTTGGCCATGCTTGACACAACATCTTAACTACTCCATGATTTGTGAAGCCTGTGTGCCTCAAACTATTTTATACCACTTTGAGTAAATTTCTGGCCTTGTATCATAGCACTTCAGTACATTTATGGCCCTAAAAATAGAAGGCCTATGAGGCTATCATGATTCATGAGTGGTAAAATGGCATCCAATTACATTCATAACATCTTCTTCTTCTTCTTCTTCTCTTGTAATTCCAAGACAGCAAAGGCCCTTAGGATTTGTGGATTTACAACACTTGGCCATTTCATTATTACGATGATTTTGATGAATTCAAAACCAGAAAAAAGAAGAAGATGAGTTTGAGATATATATGCTTCTAAATCAAAAGCAATGAAATTGACATGCCCATTACAGAAAATCATCAATATATTACAGTTAATTAGTTATGAATCTCCAATACATGGAAAAAATTTGTGTGGAGTTATTCTTATTATGTGATAGTGCTAGGTAACAAAACAATTTAGTTGTTAAAAGATGATTTGTGTCCAAATTTAATGATAATTTTTCATCTTTTAAACACATATTATCGTTTAACTGGAATCCATTATTACTTGACACTACCATAGTTCCACATAAGGTTTTTTCTTCATATATTGAGAAGAGGGAGCTATATATATGAAATAATTTCTTAGTTATAATAAGCAAAATTTGCTTCCATTCCTAACATCCACAACCTAGCACAGCACACACATGTCACTCGTGCAGAATTTTGGATGTTGGACAGATGATACAAAAGGACTTCACGAGACCAGACCAAAGTTTTTTCCCTTTGTTTTTTTTGCTGGACCAGGTCGAAATTTACATGCAATAAGCTTCACTAATCACTACCCAAATACCTCTGTCTCCTGAATTTTAATGAACTAAAAACAATACCATTTTTAAGCTGATAAATGCAAGTATTTATCTGTACCTCTAAATGTGAGCCTTGTTGTTCGTTTTGCCCAAAAATTATACAAAATTGCATTGCAAGGAAGTGAAGAAAATGGTTATTGAACCAAGATTACATCACATGGCTTCACAAGTACTGAATCAAAGGATAGACTGTCAGCCACAAGGTGCAGAATATTATTGTATTCATTGGAGAATCATAAGGTGGCCTCTTATTTTTCTCTATTTTCTTATGTCTTCAGAAGGCCCAACTGCTACCAAAAGATGTCAATGTACACATGGAGCACGTGTGAAGAACGTGACTCAAATTAATAATGGGTTTTACAGCTCAAAAGGGCCCATATATCAAAAGTATTGTTGTGAATATTTGCAATAGGTCGAGCCTCAACCCAAATCATATTTTTCTATTTTCTCTATTTTCTTTTGTTTACATACCTTTTAGGTAGGGTTATAGTTTAATTATACCTTTTAGGTAGTTTCAGGGTTATAGTTTGGACAAGGCTGAACCCTAGTCATATCCGAAATAGGTCGAAGCTAATCTCACACCAATTAGATTTGTGAAATTAAATTATACATATTCTCAACTTATCTTTTTTTTTTTTTTAAACCTAATTGTACGTGTAAATGTGTAATATAACTTTACAGTGTGTTTGGATGCAGAAAAAAAAACTTGGGATTTAAAAAAAAATTCAATATTTCACGTGTGGCAAATTGAAAGTTTTTTGTTTGGCCAAATTAATAGGGAAATTCACAAATTACGAGGGAAATATTTGTGGAATTTACAGAGCTGAGATTCTGAGTTTAAATTCCAACAAAATAGGCGTCATTTTACAATTTTTATGCAAGCATAAATTCTCTTTTCCAAGTGGGAATAAATTTGAGAATTCTAAAAAAACAAAATTACTCATAAAAACAAGCGGGAATTTCTTTTCCATCCCGCCCAAAAAACAAACGTAGGTACATAGGTGCTTCTCTACATCTCAAAACAGTCCAGTCCCTACAAAAATAGAAGCTGAGCGACAAAAGCCCAACCAGATTAGTCACCATAGTGCTATGCTGAAGAGATTTGCTGGTTTGTTTCTCTTTTCACGTATGTTAATTTTATTTCACTACAAATACTCATGAGTTTTTTCTCTCTGATTTATAATATGATTTGATGGTTAATCTATAAATTTTCTCTGGGTGAATTGAGACATGGGTTTATGAAGGATTGCAAATAAAATTTATAGGTAGAGGAACAATTATATATATATATATATATATGTTAGCCCACAATCTGATCACGACTTACGACGGTCGGTGAACATATATATATTCAGGCTCCTTCTATTGAGGTATACCTCAACTTATTTATGTTGAGGTATGACCTTGTTGGGGCCCACACGAGTCATTTTGTGTCAATCCGAACCATTCGCAAAGATCATCTTCATTGATAGATCATCCTTGTAAAAAATTAGACAAATTGGAAATCATTTGCTTATCTAACTTGATAAAACAAATGGACGGTTTCATCGAAAATATTTAGTTCGTCCATTTATTTGATCAAAGTTAGATAAACAAATGATTTCCGATTTGGCTAATTTTTTGCAAGGATGATCTATCTATGGAGATGTAAAACATAAACGATTCGGATCGACACAAAACAACTCGTGTGGACCCTAACATGATATACCTCAACTTATTTATACCTCAATAGAAGAAGCTTGTATATATATATATATATATATGTTATGACATGGGTATGTTCAGGGTCTGTGAACATATTAATCAATATGTGTGTGAGTATATATACCCACCCATATTAATCAATTTTTTTTTGGTCAAACCATATTAATCAATATGGGTATATATATATATATGTTACGACATGGGTCTGTGAGTGTATATATATGTATGTATATATATATATATATCTGTGTGTGTGTGTTACGACATGGGTTTAACGACTTTTCCAGCTATAATGGCATGAAACAAGCTCATATCAATCAATATTAGCCATGAAGCTAGCATCCCTACGACTACGACTGGGAACTCTAGTTCTTGCAATTATTTAAATTTTTAAATAATATTTGTTACCCAAATAATGAAACTTGTAATTTTTGTCATTTTCTAAATTCTATATATCTTTATCCAAACAATAGAAAATGCAATTGATGAAAATTTAATGATAGAGTTTTAAATTTCATCATTTATGAATTTTTATGAAAACTAGAATTACTTTATCCAAACACACACTTAAAGATTTATATGATTTCATTCAAACTTAAAAATTGCTACAAACTCATTTTATCTTTAGGTCTATTGATTTTAACTACTAAATTTCAATAATTTTTTAGTTTAGTTACCAAAATTAAATAGCATTTTAGATTAAATACTAGTTGAAAAGTCAAACAAATTAATAAAGTAAAATGTATTAGAATTTAAATATATTACATCACATACCACTACAATAAAAAAAATAAAAAAAAATATTACATCACAAATGTTACATTAATTTATACTATATTGTATTAAAAAAAAAATCAATCCAGTCACAACTTAGCTGTGACTGTCTTGGTAAATTGGAAGAGACAACTCACACTACTATACTATATATTATTTTGAGTAAAAGTATTGTTTTGACCTTTATTTATACTATGTTGTAGTATAATTTCTATAAAAAAAATTTAATTAAATCACAACTTAACTGTGACTGTCTCACAACTTAAATGTGACTGTCGTTCAGTCACAACTAAATTTGAAGTTGTAAGTGTCGTACAGTCACAACTAAATGTGAAATTGAGACTACATTAGCAAATTTTCAAGATAATATAAAAGTCTCAAGGGCAATTTTTTCAAAACCTTATAAATTTTAACTAACACTCATCATATATGAGCCAAAAGATAAAAATGTCAAATGGGAAAGGCTCAAATCAAAATGGCCAACATATTTGTGACCTAATCTAAAAAACTACATTTAAATTTGATAGTTCAATTGAAAAATTATATAGTTTTCATGCTATACAAAAAAATTATTGAAATTTGGTATTTAATCCGAATTTTCTACTAAATTAAATCATAAAATTTTATTTTTAATAATTATATACACCACCTTTGCTGCCCAAGTCAACTCATAGACCATAGACGGCCGGCCGGATTGACTTCAGATCAGTTCAAACTTCAAACCAACAATTTTTTTTTTTTTGTCACAAAACCAACAAGATTAATTGTTTGTTTGAATTAGAGGATGGAAATAAAGCGTGTGTCGTTGTCGAAAGTAAAAACAAAAGCCTGCCAACATTGACTTCATTACATATATATACGAGTCTATGCATTTGGCCTAAAGAGAAAATTAATATCATAGTCTGTTTGTTAAAAGGCTTAAAGAGCTTTAATCTCTAGCTAACATATGGCTTTGCCTTGGCTCTCAAACATCTTCAGCTGCTTTTCAGAAGCCTCTGAAACCAAGCGTTATGTATGCGATGGTGATGTTTGTGTTCTCAGAAATCACAAACAGCTTCGTGGTGGGAGAAGAAGATTGAAGAATAAGCAAAACAAAAGCTTGAAGATTTTGTTTGCCCGTCTTTCCATGAGAAGGTCTCAAAGTTTTTAGAGTCTCATCGTCATCATCGATCATCTGATGAACTAGGCCATTATCGACCATGTACTACTGTATGCTATTGAATATCTATTCTAAAAGCGATCCTAAAACTATTACGTACGTGAAGAGACTCGATGATTATTTATGATTGTATTAGATACCCAGCTCATCTGATATGCGACTAGTCCTCAACATGTACATGTTTCATGTAGAGTTATATAAACTTCGAATTAATTGTATATTGCATAATGCAGAGCCTCTGATGCCCAAAAGGGTTTGTGTTAAAACTCACTTGCATTCATATAGAGGTGTCCAAATTAAGTTGTAACCCAATTGATTTGGTTAATTGTGATCATTAAGTTGCCATATGTTTTAGACTTTTTAGTATTTTATGCTATTCCACTCATTTTATAAAGTATTCTACTAGGTTGAATATATATTTTTATAATATTTTATGTCAGTGTTTAATTAAAAAAAAAAAACATAATGTTAAGTGCTTTTTCTGTTTTTTCTTTTTTCAGAAAACATCAAGTGCTTGAATATTTTGTATGTGGATGTATTTTTTTTAGGTTTGATGTGTGTGTAAGCATATATATATATAAAGGCATTCCTTTGAGGTATATCTCATCTTACACAAAAGGAGGTATCACTAATGAGACTCGCTATGCATTATAATTCGATGATCGAAACCGTCTATTTTCTAATTTTTTATATAAGAATCATCCTTACAAGACATCTAATTGTGCTTGCATAAATAGATTAATTAACATAGTGATTTGGTAAAAACTTGAAATGATAACCCTTTAACCAAATAGTTAAATAATTTTCGATTTGTTTAATTTTTTGCAGAGATGATCTTCGAATTGAGACTTAGAAAATAGACAGCTTCGATCGAAAATTAGGATTAAATACCAAATTCTAATAATTTTTTGGTATAGCATGAAGACGTACCATATAATATTTCAATTAAACTACTAAATTTAAATGTAGTTTTTTAGTTTAGGTCACAAATATGTTGACCCCTTTGATTTGAGCCTTTTCTATTTGACATTTTTGTTCTTTGGCCCAAATATGATGGGTGTTAGTTAAAATATATAAGGTTTTGACAAAATTGCCCTTGAGGCTTTTATATTATATATATTGAAAATTTGCTAATGTAATCTCAACTTCACATTTAGTTGTGACTGTACGACATTCACAACTTCAAATTTAGTTGTGACTAAATGACAGTCACATCAAAGTTGTGATACAGTTACAGTTAAGTTGTGACTTAATTGAATTATTTTTAGAAAAATTATACTACAATATAGTATAAATAGAAGTTAAAACAATACTTTTACTCAAAATAATAGATAGTATAGTAGTGTCAGTTGTCTATTTCAATTTATCAAGATAGTCACAGTTAAGTTGTGATTAGATTGATTTTTTTTTTAATACAATATAGTATAAATTAATGTAATATTTGTGATGTAATATTTTTTATTTATTGTAGTGGCATGTGATGTAATATTTGTAAATTTTAATATCTTTTATTTTATTATTTTGTTTGACTTTTCAACTAGTATCTAATCTAAAATGCTATTTGCTGAAAATACCCCTTAAATATGGGTCACGTGTGAGGCACATAGACGTTTTAGATGGAAAATGTAACAAACTTTTTTAAAATGACTAGAATTTCAAAATAAAATTTATGAACTAAAGTAATACTCAGAATATATTTCATAGACTATTTTCAAGGAATAAAATTTCGTTTTTTAGAGGTAAGGAAATTTTAACAAGTATTCGTCCAAATTTCGTGAAGATTTCGCCGAAATTTTGCCGAAATTTTGCTCATCGCTTCTCTATTCGTCGATCTTCTCCTTCTCTGTCTAAAGTCCAAACCCAGCAACACTCTAAAAAATCGTTCAAACCCAGCCAAAATAAACCCAGCAAACTTGTAAAAAACAGTCCAAAAACAATCAAAATAAACTCAGCCAACGGGGAGGGAAGGAGAAGAGATCGGGAATGAGAGGAGGAAGAGGAGAAGGATGAAGGAAGAAAAAGGAAGAGATGCGCGCGACAGGGCTGGGAGAGAGAAATGAGAGGGAAGAAGAGAGATGGGCTGGGACTAGTAGAGAGAGAAGAGAGTGTCCCAGCAGACATAGAAAAGAGGGAAGAAGAGTCACGGGAAGGGAAGGAAAGTGAAGGAAAGAAAAAGAAAAGAAAGGAAGGAAAAAAAGAAAAAGAAAAAGTTAGTACTCTTCATATGCCAAAAGTTGGTGGGTACGTGTTAATCTACTAGAGGTGATATTGGTGGGTGTTGATCTTTAGTAGTTTGGCCAGCACATAGGTTATGAACTTATGAGCTTATGGCCATATTTGGTCAACATTAATTTAAAAAACCTCTTCACCAACTAATTTCTTAAAATTATGAGACTAAATTAAAGATTAATTTAACAACACCCAGAAAATCAGATGTCAAAAACAAAAAATAATAGAAATTAATCTAAAAGTAACAAGAGAGAAAACCTAGATTAATATAACTACTAAATGCTTGTACATTAATAAAAATATATAGTAACATGAATGAATAGTAATATTCCTTATCTTGGAAAGAAAAAAAAATTTGGGGTTTCGTCTAGCTCTTTTGAGGCTTCGTTTAGTTATTTTTAAATTCTAAACTCTAATATATTTCTATATAAAAAATAATTAAAAATACCCTAAAGGACCTAAACCCTAATATCTTATATCATATCATAAACAATATAGAGTATAGATTATAGAGTATATAGAGTTTAGTATATAGATTACAGAGTATAAAGAATATTAGGATATATAAAGTATATAAGATTTAATGTATAGATTATAGAGTATAAAGAATATACTAATGTTATTTAATAGTATTTGTCTTCAGCGCGCATTATATTCATCTTATATAACATGAAACCTATTATATAATTAGGTTTCTTCAATTATTTTTTATAAATATAGTAGATAATATGTTAAATAAACATATGAGAAAGTTTCATTCAAAATTTTCGTATTTTAATAATAATTTTTGTCGTTTATGTCTAATTTTTGTCGAAATTTAAAATTTTTCAAAATTTTCATCAAAATTTATGTGAAGTTCGAAATTTTACTCCTTTACTATTACTATAATTAACTCTAATTAATATTCCTGCATGCACTTTAAAATAAGACCTTAATGGACCCCTATACATGGTGCACAACAAACATGCACCTTATCAGGTGTGATTATGTAACCAATGGGGGACCCACACGTAGTTGAATGACAAATAGGCAATTTAATATGCCATGAACAATGTAGATGAAAATGAAAAGAAACCTCTGATCTGATCCCTCTCCTATTGAATTTGTATATGTGTCCCTCAACTTCCTTTCAAGCCTCACCCCACACCCTCCACTTGTTGCTTTTTTTCTTCCTTAAACCTCTCTAGCTAGCTATGGCTGCAGCTGTCATAATGTCATTCCCATGTACGTACACCAACCCAAGCCCAAAGGGACATAATCTGTCTCGGTCAGATGATCGTAACCGTCCATCGTTATCTTGTATATCACATGTGATGATGAAAATGTCTCAAAAGCCATCGCTGCAGCAGCTGCTTTGCACCTCATGCATGCAGCAGCCTTCACTCATGAGCACCTGCCATTAGACAGGCCCAGGGTCCAGCATGTCGGATATTTCCATTTGGGTACGAGTTGTTGGCCAAGTCAGCTGACCCGGCCCAAGACAATTCGGACCCGGATAGAGATCACACGTGCGGTAAGATGCTATTGCTCTGTAAGACTGTAAGTCTGTAACCAATCAAACTACATGTACATGTACACGTGTGGAAAGAAGGAAGGTGGGTTACACGCGTGTGGGGCAATACTAGCCACTAGGAGGGGGAAGTGAGGAGGAAATAGAGAAGTTGAGAAGATATTTTATTTGTGTGGGGATGATACAAGCAATTTTAAATAGAGTTTGGGGAAAAGAGATGGAATCAATGGAAGTGGTGAAGGAGCTAAGAAGTTTGGCACTCAAGGAATTAGAATATTTCCATGAAAGAAAGCCTAGAAAGTTTGAAGTAATTTCTAGCTTTCTTAATGTCTTGGACCTTTGACGTTGAAATTATTCATACAACAATACAAGGAGACAAAATGCTAGATTTTTTTTTTTTTGGTAAAATGGTGGGCTTAACAAGTTCAAGAGTAAGCAAAGATACTAGATTTTAGTTATGAGAATTGATAATCGTTGATTGATGTAAATAGATAATTTTTTATTAATGGAGATCCTATCATTAATTATGTATCAATTAATAATTTACAGTCTTCTAAACTTTTGGGGCTCAATTGGAAACCCAAAAAAAAAAAAAAACAGAAATCTGGTTGAAAAGAGAAACTTGGCTTTCCTATCTTAATAATTAATATGTATGTCGACATACCAATGCTGTAAAGTTTAGGCAAAAAATAATAGATAAAAGATAAAAAAGGAAGAGCATTACTATAATATATATGGTACAAATACACAAGTTTTGTCGCTGAGTGAGTATGTAGCGCACTAATCTACATTTGGCTGCTAAGTTTGTTTTTAACTTTTTATATAATGTCCCATGGTAAACATGCATACATATATTCTTCTCCAAGTGACATGTAAAGCTTTATCAATTTGTTTTTATTGCAGAACTTTAAGGCAGAACATTTGGGATTCTATATTCCAAAAGGGGTATTTGAAAGTAGGTGGCCGGATTATTGTCCCCCTTATATATATATATAATGCTTTTAATTAAGATAAGCAATGTCCTTGGCCAAAAAAAAAAAAAAAAGCAATGTCAATGACCATAGTTAATTAGTTATGCTGCATAAAATAAATAAGAACTGAAAAACACCAAGATCAGCAATGAAAAGTATGAAAATAACCTGAACTGAATACAAACTAACTACAGCCAAATTGCTATCTTGGTAAAGACTAAAGAAAAACAATATACTTTAGATAAAAAAAGTGGTATTTGAGAAACAAGTACTGACCAGTGACCAGTTCACAAGCTTACAAGGGTGGGGGCTGTTAAAGTTAGGAAATGAATACACAACACTTGGTCATAGCCCAAAGGTCAAAAGAGGTACACTGACTAAACAGTTAAAAGCATGATTGGGATTATTTGGGAGCAAAGAAAATAATTAAGAAAGCCCAAGGAAACTTGTTTTGTAGCTAGGCAGGTCAGAAATTGATATTTTCTAGAGAGGAACAGTATGAGTTGAAAGAGATTCAAGCATTTGTTTTAACAAAAAACACAATCAGAAGAAAAGAAAGAGATTAATTAAGTAATAGCATGAAGTTGGTAACAGGTCTCTTTCAGTCCCCAAACTCTGCTGTGTGGTGAGGTCCTCTTCTTCCATATGGTTTAGGAGGCAGGGCATGCAGTGACAATAATTGGGTGCATTGAAAGGTTAAAGCGCTTTACCCATGTGGATGTGGCCCAGTAAAGGGTACTTGTTTTAGAGAGATTATAGAATGAGTTATTGCTAACACAGTAGTTGTTTTGTTTTAATTATTACAAAATCACCAATAGAGCATTTATTGGGCTGAATGTGATGTCTCTGTTTGTTTTGGTCTGGACAATGTACGTGGAATTTTCTAATATGTCATGCCCACGGCTACAAGTGCCCACCTAACCATACTTAATTAAATAAAGATCATTTTTTCTTTGGGTCCAACCCAGTAAAATGAATATATATGATATGAGTCAATTTTGGCCACAATTTTGGCCACATCCATTAGGGACAGTAGTGAGGAACTAAAGGGGATTACAACATAATGCTAGCAGCAGTATGATATGATACTGTAAATGAGTCACTGATGTATGGCTCTGTGGTCCACCATCCACTATCCATGAAGATGCTTGAGTACTTGATAAAGGCAGTGCTGATTTTTATCATTTTAGTTCTGACATTACTGATTTTTTCATTTTGTGGAAAATGAAATTTCTTGACAATCCTAGAAGTTTTAGAGTGGGACGGTCGTATACATCTCTCTCTCACATCTCTCCATTATATGTTGGCATGTTGCAATTGGACGATGCATATGATGGGAAGATCGTGAGAAGGAGGCATATACATCGTGTTCCGCTAAAGGCCTTCTCCTTAAATGGCTAAATTTAAAATCATGTTTTCTCTCAGAAAATAAATCACAGCAACTCCTTGAAGTGCATGGAGTTATGCTATGATGAATTTAAGGCAATTAAAGCACATTGTGAAAGGGGAGATGAATTCATGGCAATTCTACAAACTACAATTGGATTTCTTACACCTTAAACATTAACTACAAGCAACCATCACAATTCACAACCCTCTATACATAACATGACAATAACAATTCTATCATGCTTGCATGAGACCTATGAATCATAATGATTCAAGGAAGCCAGTTTTTGTCAAAACAGCATTCCTCACTTTGCTAAGGTCCCTCCCTTTGAGGGTCCTCCCAGCACCTTCAAAAACAGAAAAAGAAGAAATCTGACTCCTTGCAAGCCTCCTGGAAATAAATTCATGTGGGGGTACCTTTGAATCATAGTCCTCCTCCTCACCCTCATCACTATCCCCACCATCATTCCCAAATTCATCATCATCATCAGCATCATCACAATCAATATGCCATGAGCCATTCTTGGAGACCTTCTTTGGTTTCTGGCCATATGCTTTTGACCAGTCAGGAATGTTGACAGGTGCTGATTGTTGCACAATTTTGGCTTCATGGTGAGTGTTATTGCTGCTGCTACAGCTACTACCACTAACATAATTGTTACTGCTACCTTTTGGTATCATTCTTGCAGCAGTTGGGAGGTTTCTTGGCACTGAAACAGAGGATTCCTTGGATCTACCAACCATGGCACCAGAATTATTTCTATCTTTTATAACATCCCAAACATCCTGTTCCTCAAAGTCCCCATCTCTCAAGGACCTCCAAACCCCACTGCCCTGCCTTAATAGGCCATTCCTATGCTCCATTGGTGATTGACTACCTATTGGCAAAAACATTTGATAGAGGCCAGAATTTTAGATGTGGATCATCTCAAGTCCAAAGAAATTGTTATACCAAAAATTGAATACAAGTTGGAGAGATTCTTAAGATTACTCAACAAGATACCATACAAATACCCAACAGCAATAATACCCATCAAAAGGTGTTTCAGTAGAGGGAAATAAGAATCTACCTTTCTCTGATTGAGAACCACCAAGCACCACAACTTTCCCAAGATTCCAAAGGGGTATCTGCAACATGGGAAAGGAAATTTGGTTAAGAGAGAATTTATTTTAGATGGTTTTCTTTTCTTTTCCCAGAACTTAAGAGCATAAGGAAGAGTGAAGACAATGGTTTTGACAAGAATCCTATTTCTTGTAAACAAGGTCTTACCTGGGGTGCTTGAGGAAGTCCCACTTCCGGTAGATTTTATGGAGAACCCAAGCAGCCACAGGAACGTAAGGGCAGTGAAAAGTGACATGAATAAGACAGACCTGCCTTTTGTAGATCTCCAAATTGATGGTTTTTTATGTATATTACTTTTAGTCCCCGGAAATCTGACTTTCGAAGAAGAAAGGTGAAAAAACCCAGTGAATAAGATCTTTTTTATTAACTTTGTAAATTGTTAGCACACCCCAAAATTTTTAAATAAGAAAAATAAAAATTTTCTTTGTAAACTAATCTGGCCAGTAGGATATTCCCAGGTGATGCTATTTCCTATTTAGAGAGAGAGAGTCCCTTTTTTTTTTTTTGGTCGAAAGAGAGAGAGTCCCTTAAGAAGAAGAAAAAGATGCAAACAACTAATGACAGACAAGGAATGAGGGATGCTGAATTGATTAGTTCTAAGTAGTGGAGCCTTTCCTTTAAGCCCACTTGGATTTGAGAATGGAGCACAGATTTGTTATCATCTCATTTTAATAGTTTCTTGCAAACGTGGGGGTATAATACAACAATATCCTAATAAACAAATAAGTTTCTCTGCCTTCTGTTGCTTCTCAGATTTGGTTCACATTTTTTTCAAGCCTGCTTGGGGCAGCCATGCACATGTTAAATTCAGAAAACATGTTACTTCCCATTTTGGGTCTTATACTAATTCTGTAATGAAAGAGAATACCATTTTAACTAAGTTTACAACCCATGACTATATCCCTAATCTCTTGTTATATATCCAACCAAATTTATCTTGGGTTACATAAATAGTTAAATGATAAAGAAAAAGCAGTGCAAATGGTAATCCAAGCTTGATTTTAACAGCACACAGAGAAGGTGTTAAAATTCAGAAGAAAAGACAAAAAGTGAAAAGAGAAACATAAAAAAATCAAATCAAAGAGAAAAGAGATATGCACATCAGATTTTTTCTAAAGGTAAACAAAGCATGCAAATCATATTATAAACATATAAAAACTATCCTTAAAAAGAGAGAGAGATTCAAAGAATAATTTTGATACAGTTATGGAAAATTTTCAGCCGTTTAGGGGTGAAAAAAGTGATGCATGCACTGAAGAAATGACCAGGATCAAGACAAAATTGGCGATTGAAAGGGAAATCTAGTTTTGGAAGGTCCTGTTGTCCAGCAATGTGACCCACATGCAATGTTGAGAAGCCGCCATTCAACGTATTTGGCTATCAAGTTGCATGTCAAAGACAGAAACAATTTTCCAATGCTTTCACTGATTCAACCTCTAAGATTACTTAAAAAACAAGGAGAATCTTAGCAAAGAATCCATGAATTTTTATTAATATGACAGACCAGATTCAAGTTGTGCAATGCATTATGGCCGTAAAGTATGCAGTGGGTCCTAAAAGAGCAAAAAATTGTATATGTCCGCCGCCCCATGGAGAAATCTTTGCATACTTCCGCTTACAAAATGGTCGCATGAGTAGCATGTGAAGGGTAGAGTGTGAGAGAGGAGTTTGTAACTTTGTATAAAACAACTGTATTAAACAATTTTTCCATACTATGCTAGTTCTCACAAGAATGGATGTAGAACTCACTGTTTATGGTGAGTCTCAGACCTCGTGTGTGTCCGGCACACGCAAGAATCTCTCCTAAAGTATGCAGCCAACACTCTAATTAACACCGTTAATTTGTTCAAACCTTAATCTAGACCATTTTGTTCTGCTGTCAATTTTGAGTCTCGGGAACAACTTTTCCTGTTGTAATTTTTGGCTTTTTCAATCAGCAAAGCAGTATAGTATAAAAAAAGACCGATACCAAGACTTGGCATTCCACCAAGAAAAAGATAAGCAACTTTCTCTTACGTTTCTATGACTCACAAATGGTTATAATGATGTATCCTAATCCATCGGAGCCTATGCATTGTAATTTATATTAGAAGGATGAGGAAAGCTGCCTATTAATTATGTTATCCCCCTTTAGACACCTTCTTCGCTTCAATATATGTCGAGTCACCATCAAGTGTGTTGTGATTTTCTACAGAACTACAAGTTTCTCTTTCTTTATTTTCTTTTTGCTTTTTTTTTATTTTTTTATTTTTTATTTTTATTTTTTTTATTGAGGAAATCAGAACTACAACTTCCTGATTGAGTCCTTCACCAAGCAAGCCTAAATTGCTATCAATTTTCCCCATTAGTGTATGGAAACAATTTAGAAACATGGAAGAAACTAATACATCTATGGAAGAACCAGAATTCATGATTTTGAATTTGGACATTCAAATGCCAAAATCTAGCCACAGGAGTGCTAGCCTAATTTCCAAGTGATAAACCTAAGTAAGAATCTTTCAAATGAACCAGTTTTTCCAGAGAAGTGGCAGATGAAAATTAATTATCCACAAGGAACTAAGGAAGCCTCCAATCCAGTCCTGACCAAGAATCAACACAACTATAATTCTAAATCACAAATACCAGGAAAAACCATCTCTTTTTCTTTTAATGAAAAGGGTTTGTGTAAATAATTAGTGTGAAATCAATAACAAATTTGTACTGCCTACCAGCAATGCATTATCAATCATTGGTTAAAAGAAAATGATCCAACACAGGAAGAAATTGCACCATACTGTTAGAACAAGAATGGGATATCTTTCTCAATTTCATGATCTAGTTTTTAATATGGAACTCAGGCTATCAGTAATTCATTACAATTAACTCTCTAGCTAATGATGCTTTTGCACTAGCATATGTTGACTAATGAGTGAGTCACAAAACTTTCACCGTGAAGAATATGGCACAAAAATGAAAAAGTACAATAAGAGGAAAAGTCCTGAGATTACTCAACATCTCTCAGTGCCTCAGCTCCAGCAACAATCTCCAATATCTCCCCTGTAATTTTTTCCTGTCGTTTCCGATTGTAAGCATTCAAAAGAGTCTTCTTCAAATCAACTGCATTGTCCGTTGCGTTACTCATAGCATTCATCCTCGCCGCGAGCTCACTAGCTATTGATTCCTGCAATGCCTTCAAAATCTGACTGTTCAAGTAGAGAGGCAACATGGCATCAAGAATCTGAGCAGGGTCTTGTTCGAACTCCATTAGCGGTGAGAACCCTTTTCCCTTTTTCTTCACACCATCCCTCTCCACAGTCAGTTTGCCTTCCTTAGTTGTCAGCCTAAAGAACTCATCCGCCATTGCATCAACGCAATTCCCATTCACATCAAGAGCCTCCCCTCTCGGTGACAACGGGAGCAATGTATGAATAACCGGCTCGGACCTCACTAATGACACGAATTTAGTGTACACAAGCTCAACTTTATCAACCTCTTCGCTAACAAACAGCGAAAACACATCGTCAGCAATGGCCTGAGCCTCTTTTGCTGTTGGAAATGCGCCTCCTTCAATACACCTATCAACATTAACATCAGGCCGACGCAAAAAATAAGAGTTACCCTTCTTGCCAACGCTGATCAAAGTGAGATCCAACCCCATATTCTTCAATTCGGAGATTCGGGTCTGAGCCTTTTTGGTCACTGCGTTGTTGAAACCACCACAGAGACCTCGGTCGCTGGTAATGACCACAAGGGCAACTTTCTTGACGGGTCTAACATTTGTCAGAGGGACATCAATGGCTTCACCTTGAAGCTGCTCATTGATGTCGTACAAGACCTCCACCAGGGTCTCGGAAAAGGGTCGGCCATTGATGACTGCTTCTTGGGCTCTTCGGACCCTGGCGGCCGCCACGAGCTTCATGGCTTCGGTGATCTTCAGGGTACTCTTTATGGAATCAATTCGCACTCGGAGTTCACGCAGACCACAGTGGATTGATGATGGGGTTGGTGAAGATCGAGAACGAAGACTTTGGCATGAGGTTTGGGACAAAAGGGGGTTTGGGTTTGAGAGAAATGTGTTGGAAAACGAAGGTTTTGCAGAGACCCACATGATTGTATTGGCCAAACTATTGGTTTTGATGATTTTTTTTGTTGGGTTTTGCAGAGATTGAGCAAAGGGTTTAAACTCAGAGCCCCTTCAAATCTCAGCAAAAACCAAATTCTTTTAAACCATCGAAATCAAAATTTTGTTTTGGTAATTGGACTTCCGCAAAACCATTTTGTTAGTGGAAATAAAATGTCTCAAAAATTATATCATACTGATTTGCATAGTCAGAAGAAAATTTGATTGGGCTTACTAGGAGATAGACTGGAGAAGTGGAGAGGACTGGTTCGGGATTCTCTCCGTCTGTCAAGGCCTAAAACCCCAATGCTTCTATTTCCGTCCGGACCAGTCAATCTAAACTGTTTGGTTCCCGGGATTTTAGAGGGAGAAAAGGAAGTCAGGTCAACGTTTACATAAACGACTTGCCGCCACCTATGAACGACTTGCCGTTTATTTCAGTTTTTTTCCTGCTTGGATTTATTGGAGGCCAGGCCACTAATCCCATGACTCTATGAGTTACTTATAACTTACAGTAGTTCTAGACATCTCACATTTTTATACCATAATTTTATACCACCTTATGTGGCAACTTATATGACATTCATGCATTGGACACTGAAAAATAAAAGCAAAAATCCAAAAAGAAAAAGAAAAATTTTTGTCCAATAAAATAATGACACGTAAGATGGTATAAAAATATGGTACAAGAATGTGGTAAATATAGCATTATTCTATAACTTATATGAGGATTTTTTTTTTTTTTTGGAGGACTCTACTACTTGCACTCCTATTTTATTCTTCCACGCTCCAAAATCAAAACTAAAGTACACATAAGAAGAAGAAGAAATCAAATTTTCAAACTCCTATTTCATTGTATGCAGGGCCGGCCCTAAATTTTGAAAGGCCAGGGGCGAAATTTAAATTGGCCCCCTAATAAAATATTTTGCAAAATAATTCACAATTGACAAAAAATCAATCAGAAAATTTTTGATCACATCAAGAAAACAATTAAGAAATTTTTTGTTGAACGTCAAGAAAATAATTGAAAAAAAATAATTTATAAGAATATAAGAGAAAAATTAAAAGGAAAAAACACACACTCAAACATTAATTACATTCTTACCTCATTGTGACCTCTTTAATTTCTTTCAGATTGAAAAAGCCTGTGGAGAAAAAAAAAAAACCAGTTTTCCACAAGACTATATGGAGAGGCAAAGATCCGTCTTTGCCAATTCAAAGCAAACATATTCTTTGAATCCAACTTTCCAGAAAGAAAACATGTACTTTTGATAAAAAAGAAAAAGAAAAAATAGAAGTGTAAACCCAAGGGCAAAAAGGACCCACTGCCATGCAAATGAGGATGTTGGCTTCCTTCTCTTGTGATTCACGTGAGAAGCCAAAGAAAAAATGAAGCAAGTTGGCCAAATACAAATTAAGGAAATAAAAAGAAATAAAAATGTGGCGTTCAACTAATAATTAAGGAAAAATAGATTGCAGAATCCAAACTTTATATCTTAGAAGGACCTAGTTTTTTTTTTTGGTACAAAGAGAGGCCCAAGCCCAAAGAAAAAAACTAGATAATTACAGTTCTGACACCATAAGTAGAAGGGCCTAGTTGCAATGAAGATATTATAAATAAACCCAACAACTATTTTTTTTAATATATATATTAAATATTAATATATACATAATATAAAAATTTGTGGGCTCCTCTTAAAAGTGGGCCCTAGGCGGTCGCACTCGGTGCCCCCTTTCAGGGCCGGCATTGATTGTATGCTAGGAATGTTTATATGGCAAAAAAAGAAGAAGGAGAAATCAAATTTTCATGTAACATGCAAATTGGTGGAGCTACTTAAAGGACATACAATAACAACTGTAGGTTGTCATGAACAGATAGTGAGAATTATATTATAAGCAAGCGTTTGGACATTGAATGCTGAAAACTTAAAAAGTAGGATGACTTCTATATTAGTGTATTTATTGATTTGATCTTATAAGAAAACCTAATCAAAATCCAAAGAAAACCTAATCAAAATCCAAAGAATTGAAATTTCCTTAACTAAAATAAAAAAGATTGAAATTATATAAGTGAAAATCATAATTAGGTTAAAAAAAGCTTAAATAATTTTCATTTTATTTGAGTGCTTTTTTATCTTATTGATGAAAGAAACTTTTCTTTTTCTTTTTAACCGCAATGACCAAATTGATCATTTTCCCGGCTTTGACCGGTAAGGAATGAGAAGTATAGGAGGCCTGGGTTTAGAGCCTAACTAAAAACCCAGAATTTCCTTCTTTTGTAACCCAGCAAAGTGCAAACGACTGTCGTAGAGCACAGCTATCAAAATCCCAGAAACACAAAATAAACATTGGATTTGCTTTTTTTGGACGACGAGGACGATGCTGGTGACGGTAATATTGAATCTCATTTGACATTTGAATTGGATTCGGGGAAGAAAAATGTCGAAGCTGTTTGCGAGGATTACTGGGTTCTTCAGCAATCGGAGTATGGTGGGAATGGACAAAGCTGGGAACCGTTACTTTGCTAAAAAAGATGAGGTTGATGGCATCAGTGAGTGACTCTCATTCTTTTCTCTCTGGGGTTTTTTGTTGGTTGCTATTGTCTATGTTGCAATTTTGATTCATGGGTTTTGTTCAGATTGCGTCAAATTTTTTTTTTTACCATTTATGGACTCTGTTGTGTTCTATCTCTTGGATTTGCTTATTGGGTTGTCCTTATTGTGCATTGTTCTTCAAATTTTGCTTCATGGGGTTTGGAGGAATGCATTAAAAATCTTTGTTTTGTTCATGGCATTCACCATATGCCAAAGTTCTTTTGAGGAAATGAGCAGTGTAACCATCTGAGCCTGAAGCTTTGTCATTCTTCATTTAAAAGATAGTGCTTTTACAATATCTGAAGTCTGATAATGAATTCATAAATATGGAAACCATGAAAGCTAATATCTCCTATATTTAACTCATTTCCCTAATGCAGGTGTTCTGGTTAGGTGAGCTGAGTATTTCTTCTCTTTGTATATAAAATACTAAAATTTTTTAATGAGTTGTTTGCTGGAGGTAATTGATTACAAGGTGGTAGGATGGAGTCTATGTGATATATAGCATGAAAAATATGAAGCTATATTTGTAACTTGTGTGGGTTTATTATTATGCGAGCAATTCACTGTAGTAGAAGTGCAGCTAATGTTCTTTTTATGCTATCTTTCTTTTTTGCTTTTCTCCCTTTCTCCTTGATACACTAGTGAAAGAAAAAAGATGGGTGAAATTCAAGGCGGAGGAGGATCCAACCTCTATTCCAGGTAATTGCTTTTTGCCTAATACAGCTTTATTTCAGTTTCACAGCCTTGGCTCACTTGCTTCAGAATGTTTTTATCAGATTAGCAAAAATGGTACTCTGTTTTGAACCGTTGAAATATTGCATAGTTGCCTCTCTGATATATATTTTGGTATATATATATATATTTATATTTTATTATACACTTTAATTTGGAAAATTATGCATACATTGTTACTCTGGCTTTATTGTTTCTTCTACTCCTTTTATACTCACCATTTGATCATTTTAGTTGAATGGATATGTTGGCTCAACGGGCAGCGCAAAAAGGCTCCAACACTAGAGGTAGATATAGACATCTATTTCTCTTTCATTTTTTGTTTTATTCATTTCCCTTCCTCTCCACCCTTAATTTTTTTAGGCAAAAAAAGGTGGATTATGTCTCTGTTACCATTTATTTATAAAATCACCATTGACTCACCTCCTAAATGTTCAAGTTATCCTGGACACCCTTTTTCTCGTAGTGATATCTAATTCCTGCTGAGAGACATTTTGGTATGGTCGTTTTCATTGTTTGACAATTTTTTCCATCCCTTCAGGAAATGATGGATTTGGAAGCAAGGCGTGAACGTGTCCGGCAGAATGTTGCTCGTATGTGTCATTTCTACAATTAGTTAACAATTTTGTCTTGTTTTTTCTGCTACCTTCTAGCTCTTTTTGAAACATAGAGTTGCAGGTTTACTAAATAGAAATTTTCTTACAAAATCAGTGTTGACCTTGTGGCTTCTATAGGAGCATCAATTAAAATGTACGATAAGTATAAAGGCATGCAATAATCTTATTTCCATAGGATGTCTCTGTTATAAGCTTCAAAGATAAGGAGATGAGAGAGAGAGAGAGAGAGAGAGAGAGAGAGAGAGAGAGAGAGAGAGAGAGAGAGAGAGAGAGAGAGAGAGAGAGAGAGAGAGAGTATACAAGATACTCCTCAGTTGCACATAACTCTCTCAACTGCCTCAAAATATGCCTCTCACTTTAAATACTTGATGCTGTCAGTAGTGCCAAAATACAGAAGTTATCTTACTTCCATTTATTATGAATCAATTTTATCCTAATTAGCTGATAGCTATTTTGTTTTAATCATGCTGGAAAATAGAGTATAAAGTATAAGAGGAAGATCATTGTATTCCATTGAAAATGGATAGAGTATGTAGGTGCTTATATAAAACACCAATGCATCATTTCTCCTAGTATTATGCTCTAGAAATCAGCCTTTAATCATGCTAACAGACAAGAATTAAGCTAAAAATCTAGCCTTGAATTAAGCCAATCTAACAGTCTGTAAACTGCCTATTAACAACAAATCTTAATCAACAGATTCTTAGTGGACTGTTTTCCATGTCTTTGAATGTTTGTTATGTTGCAATTTGCAACCTCAATCATCCTGTAAATAGCAGAGATCAAACATTGGGATCGGGCATAATTTTGATAAATAGATCTAAACCAGTTTTAAGTGCTTTTTGAATTTTATTCATTTTTCAATGCTGGATCCTGGTTATTGATGCATTTTTTTAAAGAAAAAAAAAAAGAGGGCTTTTTGAGGAGTCCCTCTACCTTCATTACCAATTTTTTCCCTTTAATATGGCATCCTCTGTTCTTTCTTCATTTAATCCCAATGGTTAAAAATCTTTTAAATGTTTGCTGGGAAATTGTTGTGAATACCTTATACCTTATAAGTTGGATTGCTCTACTGTCGCTTTTCAGTTTTATACAGAGACCTTATAAGCATTTTTTTTTTCTTAAATTTCGTGAAGTTCTGAAGAAAGAAGAAGAGGAAAGGAAAGCAAGAGAAGGCAGTACACGCAAAGTCGTCAACACTGGTCAGCTTCTTACTGGAATCTCTTATGGTATCTGTACTATTATGCTCATGCAATTATTCATAATTATACTCCATGTGTATAGGTAAAGTTGGAGGTCCAGATTTGAAAAGTTTCATGCGGCAATTTCCTGTTTCTTCTGAAGGTAATGCCTTTCTTTTCCCCACATAAATGTTGCTTAGAATGAGGAATCTTACCTCAATGCTATCTTTCAGCTTGCAATTGAATAATCTCTGTTCAGTAGCGATCCCATGGAGCGGTACAAATTTTCACATTAATTATTTGTCTTCCTTGTTTGTTCTCAAAGGTGACAAAGATCAGGAAGAATCCGTTGCGATGGAAGGAGTGAGGTACGTCTGCTAAGATTTATGTATACATGTACTTTATGAATGATAAAGTTAAATAAAAAGCCCTAGTGCCGAGGGTTGCAGCATTTTATGTAGTTGTCTTGTCTTTACTGTTTACTAAGGGTGTAAGTATTTTATTGTTCATATACATCTTTGACCAATTTTCTTCTTGATCTATGATTATCAAAGAAACAAAAAAACCCTGATTTATTCCTAGTTGTTTAAACCTTGTTGTGTTTTTATTATGGAAGGAACTCCAAAGAGAGAGAGACAGACAACGCAAAACAAGTTCCAGAGTATGTTCTATATTCCTCATCCGCTTGTTTGTGCATGAATTGCTACTTATACGTTGAAATCATAGATAATGTGGAAATGAGGAGAGCTGTGGATCCCCTTGTTCTGAATCTTGAAACAAAGAGACCCATAATTTCTAAGTTTTGAGTGACCTGATAAATTTCACTGAATTCAATTTTCCTAGTTTTTTCCTTAAAAAAATGCATGCTGTATTGATAGTTCTACATTGGTGAACCTCTTTTCCAGGTCTACAGAGCCAACAGGATCTGGTAAAAATTTCAGACCAGGGACATGGCAGCCACCAACATGAAGTCCGATTTATAATGGATGCATATTTAAGGGTCTGAACTCACTAACCCTTGTCTCTAAGCATAATGCACTGAGTTGTTTTGCCATTCCGAAGAGCATAGCTGAGTTGTTGGTGTAACTATGTATGGGGTTGTAGGTGAAACACTGCATGGTTTTGTGGAAGCTTGTTTCGGTCACAATGCAATCAATACATTCATTCTTTTTGGTTTTCCCTTTCTCAACCCAAGCACGGTACACCCTTAACCACACTGTCGTATTGATTTGAGTCTTGGTTGTAGTCCCTTTATTTTTACTTATAAATGCGTACACAAAGTTGTACACCAAGTTTATTTACATTAATGTACATCCAAGTCACTATGACATGCGTTTTTGTACATCCAACTCATTAATGTCTTATCCACTTTTTGAGTAGATGAAAATGAATCATCCGGTGAAATTTTTCACGTTGATTCTCATTTCACAGCCACGTGTAAGTTTGATATGGAGCTTATGTTTGATATGTCAATGCCTACGAAGTATCAATATGAATAATGTTAATTGTCTTAATTATTTTTCTCAACTAATTTTTTCCCAACTTACGTAATAATCCAGCAACAGTGATTGAATTGTTTAAAATAAAATACACAATAATTTGTCACATAAGGATGAAGAGTTGTGACTACGATAGGCTAATTGTTCAGTCTCTGTCAAGGTAAACAAATTAAAGGAAAAAAAAAAAACCAATAAAATTATAAGCAGATCTTAGAATTGTGGCAGAAACATCATTCGTACACGTCCATTCCATCTCCAATCCCATCCAACGGCCACCAAAAACCCCCCCACCGCATTCGGTATTTACACAAATGCCACTACGTACGTAAACCCCGTTACAGCAAGCAACACGTAGCACACTCTGCTTCATTTCACACAGAAACAGAGAGCTGCGTCACCTTCTTCTTCTTCTACTTCAACGCCGTCGTCGACTCCATGGAACTTAATCCATGTACATAGCCACGTCAGCATTTTCTTCTTCCAAGCACCTGAACCGCCGCACCAGTCATCCACCGCTTCGATAGAAATATGGCCACCATTGGTAGACATATAATCACACTTACACATACAACATATATATTATATATGTTTGCGTTCAACTTAGATAATCTTTTGTGCTTTTTTACATAGTATCATACTTGAACATATCCTTTGAATATCTTCAGCTTCTGAACATGCTTTTGAGGGAATACTAACCAAACTTCCAAGCCTGGAGGTGGCGAGTTTTGGAAAATTCTACAGTCTACCTGCTCTCAATGACCCAAGAATTGGTATGCAGTTATTGTGTGTTTACACTTTACACCAATGCGCGATGCTGAAAAGATAATTGATTGGGAGAATACATCACCAAAGCAAGTTGAAATTCCCTTTAAGCCTGCTCGCGTTCTCCTCCAGGTTCATATCTGTGTTCAGTGATCAAGATGTTATTAATTTTTTGAAAAGTGTTCTAATTTCAGAAGGCATTATGTTTGTTTCCCAGGATTTTACTGGAGTACCGGCTGTGGTTGACCTTGCATGTATGCGCGATGCCATGAAGAAGCTTGGCAGCGATCCTAACAAGATCAATGCATTGGTTTGTAATTTTTCTGCCATACACTATACTAACTTCTTGAGTCGTTTTCTATCAATTAGTAGAATCATAAGAAAAACAAATGTGTTATTAACATAACAAATGAAATTCCATGTATGTTCGTAGTACATTTTCCTGGTTGCATTTTATGCTTACAATTTGTCATTTTTATATTTATTTTAGAGGTTTATTTCATGGGGTTTGATATAATATTTTCATCAGGTTCCAGTGGACCTTGTCATTGATCATTCGGTTCAGGTTGATGTAGCAAGAACCGAAAATGCACTACGGGAAAATATGGAACTTGAGTTTCAGAGGAATAAAGAGAGATTTGCTTTCCTTAAAAGGGCATCTTCTGCTTTTGGTAACATGCTTGTTGTTCCTCCTGGTTGTGGAATTGTCCACCAGGTAAAGAAGTTTGTTATAAGGCATGGATAATCTTCCTTTTCCTCTGTGGCTGGCTGCTATAGTTACCTCTTAGATTGATTGCTGAGATTCTACTACAAGGCATATTCAAGTTGTGAAATTGTAATTTTTTTTTTTTCTAAATTTGCACCTTATTTTTCAAAGTGCTTTTTTTTTTTGTGGTTCACTATTTTTTCTTGAGTCTCTCTATAGGGTAGGTCTGGTCTGCTTTTTGACACTTTTATATCTTGTGAAGTGTAAGCTGTGTCTTTTTCCCTTTGATTATGGATTGTAATTGATGGGTTGGAATTTTTGGGTCCCTGCTGAGTTTTCAGGTTAATCTGGAATACCTTGGAAGGGTTGTTTTTAACACTGATGGCATTCTATTCCCTGATAGTGTGGTTGGTACTGATTCCCACACAACTATGATTGATGGTTTAGGAGTTGCTGGCTGGGGAGTGGGTGGAATTGAAGCTGAGGCAGCAATTCTTGGCCAGGTAAAGTGTGCTAATTATAGATTTCGTTCCATCTCTGATGAGTCATCATAGGCCTGTGTAATCTAGTTTAACAGTCTAGCTAAAGGCAGCGTATCTAAAAGTAGAGGTTTGACTTTATTATGCCTTTCGTGCTATAATATTTTCCAGCCCATGAGCATGGTGTTGCCTGGTGTTATTGGCTTCAAGCTTACTGGGAAATTGCGTGATGGTATCACTGCTACTGACTTGGTTTTAACTGTGACACAAATGTTGAGGAAGCATGATGTTGTTGGCAAGTTTGTTGAGTTTTAGGGTAAAGCTCGGTAATTATTGAACTGCAGGTTATATTTTTTTGTTACTGTACTTCGCCATACATGACAATTCATATGTATATGCATGCAGGTGAGGGTATGAGTAAATTATCACTGGCTGATAGGGCCACTATTGCAAACATGTCACCTGATTATGGAGCAACCATGGGCTTCTTCCCTGTAGATCATGTTACATTGCAGTATCTTAAATTAACTGAAAGAAGTGATGAGATAGTGAGGCTCTTCCTTGTTTCCTTTTGTTTTTGTTTTTTTATGTAGTCTTTTATTTTTGAGTGACAAAATGCTGAAAGTAGTTGGATTGTGGGCTGAACTTAAAAGATATATTGTAACCATGATATTGATTATGTATCAGATTGTATTGATAGAATCATACCTGCATGCAAACAAAATGTTTGTTGACTACAATGAGGTAAAGTTTCCTTTTTCATGTCAGTTTCATCATTATGAAGTCACTTTAAGATGACTGTCTTAGATCTAACATCTAGGGGATTTGTGGTCAACCTCAACAAGAAAGGGTGTACACATCTTATCTGCAGTTGGACCTCGCAGATGTTGAACATTTGTAAGCAAGTTTTCAATGTTCACTTTATGCTTGTGTGTGCTTGCAGTGGCCTGCAAAAGTACTTGAACCGGCAGGGCTTTCATGTTGTTGGCTTTGGTTGCACAACATGTATTGGGAATTCTGGAGAACTTGATGAATCAGTTGCTTCAGCAATTTCAGACAATGGTATTGTGAATCTCCACTGATCATTCAAATTCACTTATTAGTGAGTATTACTGCAATAATCTGAAAGAAGATAGTGAATTTAAATATATTTTCAGGCAGATATTATAATTTTTTTCCAGATGAGTTACATGATTTAGGTGGACTGTCAGCCAATGTTTTATTCTTTTGTGGTTCTTTGTACTGCAAAACCATAGGTCTTTTCACCTTCTCTTGTCTGAAATTTATGCCTGCAATTTTGAGGAAGATTAAAATTGAGTTTTGAAGCTTATTTGAATTTTGAGTTCCTTGTTTTCATCTTTTAGTGTGTCCTTTCCTTTCTTTTTCTAATTTAGTTTACTTCATGGTTGCCTTCTGCAGACATTATTGCTGCAGCCGTTCTTTTGGGAAACCAAAATTTTGAAGGCCATATCCACCCGCTAACAAGAGCTAATTATCTTACTTCTCCTCCATTGGTTGTTGCCTATGCACTTGCTGGTACGCTATGTGAAGAGTTTTTGGTGGTAATATACCATAGTTTTTATCTGCCTGTGTGAAGGAAATGCTCTTTGGATGCGTTCAAGATATTCCACACTTGAGAACTACTAAAATTTGACTGTTGGTTTGCATAAATTAGCTAAACAGTGTCCAGTTTCATGTCGAAATGTTGACTTCGTACACAATCCCTTGAAGGGGCTAAGACAAATTTTTCTTTTCCTGTCATCGAATTATGCATCAAAGATTTACCCAGGAAGGACTTCATAGCAGACATAAGAAAGATCAGAACAAGCTTGAGGAATGGAAACCTTTTCCTTTGTGCTTTGGCCCCCTGGCTACACTTCAAGACAGGGTGAGGGGAATTTACTTGATACTATCTAGTGCCTGGTTTTCTCTTTATGTATCCACCTCTAATGCAAGAACCTGTTCTAGGCTTTCAGCACCAGTGGCCGAAAATTGTGATAAATATTGTACTCTACAATTCCATGGAACTTTTTAATTTATAATCTAGCAAAGGATAATAATTAGATTTACAACTGCATTCATTTCTATTACCATATAAGCTTTTATGCCACACATTTTTCTCTTCCTGCAAACAGTTTGGTTTAAATAAAAAGGTGCTTGATTAACTCTAATCATTTTTAATCCTTACAGGTTGACATTGATTTTGATAAAGAGCCAATTGGAATAGGGAAGAATGGGAAGAGTGTATACTTCAAGGATATCTGGCCTAGTAATGAAGAAATTGCAAAGGTGGGTTATTTCAATTCTGAGATTTTTTATTTTTGGCAGTAACTGTTGAATAGTTAGATTCCATTGAAATTTGAATGTTATGCATTTGTAGGTTGTTCAATCTTGTGTCTTGCCTGATTTGTTCAAGAGCACTTATGAGGCCATTACAAAGGGCAATCCTTTGTGGAACCAGCTCTCTGTCCCTTCTTCAACTCTTTATTCTTGGAATGCAAACTCGACTTACATTCACGAGCCACCCTATTTCAAGGACATTACCATGGACCCTCCAGGTCCTCACGGCATAAAGGATGCCTATTGTTTGCTAAAATTTGGTGACAGTACGTATAACCACAGACCATATTTCTTCATCAGGGAGCATCCACAAGGACAGCCCTGCTGCAAAGTATCTCCTTGAGCATGGGGTGGATAGCAAAGATTTCACTTCTTATGGTAGTCGCCGGGGAAATGATGAGGTAATGGCACGGGGAACCTTTTCCAATATCCGCATTGTCAACAAACTTTTGAATGGTGAAGTCGGTCCAAAGACAATTCACATCCCAACAGGGGAGAAACTTCATGTGTATGATGCAGCAACGGTGAGTTCCCTGATGTTTTGCATCTCCACGAAGGCTGCTGGCCAGAACACCATTGTCTTGGCTGGAGCTGATTATGGAAGTGGCAGCTCTCGAGCTTGAGCTGCCAAGGGTCCGATGCTACTGGTGAGCCTAACTCTTCCTCGATTTGTTTCTTTCGTTGTTATGTGCCCCGAACATCTCCCAATACTTTGCCTTACAAGGCTTTCTTCTGTATCAGGGAGTGAAGGCAGTTATTGCTAAAAGCTTTGAAAGAACTCATCGTAGTAATCTGGTAGGAATGGGAATCATTCCCCTTTGTTTCAAGCCAGGTGAGGATGCAGACACACTAGGATTAACAGGTCAAGAGTGCTGCAGAATAGACCTTCCTAGTAAAGTTAGTGAGATAAGGCCTGGCCAGGATGTTAAGGTCACAACTGACACAGGCAAATCGTTCACATGCACATTCCGCTTCGACACAGGTACACAATTTGCTTTTAGTTTATGTGTGAATGTGAGTATAGTTGTTTTACATGAAGGGACCAAACTTTAAGGTTCACTTGGTCTCTTTAAGTACAATGTTTGAACTTGATATGAGTGGCTCTGCAGGTTGAGTTAGCATATTTTGACCATGGTGGCATTCTCCCATACGTGATTTGAAACTTGATTAAACAGTAAGTAGGCTTTTGATGAGCTTTTGGATCAGCAGCCTAGCTCTCACCTCATGAACGTCTCTCAGTTGAACTTCTTTGGGCAAAGATACCTTTTATCAACATAGGGAAAGGGAATCAATCATCTTCAAATGCCCAAATGTATATTGTGGTCAACAGAATGAATATTATAATGTGGTTAACAGAATGTATATTATGTTTTGAAAAATAAAACCACTACCCCTGTGGCCCTGTTCATTTAAATATTATGCTGAAGTTCAGACTAGCATGTTAGGAATTCTTTAACTTTGATCAGGATGACTCTAAAAGTCAACAACAAATAAAATAGCATTTCTGTGTTTGGAATTTGCTAAACAGAGAATCAAAATGTTTAACCCTGGGAATAGTTATAGGACTAGGATTGTCCTTTTTCTGATTCCATAGATGCTCTATTTAGGATAGAAAACTTACCTGACTTAATAAATTACTTGAACAAGTAGCTCATCCATATGCTGTTTGTAAACACAGCATCTTCAATCAGACAATTGGGAGATTAACAAACAGCATCTCCTGATTACAAAGTATGCAAGTCTATCAATAAATAAATTGGTCTTCAAGAGTCCTTCAAGTGGTCTTGAGAGTGAGGTCAAAGGATTAGAATTAAAATCCATCCCAACACTCCACCCTAAATTATATATCACAATAGGCCGGTTAACTAAGATTATTCTTATTATAATTTATAAGTCAATGGATTATCAAATTCAAATTTAATCAATATTATATTTTATTAATTTTTTTAATATAATACGTTTTAACTTACATAGTTAACCGATAATGTAATAGTTATGGTTCTACATTTTTGTTTAATGAGGCCGGCCGGTCTCTCTTTATGGGCCTTTTTGCTACACAAATTGTGGGCCTGGGCCATGATGAGTCGGCCTTAAACCCAAATCCAAAGCGAAGCCCACATCACATGCTTCTCTGGCAACTTGGTCTGAAGGCTTCTTCTTCGTGTCATTCCGTGAATTAAACCAAAACCAGACGAGAGGTTCTCACAGATCAGGTCCCCTCTGCTTCTCAGAATCCCAGGTCAGTCCGTAAAGGTACACCCCCTCTCTCATGGCTCTCATTTTCTTAGCTCGCTTAAAATTACGTATTCAAACATAGTTTCCAAATAGAATTTAGATTTATATAACGAGGTGGTCGTTATTCAGTCTCGCTATTTTCAATTGGAACTTTGGTCCGATTTGCTACTGATCCCAAGTGCTTATTTGAATTCTATGATTTCTTCCTATCATGTTCTTATAAGAATCTGCTTCATTAGTGACTACTGAATCAGTTCTCAATGTAATTAAGCAAGTAATATCAAGCTGATAATTGCATAGCATAATATGATTAACACGTTTAACTGGTCTAATTCGGCTAATTAGCCAAGTAATTCTTACCTTCAGTTCATGTTGTTTCGTCTCCGTCTTATGCATGAGCATGAATTCGTTCATACATTCATTGTAAGAAGAAGAAGGTGATCTGATTGCTTTAGGAGATATAATTCCTTCTCCTCGTAATTTGATAACATGTTAAGTGTATGCATCCCCATGCTCCGCTGTAATTTATTGAAACACCCCATCTTCTTCTCTCTCTCTCTTTTATGTATTTGTATTCTCATGTTTGGCTTGCATTTAATTGATGCGGTTTTTGTAATGGAAGTTTCTTTTCTGGATGCACATAGGATAGGTTAGTGTCACGATGCCCTCAGCTCAAGATCCATTCTATGTTGTGAAGGAGGAGATTCAAGAATCTGTAAGTTGTCAAATTACGTAGTCATTTGGCACCTTTTGGAATGAAGCTCGGTTTATATATTTTATTATATACATATTATCAGTTCAATATGACCCTTGTGTAGATTTATACATTTTTTCAAGTTATTTACCATCATTTTTTGGCTTTTGACTCTCTCTCTCTCTCTCTCTCTCTCTCTCTCTCTCTCTCTCTCCCCCTCTCTCCCACACACCCTAACACACTGTCATCTACATCCTTCACTTTATTGACAGATGAAGTTGGCATTGACTATTGGTGCTGAATTTGTTTTGATGACATTATCTTTGGGATTAATTCTGACTGTTATATTTCCTTCTGGCTAGATTGATAAGTTGCAGTCTTCTTTTCACCAATGGGAGCGTTTTTCTTCTGATGCTGGGGAGCAAGTGCGCCTCACAAAGGAGCTGCTTGCTAGTTGTGGAAGCATTGAGTGGCAGGTGCACCGATATTACCACATTTTATTCATTTTGATTTGGTTTTGCCTGTGTTTTTTTTTTTTAAATAAAGAATATATTGTAAGAATCTGTCATGAACCTTAACCTATGTTAATAATCAAAATTCAACATCTGTTTGCAACTACTGAAAGTATGCTTTCTTGATAGGAAGGTGGATGAATTGGACAAAGCAATTTCTGTAGCAGCTAGAGATCCTACTTGGTATGGCATCGATGAAGTGGAACTTGAAAAACGAAGGAGATGGACGAGCACTGCTCGTGCCCAGGTATAAATGTATCGTCTGTTAATCTCTGTTTGTTTAGGACGTTTTAGTGACAGTGATGAGCCTATATAGTGATCTTTTTCATATGGAGTTGTCATAACAAACATTGTCTTGATGATTTACATTGATTTCCTACCTACATCTCTTACATAATTGCAATTATGCTATATATAATTGGCAATTCATTGCATATGAGCCTTTTGGCTTTGCTCTGTGTGTGCCTTTGTAGCCTGAAATATAGTTTTAATTTCTTGTGGTTTTAGATATTTTATTACATATTGAGCCTTTGTGTGGTTTCCATTCTATTATATATTTGTACAGCATATTATGTGGCTGTCTTTTGGCTTTGTATGAGTATGTGTGTGCATCTCCTAAATTAGTCCAATTGTCAGGTGGGTGCTGTAAAAAAAGCAGTGGAAGCTGGAAAGGAGTCTACTGGAAGTGTGAATGGGATGCGCCGAGAACTAATGAGACTGGCAAATTCTCATGAGACAGATAGATCCAACCAGTATGCTGCAAATAACGACGATCTCATAACATCAGAATCCGATAGGCAGATGCTTCTCATAAAGTAGGTTTTTACTTTTTTCAACCTTCCACACACACTCACATCTTATTGACACATGTTTGAGAAAAAAGATATTCATGAGTTACAAGTTATCATTCTTTTCTTTGGGAATTCATTCCCTGACTGTGTTTGTCTGTATTTTATATAAGCTGGAAAGGGTTGTCTGTGTTATAACCCATGAGATATTTACCTAAATGAAGTACGTCCTTGAGCGGACACAGCCCCAGGGCTATGGGGAAAGATTTAGATCGATTGCCCTAGATAGACAACTACATAGAGTGAAATTATTGAATTTTATCATGGGAAGTTAGGGAAACACTAGCCCAGTTTCTAAAAACATAAAAGATTTTGCTATTTGACCATCTGAGCTTGTAATTTGATAGAAGACCCTTTTTCTGAATCCCTTGGCCAGTTGTATCTGTTACTAAATTTCTTTTTATTTTATTTGCCTGTCAATTGGTGCTTGTAGGCAACAGGATGAGGAATTGGACGAACTCAGTGCAAGTGTGGAGAGAATTGGAGGTGTTGGGCTTACTATACATGAAGAGCTCCTCGCACAGGTAAGACTTTTGTAAGTTGCTATTCCTGATAGTGTCTACTGAAATTAAACTGCAGATATTGACGATGGGAAACTGGACAGTTCATGTGTTTTCTCTAAGCTTTTTAACTTTTTATTTTTTATAAGTATATATTAATCAAAGAAAGAGAGCAAGGGCAGAGCTCAAACACAACCAATTTGATGCATGTATCTTGAACCCTTATTTATTAGTTGTGAATTAGTTGTTTCTGCCATACACTTCTGGGTCATTCTTGCTACTTTGTTGTACTAAAATGTAAATCTTTTGGTGCTTCAGGAGAGGATTATAGATGAGTTGGGTATGGAAATGGACAGTACATCAAATCGTCTTGATTTTGTTCAGGTGAGTCTCTGTTTGCAGGTTCAAAGATTTATTTATTTTCCAATTTTTAGCAAAGTATGGACCATCCTACCAATAAGTTCCTGAAATTCAGGAAGTTAGCTTTAACTTTCTGTCAGCTTGGTGATTAACTGAAATGCATATGTTACTGATCCCAGAAGAGATGAAAAGTTCCTTCTTAACTCTTGCAGAAAAAAGTGGCAACAGTCATGAAGAAGGCTGGTGTAAAAGGCCAGATTATGATGATACTATTTTTGGTGGTCCTGTTCATCATCCTTTTTGTTTTGGTCTTCCTCACCTAGGCTCAGGGGCAGAACATAGAAGGGACTAAGAGGACATTTACATTATAGAATACCAATATGTTGAGCATATGTGTCACTTGTGAAAACATTTTGTCTTCTCTTCTATTCTTCTCATGAACAGTTCAGAGATTCTCTAAATTGGCATTCTGATTAAATTAAATCAAACCTCCAAATGATCTTTATGTTAATGGTAATATGAGTTTAATTTTCTTTTGTATTTAATTGATTAAAATTGCTTCTTCTTTTTCCCCCTTAAGAGTGGGTTTATTTGAACCCAATTATTTTGCATCTTGATTCTTGAACCAACTATTTTTTTTATGTTACTTATTTTTCCCATATTTACCATTGCAAAAAACTGCAACCAAACAACTCTTTGTCTTTCTATCGCCAGTTTTAGGTGGAATGAGGTGTTAATAATAAAGCTTAAAATTGAATTTATCTGGTTTGCATCTCCATGAGAAGCCACCACGCCTCCACTAATTTTGGAGAAGTGTTGTTGATGTCATTGAGATGGTGTTTTATTAACTTAATTGGCTAGCACTCTAACCGAACCGCCAGATCTGGTTACCATAGTCAAATCCGGCCATGGTGTCGATTTGTTTTTTATTAACGAAAAAAAGGTTTTAAATTTTGTTTTTTGGTACTTTTTTTGTAATAAAGAAGATGAATGAGGGGAAAACAAAAAACTTCGTTATTATATTTTCAAGGAGGTTGACTGTAGATTTAGGGGTCTAAACAGGTACACTATGTATTTCTTTAACTTGTACATTTGTTTTCCTTTGCTAAACAATTGAACTCAAATAAACCCACTCTTAAGAAAAAAACAAAAGAAACCAATCTCAATTAAATACAAAAGAAAAATAAACTCATATTACCTATAATTATAAAAATCAAGTATCTAAATGATGTTGTGAGATTTAAATTATGGTATTTGATTAAATTTAATGAGAATTCCAATTTGGATCATGTATCTAAATGATACTGTGAGGTCTAAATTATGGTATTTGATTTAATTTGAACCTCTGCAATATTCATGAGAAAAATAGAATAGAATACAAAATGTTTTTACAAGGGACATGTGCTCAAGACATTGTACATATCGTAAATTGTTATTTTCTTTTTCCTTTTTTCTTCAAAAGTTTGCAGGGCATGGCCCCTCCTTCCTAGTCCCTTCTATGATCTGCCCCTGCTAGTTCCAACTGTGTAGAGATTTGGTTGCTCGCGAGGCTAGAGCTAGTGCCTTTGCTCTTGTATCCATCATCACCCACTCCCTCTCAGCACGCCGTTGATGTTGCCTTGCATTTTTTGCTCGCTTTGGAGCTAACCGAGTATCCCTTTCCTCAAATGCAAGTCTAAACTTTTCAGCTATGGACAATTCCGTGGGGCTTGAAAGAGATGGAGGCATTGCCTTTGGTGCAAAACCACACACTGCCCAAGTTTTGGGATCAATATCCTTGACAATGGAATCATCCAATTGGATATTTGGAAATGCTTCCATGGGAACTTGGCCTCCCCTGAATCCGAAGGGTGGTGGCTTTGGATTTACTATAATGCGCGGGCATTCAGTGGAAAATCCCTCCAATGAATCTTTATCAATCTTTGGCTGCGAAAACGGAGAGGACTTGTGAAAAAATATCAACAGGCAGTAACATACAAAGAAGTAGAGGATGATTCTCCTACTTGTTTCTCTATAAAGGAAGCAAGTTTGAACAATCCAAAATAAACCAACTGAATAGTCATAAGCCAACTACAAGGACACTTCTATATCTAAGATGACTCATGCATGACACATACCTAAAACAGAAGGACACTTCTAGTTCTACATACCAAAAAAAGGTCTGTTAAAACATTCGTTTAACATCCCTATACTTACTAGTGAGTGCTGACATGTTACCATGTATATGAACTTTCTGTTATCTAGCATTCAGACACCGGATCCCTTTTTTCTTTAATAATTTCCCACTTTTTGGATAAGTTCACACACTGAACCAAGATCATGTCCAATAACTTATTGGTCGTAACAAGCATGACATCACAATTTGTCTTACTACAAGTTCTCATTTTCTAATGCAAAATGTGTTTGACAGTAGAAATCCAGTCAAGACATTCACGTATTCTACTGTGAAACTAAAGAGATGACAAAACTTCCTGATACCATAGTAGACAGAAAAGATCAGACCAAAGAACTTCCAACATTGATGAAGAAAAAGTATCATATATACGACATACTAATTACATACCCACACAAGCCACCGCAATGACTCTGCACCATGAGCAATTTCTGCTGTATTCAGTTCTTCCCAGGAATCTCCCTCTACATCATTCAACTTCGGTTTAAATATATCCAAGCACCTGCGTGCAGTGTGGTCACTCCTTGGGCTCCCTCTGCAACATTAACTTTGGTTCATAGCCTGTTTTGAAGTTTGTACTCCTAGTCAAAACAAAATATTCTGGGCCGATTCAATAGCATGGGATGGAACCAAAATATAAAGACATATGAAGAATGTTCTGGGTTAAGTAACTGAGTCTAGAAAAATTTTCTTTGATGGAGACAGTTTGATATGATGGTTTACTAAACTAGAAATATGATCCAATTGCTATTAATTCATTCTACACTGGCAAGGTACAAACATATTGCTCTTTGTTTGCCTACTTTTTAGTTAAAAAACTGTGTGAGTGTGTCATCAAAAAATAAAAGGAAAGAAACTAATTCCAAATTCACTGAAGTGTTGATGTATCAATCAGACATGTCGCATGCACATCAAAACTAAAATCACTGTTTTCTGATTTTATTATGGTTATGGAATCTTTACACTTATTCAAGAAGCTCTGTTCTGACTGACCATGAGAAAAATTAATGTGTATAGAAAAAATGGTAATGAAAGTTTAAACATCCATTATGTTATCGAAAGGTGTTTACCCGCATCTCAACGTCTCCAATGAAAGACAGTGCTGCACAAGTTCTGAAACTCCAGCAGCAGTAATTTTATCACACCGGCTGCAGAAGAAATGTCTCAGCATAACTAAAGACTTCCAAAACCAAAAACATTTTACTAACTTAAATATTGGCCAATCACTACTTAAAAGATTGAAACAAATACTAATTAATAGCCAACATAACTTTTCCCCTCACATATAAAACCTATGAGTTTGCTTACAAATCTACACACATTTGATGGCTCAAGATTATGATAAACATGCATGCAATACAAAGAACAAAGCATGCATATTTCACAGATTGGATATCAGAAAAGATAAGACTAACAATGATCTGATTTTCGTAAAACATTGCATCCTCTTCATCTTATTAGTTTGTTGGTATCACACAAATAGCTTACTTAATCCTCAGTTAAGTTGATGTACGATACAAAACTGAACTCCTCATACCTAATATCAACGGCTCGAAGAGACCCACATATCTCGGCCACTTTGGCTAACCCGAAATCCGAAACATCTGACCCAGAGAGGTCAAGAACTTTCCACGAATGATCAGCTAGAGAGACAACAACATCATCGTTTAGTAACCTTCTTCTTCTGGCAATTGCCACCAGCACAATCTACAATGAAATGAAAACTCTTAATAACAACTACAAATTGTTTAACACACAAACAAAAACCCATTAACAATGAAGCATCCCAAAACAGTTCCTCCAAATTTTGAAACTCTAGAGTCTAGAGACTATGAGTCAATGAGGGTTGTGCTAAACCTTAATATCGGGCGGAAAGTTGAGCGCAATCTCAGCCAAGTCGGCGACGATGTCCTCCAAATGGCTCCCAACGACTCCGAGACACAGACAGAGTAAGCTGGGAGGAGACTTTGTCCTTTCAAGCTGTGTTCCTGCCATGAATAAAGAAATTTGAGCATACAAATAATATATATATATATATATGTGTGTGTGTGGATGTAAATATGCAATTTTGGCGCGTACTGGAAGATTGACTTTGAAGAAGTTGGGGATTAGGGTTGGATTTGGGATTCAAATCCAACTTGCGCAGAGAATTTGCTACGCAGGCGATGGCTTTTCCTTTTTCCATCAAAATCGAAGTCGCCGACAAATGCTCCCAGCTACCAATTCAAGAAGAAACAGCTGCAATATTCATATTAAAGAATTTTTTCCTTTTCATATAAACGACACCGTTTTCCATCTATGGCGGAAGACGAGGGTATTTTCGTAAAATCCAGCTAAATTCACCTTCAGTTTTGGTGGTAGTTGGTTTGAATGCCTGTGATCAGTACACCGTTATCGTTGGGAAGGAAGAAGGAAAACGACAGCGTTTTGGATTGAGAAGAAGATGCTGAAGAGGCTGCAACAAGGACAAAACCTGTCGGCGGATGTGACTCAAGTCATTGATCAGCTGGAGCGCCACTGCTTCGCGCCCGATGGTTCCCTCGTCTCTCAGTCCGCTTACTACGACCTCTATTTCGTACTCTCTCTCTCTCTCTCTCTCTCTCTCTCTCTCTCTCTCTCTCTCTCCACATTTCTCTGCCTTGTTTGGTTGCTTGGAAAGCAATGAATTATGAATGTAATGTGGTGTTAATTAAACAATCTGAACATCTTGGGATTATTGGATTAGAATGTCTTTTGGTTACTTGGAATAATTGAATTTTGCAGGCCAGGGAGGAAATGTCCAGGGAAAGACTGCGTTACTTGGAAGTCATGGTAAGTCTGCTTGATTATGGGGTTTTGGAATTGTTTTAATTCAATTCGTTGTTCCTATTTGGATAGGTTTTTAAATGTAAGTGTGTGTGTGATGTGTTTGAATTTTGATGTAGGCAATTTATAGTGAGGCGATTGCAATGGTGGAGGAGTATCAGCAAGGCTGGAAGCACTCTCCTCAGGTTTCATTTTGTCCCACTTGAAATTTGTTGGAACTTTGCCTATACATGATTTGGCATTAAATGTGCTGTGCCTTAGTATTCTCTTCTATACATGAGACATTTTAAGTATTATTAAACTGCTGAGAAAATGGGACTTTTATCTCTGAATCAGCTGTACGAGACATTAGAGCATCGAATGATTGTTGCGGAAGCAGCTCAAAGGTTGAGGCTTCCTCTTATCTCCAAAGATGGTGAAATTCATGAGGAAGACATTGAAAAATGCAGTATAATGTCAAGGAGTTCTCTTGATAGTATGAGTACCAGTTTTACAATCAGCTCAAGTTCCAACTCCACAAATTATACTGCTGCATATAGCACAAGTAATGCAGCAAACAACAATCTTTCTCTTAGTGCTACTGATGTTGTGGAACCTGGAGTTGGTGTTCCCAATTGCATTCTTGGAATTACTCCTTCTCATTTATGGCAAACACAGCTCCACCAAGCCCCCTTCTGGATGGTAAAATGTCCATTATGGTTCTGACATACAAACATTTTGTCTTTCTATTTCTTTTCTTTTATTTATTTATTAATTATATTTGCCTTTTCTTCCACATCTGAACTTTTTTTTCTTATAGAATCTGTTATTTTTACTGTATATAATCCATTAATATGAAGATCTAACCTTGGTGTAGTTGTCCCTTATAGATTGAAATTTTTCAGATACATCTGTGATGTTTCTGACTGCAGGATATGACCGAATACAAGTTTTGTCTTTCCCGTGAGATTGAGGCTCGTTTGAAAGCTAAATGTGATAAGTTAGCCAATGCGTTTGTAATGGATGACATTGGTCTCTCTCTCTCTCTCTCTCTCTCTCTCTCTCTCTCTCTCTCTTCCCAGCCATATATGAACTCAAATCCATACCCAGTGCAATATTATATGGCTTCTTGATCTACTTCTCAGGACCTTGACTCAATCAATTTCTGTGTGAAAGATCAACTTTCATCTGTGTGTCAAACTGTTGATCTGAGTCTTTCCATTTCCTATTATATTCATTCTGGGAGAGAATACCCAAATTGACAGCTCTAATGCAAAATTTGTTATTTTGATTTTCTCTTTCCTGGTGGGGGCCATGGGGTGGTCAAGTTTACTAATATCTTGGAAATTTAATGTACTAAACATGTTTTTTAAAATTTGATAATGATGCAATGTATATGCATAATGGTTATAGGCATGATTAATACCAATGCTTTGTTGCTGCAGACTCTTCATCCAGGCATGAAAATTCAAGTGCTCAGCTTCCTGAAAGGTTTGAAATACTTTCAATGCAATTTTTATTTTATGACAGTTCTCTTTTACATGGAGCAAGATTCTTTCAATGGATGTCTGGCAATTTTATTTGACATGTAACAGTGTTACATGAGCTACTAGCTGCCATGAGTAGTCGCAATCAAAGAAGTATTTTAAAAAATGTTTGACCACTCAATGGCTCAACATGAAGGGTTTCTTCTTTTTAAGAAAATCATTATATGCATTCTCAAGATCATTGACTGCCTCACTATTTCACACTACTGTTTCTAATGACTGTAAATATGTGAGTGACACAAGAGTTTTCAATTATGTTTCTGTACCTCTCTTTAGTGCAGTGCAGCCATAAACCAATGCTTTTGGTGAATATATAAATTCCTGGAACTACTGTTGTAATTGTTTCTGTAAGTGTGATTTATAATATGTTGCACTTTCTCATGATTTTATCAGGGTAAAGTTGATAATTGAGGAGATGGATATGGAGGAAGCAGCTCTGCGGAAGGATCTATATTCTGCAGATAAAAAATTTGCTGAATACTATAATGTATGCAAATAAACAATCTGTGTTTTATGTTCCTGCAGTTTCATACAGGCTGCATTTTGTTTGTGAGTATATGTGACATAAAAGTCTTTTTGCACAAACTAGGTCTCAGAGCAGATACTGGGAGTTCTTGTGAAGCTGGTCAGAGATTTGAAGTTGCAACGTCAACATAAATATGTAAGCATCTAATATTTGTTATTGTTAATGTGCTTTTAGCAATAAAATTTTAAGGATATTCCTTAAACACTTTTGTAAGCATCCTTTCTATACGATTCTGTTTTTCTTGTTGAGCATTCTTGAACCTTTATTGTAACTGTTAATTTTATAGGATGAACTGCAAAAAATATGGCTGTGCAAAAGGTGCGAGACCATCAGTGAAAAATTGAGGTTCGTTGTCCAGTTTTCTGTATTTGAATTGTTTATTTGTGGCATTAGTGTTGTTTAATGTGCCATTTCCCATAAGCTTATGAAGTTTTGTTGTTCATGATCTACAAACAGACAAGTTCACCATTCACCCCCACTATTTATGGTTCTCATTTATTCTAGTATGATCAAATTAATTGATTTTATTCCATGAGTATGACATCCCCCATTTTATTTCAGGAGACTGGAGTATGCTCTCCTATATGAAACTTATACTGAGCAATCGATACCGGCCCTACATAAAATAAGGTTAATATTTTTTACAACTCTTTGGAAAGTGTGTGCAGCTTACTAGTTCAAGGTTAATTTAATTATTTTAGCTTATTTCTAGGAATTATCTTCTTGATGCTACAGAAGAAGCTTCTAGTACATATAATAGAGCGGTACGTTATTCTATTTCCTATCTGTTTCCCTTTCCTATGTGGTTCCTGATCATGAGTTCTTTTCATTTTTATGTGCCCAAATACAGACACATTTAAAATAATTTAACAATCATCCCAGGCTTCTAGTAGGCTGCTTGTAGTAGTGATGATTTACATTTTACATTCTTTGCCAGGTTACACGTCTTCGCGAATATCGGGGTGTTGATCCTCACTTCGATAAAATTGCAAGGCAGTACACTGATATTGTAAAGGTAATAGCAATGTTTACAGTTGCCCTTTACTTGGTTCTTGTACTAAACCCTAATACCAACATTCCCTTACAGAAATTGGAAAATATGCAATGGACAATCGGCCAAGTTGAAATGGATTTGAAACGCCAACCAAATCACCCAAATGCATAGAATCTGTTGTTTTTTTGGTGTTGTTTGCTGAGTTTTCTTTATTCGGATCATATCGAATCCATTTGTAATAGGTTTTACTATTTTACAATCCAATCCAATAATTGCATTGGATTGCCAATAAAATCTGATTTATTCGATTGGTATTTGCAATCAGCTCTTTCCTCCAATTTTTGCGTTTTGCATTGTTTTTTTTCACCTATAGATCCCTCAATTTCTGTTCTTGAATTTAAAAGCCACACCAATGATAGATCGTTCATGTTTCTAATCAGGTAAGGCATAATATGTATAAAGGATCAGATAATTGGTCTCGTACAACTTGACATGGTTTCATAGTTCAAAATGATAAGGGCCAAAACAAAGCATTAGATATCTGTGATTGAAAAGTTTAAGGTACAACTGTTGACCAAAATCCAATAATTCCTCAAAACAGATGAGAGGTAAAATCCAGTAAACAGGATACATAGATACAAGAAACTATGACAGCATTCTCAATCGTCCTCTCTTTCTGGGGGAGGACCACAAGGCAAAAGCATTTTCTGCACAATAAAGTCAAAGAAAAAAATTCAGAAGATAATTTATCATTAAGATGATTATTAAAGCTCATAATTTATAACTAGGACAATATCCAATACCCCTACTTTATAACTTATAAGATCACCATATGTATTGGAAATGGACAATGCTAAATAGCCCCACTTTTCTTCTCAAACTTTTTTTTTTTTTTCTATACTAATCAGCCCTACATAACAAGGAAAAGGAAACGCATACATCAGCATGATAAACATACAAAGAAAGGAAAAAATAAGAGCTTGCTCAACAGGTCCTCGGTTGGACTAGGTGAGTGGGTATCAACTAAAAGTTAACCAGAAAACACACACACACACACAAAATAGATTGCAGAAATTTAAAACTAAATATTTGAATCACAAGATCCCATTCACAAACTCAAGCATATACTGATAGCAATGGCAGCATTCCTTAGTAACTCAAGTATACTTACAAGCATAATGACAGCATGGAAACATCACAGCTTTAAATTACATCATATTGTAGGGAAGCCACTGATAGCAATGTCACATTCCACAACTATAACGTATAGCCAGGGAGATATAGAGTGGACAAACTCAAGAGAACTCAACAAAACCTTATCCCAACTACTTGTAAACAGTAACTAAGTGAATCTCCGCATGTCTTTCTACACTATATTCTACTAGTAAATAAGTCCCTCATAATTGGTGGACCCATTAACCCTGCCACGCAGAAATATGTACAAAAGCACCCAGTGAACTTCCAATAAGCAAGATTGTTAAAATCCTAACCATAAATCTTATCTTAACTGACCAGTGGCCACAACTTTTTAGCCACTAAACTTTATGTCAACGAAGGCTATCCTTCCTATGATTGGTTGCAAAAGCTCCACCCACCATCAAAAAGCATGCTAAGTAGAATCAGTAGATAAAGATCGTTTCAACTCAAAAAAGAAATAGACCTATAAGCCAGTTTAACCAAACCAGGAGATAAAAAGTTCATTCCAAAGAAACTATTAGCACTCTTCTCTTCCCTCAAGTGTCCTATCGTGATCCCACACATAGCACATAATCAAATATATTGAACCGGTCCTTACAATACATTACAATTACTTCCGACATGGAATTTGTGAAGGACAAACCTTAAATCAAAGACCGGACTCGGTAAGCAAATGTTTAAAAATGCACTGCAATGACAATGGCACACACACACACACAGCCAAAGCAAGCATGGACAAGCAAGAAAATCTGAAAGCACCTACAACAGTGCAAGAAAACATGTCAAGATACGGTAAGCTAACTAAAGAGAAACACCCAATACAATCAATTATCCCTATACGCGCCAAAACCAGAACTTATGAATGAAGGAGTCATAATTCATAAAAGCATCAAATAGCAAGAGAGTAGATAGAACCTGCATAAAGTTGTAGCGTTCTCTTCCAATCGACTCATTCTCGGCAATGGCAAAGTATGCAAGAAGGGGATAATGGCCAACGTAGGACGCGTAGCTATCACGTTGAATATTCACGGCCCATTCACTACACACATTCCAAAGGCAACAATCCATGAATTTCAAAATAGCATACAAACAATTACAATTAAACAAAAAAGGGTTTTCAAAGGAACAGAGATTTCACTCACTATCTGTTCATGTCGGCATGTCCGGTCCCAACGTACTTAGCTTGAAGGTGTTCAAGCTGGGAATTGATGTTGAACCTATCACTGGCCTGAACACAATAAAACCAAAAGGAAAAACAATTAGCTATGCTTATTAAGTTGAAGTAGACGAAGAAATACTACTGTATAGTGATGATTTCTAGTTTTGGAATCAGAAAAAGGAAAGAGCTTGAGGATGTTGATTTTCTTTTCTCAGGAAACAAACGGATAATTAGGGTTTTCAGAAATTATTTAGGCGGTAACTGAACGATAAGGTCGAATTGAAATTAGGATAGATAGTTACCTGCATATTGGCTACCGAGAAGAGGCACCAGCAAAAGCGAATCACAAGTGGCGAGTGAGAGAGACGACTCTAAAATGTAACCAAAAAATAAAAATAAAAACGACTGGAAAAATATTATAGTGCCTAATTTTAAACACCCTACTCACCAAAAAAATTTGTCTAAACCCCCACCCATCTAGAAACTCTTTCAAAACCCCCTAAAACTTATAATCCTAAATTACCCTTCTGACGCGCGCTGACGCATGCTGACACATGCTGACGTCACTGCAACTGTATTTTGGTGAAACTGTTTTTTTTTTTTTTTGGAATTGAAGTTTTTGCTAAAACTCAATATTTCACTAAAACTAAAATCAAACACTGAAATTGAATTTCATTACATTAAAACTGAATTTCAAAAATTCAGTTACACTGAAACTGAATTTCAAAAATTCAGTTACACTGAAACTGAATTTCAAAAATTCAGTTACACTGAAACTGAATTTCAAGAATTCAATTACACTGAAACTGAATTTCAGAAATTCAGTTACACTAAATTGAAGAATTCAGTTATGAATTCACTTACTGAAACTGAATAAAGTGATGAAACAATTACACCTCGACTAAAATGCAATTACACTTTAATTAAAAAACAATTACACCTTTACTAAAACAATTACACTTCACTAAAACAGTTACACCTTTACTGAATTCCGTTTCACTAAAAAGAACACAGCAACCTTATCAAAAAAAAAAACCAACAATACAACAAGTCATTGAGATGAGAGGAGTAGCCAACAATACAACGTCGTCCGATCACCTCACGCGCGATGAGTACACGACAGTCGCCACTGCCTCGATCTGTTTCTACCTGCAAATTTGATTCATCATATTTCAGAACCATAATTTCATTCAAAGTTCATTTAAAACTCATGTTTCACGAACTGAAACTGTTTCAAAACTGAAACTGTTTCATGAACTGAAACTGTTTAATCAATAAATTAAGTAAATTTGTATATACTTATAAATCAATTAAAAAACCCACATTTCTATCCGATTAACATAATTAAGCTAGAACTGAATTTGGGGTGAAACTGAATTTTCAGAAAGTGAAACTAAATTTTCTAGAACTGAAACTGAATTGACACAGTTACACTAATTAAGCTAGAAACTGAAACTGAATTTGTTGAATTCAGTTGCACTTTTTAATCGCCGAGGTACCTGTTTAAGACCAGACAGTTCAACAAATCAAATAGGGTTCATAAAATTGATCGTTCAACGGCCGAGTCGGGCGGTGACCACCACACACGGTGGCTGCCCAGCCCCAATCAACACACAGAAAATTACAGAACTCACCCAAAAATATTTTCGGACCTCGAATTGAGCTTTTAGGATTCGGGGGAGGCTGAACAGCAAAAAAAAACACCCAACCCGCCGCCACAAGTGGCGGATCTAGCGGTTGTAGCGGCAAACCAACCTGAAAACCAAGATTTGAGTTAAAACAACCCAACCAATAGCAAGAGCAGGTCGAGGGGACAAAGATTGATACCTGGATCGACAGAAAACAACACCGGAATCGGCCCAAAAACCGTCGAAGAAGCCGCAGCTTTGTAGCTTCGCAAAAGCCGTGGCCAGTGGTGGTCGGAGTGAGGAAATGGCATGGAGAGACTCAGCGTGAAGAGAGGAAGATATTGGTGCCAGAGCTAGGTTGCGACGCTGCCGGAAAAGAGAGATCGCCGGCGGAGGCTTCGCTGCTGTTTGGCGTCGTTCCATCGCCGTCGAGGGTCGGTTGGATGATCGGTGGACACCACCGTGTTCGTCGTGAGGAGAGGAAGCTATTGGTGCCAGAGTTAGACCGCAACGCTACCGGAAAATGGAGATCACCGACAGAGGAGCTTGGGTCTGCCTGGGTTGATCCGTTGCTGTTGTTGGGTTTCGTGGAAAGTGGACGGCAAGAGAAGGAAGCGGGTACCAAAAAAAACATAATTAAAATTTTATAAAAATTAAAAGTAAATAAAAGGGGTAAAACTGGAAAATTAAAAGATAGGGAGTCAAACTTAGCTGGATATTAGTTGACTAGGGGGTTTAGGAAAATATTAAGTGTAAGATTGGGGGTTATGGGAGAAGTAGATTTTGGGTGGGGGTTATGAAAGATTTTTTCTCTAACTAGGGGATTTATAATTATTTACATAAAATATTATTTACTATATTTTTGGGTGAAATACAAAAATGATACATAAATTTTACATAAAATCTCAATTTAGTTCATTAACTATAAAAAATGTCAATTTGATTTACAAACTTTTCAAATTGTATCAAAGCAATATAAACATTAATTTTCATAATTAACGGAAATTGGTCATGTGCACAGCAAGTGACCACATTTTTAAGGGCATTTCAATCTGTTCATCACATTTTTGTGTGACCAATTTCGTTAATTTTCGAATAGAAGTTAACAGTTGTACTTCTTTGATACAACTTAGAAAATTTGTGGACCAAATTAACATTTTCTATAGTTAATTGACCAAATTAAGAATCAATATAAAATTTGTAATCCATTTTTGTATTTAACTTTATATTTTTTAAACCAACAGCTGACCATATCAGCTGACCATAGCAGCCCACTATATTGCTAAGAGTGTGGAAATGGCCCAAAAGCCCAAAACCTTATTGACCAGCCCAAAAAAATCTTATCTCAACTCGGGCTAAGGTTTTTCCCAAGTATTTTGAACGGGTATTGGGACTAGGGCCCAATTTGGTATTAAGGCATGACAAAAAAGTTAATTACATTTACATTCCCTAAGGTTTATCGTCTTTTCACATACATCTCATGGGGTTTCAAAAATTACACATATACCCCCTGAGGTTTCAAAACTATTGCATATAACCCCCTACAAAAGAAATAAATAAATAAACAAAAAAAAAATATATTTGTATTGAGGTTGAACCTTATACCTTGAATAATCTTATTAGGCCATTTTCACCCCTTAGCATGCCTTTTTGCATAATTTTTCATTATTTTTCGTCTCCATATATGAGGTTATATGCAACAGTTTTGAAACTTCAAGGAATGTATGTATAATTATTAAAACCCCATAGGGTGTATGCGAAAAGACGATAAACCTTAAGGGGTGTAAGTGTAATTATCTCCATGACAAAAATAGAGCTTTAAAGGTTTTTATCCCAAAGGTGTTTGCTAAAAAAAGTAGAGCTATTTATTTTCAAAACTGGAGTCAAAATAAGTTGTTTTTAGGGGTTCAAAATAATCAGGCGAAGGGTTGTTGTATCATTTTTCTCACAACTATTTTACCTCATAACAATATTAAATTGACCTTAAGAATTTTTTAACAAATCACGTCCACAATTTCAAAATATTTGAAGAGGCCAACAAGCTTTGGGTCAGCCCGATTCAGTGCTCAAAATTTCGAGTTTCAGCTAGATTCAACCCATTTTAAAGCTTATATATTATTTACCAAATTACATGGCTTTATTTATTTTTTTAACAATTAAAATACTAATACACACACATATTCTTTGGTGACAAAATGTGATGAAGTTATTGTATTGCTATTTAGAGTAGAGTATAATTACACATTTACACTCATTCAATTTATTTGTCAAGTTTTATTCACCAAATAGTATGACAGTGTAAATCCGAATTTGTAATTATTTTATTTATTTCTAAAAAATAATATTTAGTAAACAGATTTGACAAATAAATTTGATAAATTCTGTTTTCGAAAAAATTACCAAATACACCATAGACCTAAAATATGCCAATTGGATTTTATTTAGATGGACCATGTTCTTTCCTTTATATATTCTCTGGACAGTGGATTCTCGATTCTTCTTTCTGTGGGTCCCACCCTTCCATTAATTTCCCTCTTGCGTGGATGCCAATCAGGGTATTGGTGCGTTCAATGCACGCGTTCCCAGAAAACAATCCCTTCATTAAAAATAGCTTTTAACCTTCAAGCCCACGTATCTCACACACGCCTAATCTCACCGTCCACGCTTCTAAACACTTAATCTCGTCAGTCCACGTGTACAACCATCCTTTCCTAATCGAATCGAATGCCATTTTTGTGGTTGAGGCTATACCGCGAAACCTCCCTCCACGGCTATATATAACAACCCACTGACTCTCCAACCTTCTCATACATTCGATCTTTGTCCGGGTTCAAGCTAAAAAAAGAAAAAGACAGAAAGCTCGTTCTTTGGGTAAGGTTCCCAACAAAGCCTTACCCTTTTCATTTTCTAAGTTTGCATTTCTTCTGGTACGATCATATCCTGTTACAAAGTTCAATTGTTGTACTCTTTTTCTTTCTTTTTGTATTTATTTGTTGCGTTGTTGATTGATTGTTGAATACTGTTTTCTACTTTTTGATATGCGTTTGGGCTGTGTCTGATTCTTTTCTTGAGGCTATCTATTTGATTGATGCTTCTGTCATATGGGTTCTGTTTACTTTTTAGTTTTCTGAATTTTGGTAGTGAAAATATAACTCTGTGGAACGGTTTGATTGCACTAGTTGATTAGGAATTTAGGACTTTGGGTATACAAGTTCATGTATTTTTTTTTGTTAGTGGTCTGCAAACTTTGTACATGCATGAATAAGTTAATCGTGGTTTTAAATTAGGAGTTCCATGTTCTTATATATCTTCCAAGTTATCTGGGTTGTGGTTTTGGAAGATTTAAACGAAACCCAAGTAACCATTTTGTAGAAAAGTTCTTTCATATTTTAGTTATTGTGAAAGAGGTTCTATATACTCCATTTTGTCATGTCATTGCCTTACAAATTTTACACATAAACAAGCGTGCTTTATTATATGTTTCATTTTGGCCTACTGTTAATCCTGTTTTAGTAGGTTGATTTTCATGTTTTCATGCTCCTAATTAGTTGGATTGGAGGTATTGATTGTTTGCATGATCGGTGGTATTGAACCAAATTGTTGTGAGGACTAAGAATGATTGGTTTTGCTCTGTTTTGTGTTTCAGCTTAATCTTCTCTCGGAATTTCGATCAAGCAAAGTACATATATGGTTGAGTTAGACGTCCAGATCCCAACTGCTTTTGACCCATTTGCTGAAGCCCAGGACGCGGATGCCCCCGGAGCCAAGGAGTATGTGCATGTCCGAGTGCAGCAGAGGAATGGAAAGAAGTGCCTGACAACAGTTCAAGGGCTGAAGAAAGACTTCAGCTACGAGAAGATCCTCAAGGACCTTAAGAAAGAGTTCTGCTGCAACGGCAATGTGGTTCAGGACAAAGAGCTCGGCAAGATAATCCAGCTCCAAGGTGACCAGCGCAAGAACGTGCTCCAGTTCCTTGTTCAGGCCAAGATTGTCAAGAAGGATCAGATCAAGATTCATGGTTTTTGAGGACTTGGGGGATTAATTGATTTGCTACTACTATTCTTATGTGCTCCTCCGAGTCCTAGGTTTGTTTGGCTCAGTAGTATATTGGGTATTGTAATAACAGCACAAGATTGTCTATAGCATCTAGTGTTCATAGACTTTCTCTTCTCCTCCTTGTTTGGAGTGATTTGTGTTGGTCTTGATCTGTTTCCCTTTATGTTGATAGAGATTCCAGTGGAATGTTATGGGATTTCATTATTTGTCCAACCTTAATGTTTTCAATCTTAGTAAATTCTCTCTCTCTCTCTCTCTCTCTCTCTCTCAGCATGCATAAATTCTGGGATATGTTATGTGCGCTGTGGAATGCAAGAACTCTTGGTATTAAGGGTGGAGAACATGGGTTAAGGAAAAGTGTAGTTGTCAAACAAAACTAGTGTGACCCAAATAGAATTCAATTTTGATGATGTTCAATGACCGTTACGATCTGCAACAGATGAATTTCAACATTCGACATATATACATTACAGGGTTGCAAAAGGTGATGGTAACACCCTGTGATAGTTCTTCCGAGCGGCTATATCTTCCACTGGCTATATCTTCCACTACCGTCTCCTCGTTCCAGCTCATTTAATAATTATCGTATCTGAATAATCGAGACCTAGGCCTTCTATGACTTGCAGCTTGGGTTCATTTCGTGTTTGTGTCATGCTCATGTCTGAACAGTTGATACTTAGGCCTTACCCTCACATGACTTGCAGCTCGGGTTCATTTCGTGTTTGTGTCATGCTCATGCTAGGCAATAGTTGTGTCGTATCTGAGTAGTTGATTCCTAGGCCTTATACAGGCTAGTCACGAGCTCTTGTTTCAAAATTCTTTTTGCTTTTGAAACTTTGAGACTACTTTTTCTCTGCTCATATTCTGATTTATGATTCAAAAAACAAATGAGAGACGAGCTAAAATAAAATTGTACACCTTCCACATTAAAATCTAGCATCTCCTAGAAACTGGTTCTACAAGTAAGCCCTCATTTATAACTTGGTTTAAGAGATCATATGACAATGCAGTCATTAGTTTCGCACAGACCCAAACTTGCCAGCAAAAATTAAATAGCTTTCTCTTCAATGATTCCTCAAAATATCAAAAGGAATTTAAGAAAACAAAAGATAAATACAAAAGAAACAAAGATGGTGACTTGTTATACACAACTGTTGCACTTGTAACTCAAAAGCAATACAAACTAAAAGCTTCATTTCCTCATGGGCAACTATCTATGACTGCTGAAAGCCTAACAGAATTGAGTACCATATTGCTCAAAGTCGCCCTCAATTTACACAACTCACTAAGAGTGGAACTTATTGGTTGTTGAAACAGTAAGAGAATGGCAACACAAAGATCTAGAAAAGCTTGCCCTGCTGTTGGGTTCCACTTCTCATCATTGTGCAGAACTCCTCGTAGTTGATCCTACCGTCCTGTAAGCCCAACAGAATTGAGTACCAATGCGAAATTTAATGAAGAAAATGAATGATTTGTGAGGAGATCGACTTACATTATCCGTATCAACTTCGGATATTATTTCCCTAATCGTGGCTTCATCACCCATTCCATACTCTTTCATTGCTGCTTCTAGCTCGTCTCTTGTGATAAACCTGTAATAAAGAAACAAAAATTATAGCCAGTTAATCATTAATGGATACCGAATGTCTCATAAGCCTAATCTCAACAAACTTCATGGTACTTGTTCATTCTGTTTGAACCCTGGTCTAATACTTGTGAAACTAACTGGTGCACAGAGGCATGACAAGATATAACTGTTTAGAGACAACGATTTAAAGATTTTAGAGTGCACAAAGAAAAAATCTAACAAATGGGTTCAGAAAACCCAGAGTCAGGAGAAGAGAGCTGAGGTCAGTTGTCACAAAATATCATATCTGATATTGTACAACTTTCTAGTCCTTCAGAAATGAAGATCCAAGAATATGTGGACAATTCTTAGATTAGAAGAAAAAGCAGAAAAAGCTTACCCGCTATTGTCCTTGTCAAAATATTGAAAGGCTTTGTAAAGATGTTCATCCCTCTCTAGCCTGTGTCTATGCATTGTAGCAGTGATGAATTCAATATAGTCAATTGCTCCATTCCCATCCACATCAGCCTGAATTGAAAAAAGCAGAATATGAGTTGGGTAGGATGTGAAAAGGTAACTAGAATCTAGGATAATTGAAGTTCTATAATAACTTACAGCTTCCATTAGCTGCTGGACTTCAGTCTCTGTGAGCTTAGAGCCAAGTCGAGCCAATCCTGACTTCAATTCTTCATAAGTGATGGTTCCACTGTTGTCAGTGTCCATGTTTGTAAACATTGCCTTCAGCCCATGGATTTCTTCTTCAGAAAGATTTTCGGCAATAACCTATAATCATATTCATAAATCATATACTGTATTAGAAGGGAAGCACAATCAGATCCAATATATGTACTTCTGTAGTGATTCACATGCCTATATACTACATCACAGATTCAAAATTTAAAGTACTCCATGTGTGCAAACCTCTGGATAAACATACCTTCAATGCAAGTTTTTTCAGTTTGTTCATTGCTCTGAACTGCTTCATCCTAGAAAGCACTGCACTGTCTATGGGTTTGTCTGACGCTTCTTCTCTGATCCATGGATGCTCTAAGTTGGCCATCCAAATTCAAAGTTTCAGTTAGAAGAGAAATTTACCAAACATAACCTAGTATTAAAGGAAAAATAAAAGGTATTCACTATAATGACAATCTACCATGAATAGTAATTACAGGAATAAAGGAACTGTATTTTGATAAGATGGCTCAGCTATCAAATTTGAGCATAAAATTAGAAATGAGTCAATTTCATTATCATACTCAAAAGTCTCAAACAGATTTTTACTTCTTGAATATCCAGGTTTGTTGTAGACTGGAAGTAAAATAAAGTGAACTGAACCTTTTACAAAGAATTGTCAAAGATATGTAATAAATCTTATATATCAATTTTCCCATGTTATTTTTTATGTAAGGTACTAGTGTGTGTCATATGTGGCATGTGTGCAGATATTTCCATATTATCTCTGTGTGGTAACTACTTTGTCTTCATTCAAACAAAAAACACTTTCAATTAAAATGCTCATAGCTTCTCTTGAAACTTGGTGGATACGGCACCTAACTAATTCCATATTCAATTATGAAACCTCACTAGCAGAAAGAACCTTTCTTTGGTTATTTTGTAATCACACACAAGTGAAGGGTTGTTCTATGTAAAATGTGATTGCATTAAAGCCATACTAATTTTGAAACCATTGTGCAAAAACTTAACATTACATAGGCACAATTGTTGATTAAGAGATTTGTACCTAGAACCTGAGCCGAAGTAATTCGTTTTTTAGGGTCCTGTGTCAGCATCTTCCGGACTAGGTCCTTGGCACTGTTTGATATAGATGGCCACGGTGCACTTTCAAAGTCAATCTGTCCCTCCAATATGGCATCGAATATCCCCTTCTCAGTTTCTGGATCAGTCATTAAAAACTATTAATCCAACCACCAGAATGAAAAATACAGAACCTGTAAGTAGTAAAAATTATATCCTGTTAAGCAACAGCATATAAAACTGTGTTTTTACCAGCCCAAAATGGAGGTACTCCACTTAGTAAAATATACAATATAACTCCCGCACTCCAAATATCTATTTCCTTCCCATATCTGCGCCGCAATACTTCAGGAGCAACATAGTAAGCACTCCCAACTATATCACGATACACCTTTCCTGAAAAGAGTTTCATGAAAAGATATATGAAGAACAGCCATTCTACAAGTAGATGAATTTGAAACATAATAAAGATAATATTCATCCAAAGGCCAGTTTCTCTATGAAGCAAACAATCTATCAATCTTAAGAGTTTCACAGTGTACTTCCATAATGTCATCTTAAGGAACAGCTATGAAATACAGAATATTTATGGAAGGTCCACAAACCATATTAAAAGTTTATGCAATTTCAAAAAGACTCAGTTCAACAAACTTTTTTTAAAAAAAGTTTCTAATTATGGTTTCAAAAGTAATTATGGTTTCAAAAGTAAGCACAATAGTTTTAGGAAATTTATATTAACTCTAATGCTGGCAAATTATGGGCTACACAGAGGAGCACCAAACTAGGCTGCAAAAACAATGTAGCTCAATTTATTGTTCAAAGAACTTCCCCCCCCCAAGATGTTATTAATACAAATGCATGAGACAGTATACGTTGCATGTTCCATGATAGTTGGCATCATGTATGATATATCAAACATGGCACAATAAATGTAAATACAAAAGCAGTGATTTGTACATTGACGGAATTCAATTCAAGTCTATCTTCCCGAACAAAAAGCTCAGTTTAGCTGCCAAACTGAAGGTAATAAATTCAATGATTACCAGAAGGTTGTGATAAAGTGCCTATCTACCATCTGAATGGCCAGCTCCACATGCCCCAGTTACCATTATTATTTTTCAATTTTTCAAAGCAAAATTGGTTAGTCTTCTGTCGATTTTTATAATATCCTATGAAATCCAGCTAAGTTCTGAATAAACTTTGGGCACATGATTAGTATTAAATTAGAAGAAACATATATTTAGCATGCAAACCGAATTCTACATGAAAAAAATGTTTAGATGGAAGAATAAGTTCATAATTCACCTAAATACCTTTTTCAATATTGAGTTCCTGCCATTTTAAATGTTGTGGAAAGTATTCAAGCAAGTAAAGCAGCTACACAATGCTCCTTTAAACAATTCACAAATGACCAAATAAAGAAAGCAATTAGCCAAATTTACCTTCTTCAATGAACACTGACAACCCAAAATCTGTAGCCTTCAGAAGCGCATTCTCATCCTTGCTAGACAGCAAGAAATTCTCAGGCTTGAGGTCCCTATGCATCACACCCATAAAATGGCAGATATGGACAACATTAACAATTGACCTGCATATTGACGAAGCTGCTCTTTCACTATAATGACCCTTGGCAATGATCCTATCAAAGAGCTCACCACCTGCACATAGCTCCATAACAACATGCACAGATTGCTTATCCTCATAAGAACCCTTGAATTCCACAATGTTGGGCTGCCCACTTAAATGCTGCATAATATGAATCTCTCTCTTTATGTCCTCCTTGTCATTCTTGGTCACAAGCTTCCTCTTTGAGATAGACTTGCAAGCATATTTCTTGCCAGTTGAATTCTCAGTACAAAGGTAAGTCACACCAAATTGACCTCTACCCAATTCCTTACCAATGTTGTAGTACAACCTAACATCATCATATGGTTTGCCAAGAATAGTGTCTGACTTTTGAACTGGTCTTGGGTTTCTGACTGGAACAGATGGCTTCCATGCTTGTTGGGGCTCTTGATGGTGGGCTACCACAGCACGTTTTTCAGGTAATTGCTGGGGCTGTTGAACAGAGGCCTTGGGTTGGTGAACAACAGGTTCATGGGATTTTTGATAGTGTACCCCAGCACCTCCTCCTCCTCCTGATCTGTAACCATTATATTGTGGCTCTGAATCTTTGCTTTTGCTCAGACACTTACCCATTTGGCGTTATTGTATGAAGTACCACTATACTGAAATTGCAGGGAAGAGAGCAATTGAGGTTTGGATCAGAAACTCAATAAAAGTTGGATTTTTCCAGGAATAGAAAAGACCCAAAACGGGATTCAGAGCCAGAGGATGAAAAAAGCAAGAGAATTTGGATCAGAGATTATAAGAGCTGAACCTGAAGTTGATAACTTTATGGAAAAGGTTGATGGAGAAAGAAAACCCAGATGAGAATTTGGAGAGATGATGCAGAGAACGTGATTAAAGGAGCCAACTTGGAATTTGGATTGGTGAAGGTTTAAAAGGAGAATGGATCAGAGTTTTGGGGTATGAGAGAAGTAGGATAGAGGGTAAAGTAGAAGTTGGTCAACTATTCAACTAAGTAGAATTGTTGAACCTTTCCGGACTTCCAAATTCCAATAAGAGACACAGACAGAGAGCTCTGTAACTGGAGCCGGGTATGGGCTATGAAATCAAAGTTGACTCGTTTAAGAAGGATATTAATGGGAAAGCTTAGAGGTGGGGGTGCTACCTGGGCAGATTGGACGGTAAGCCCAAGTTAAACCTGTCCTTCACAATTTAGGTTCGGGTTTTACGCGGTCGGGTTACAAATTTGAGTTAAATGTCAATTGTGCCGGATTATAAATCATATAAATCATGTGATACATACAAACGTGTCGGATAGTAGTGACTGTAACACATAAGTTCTGAACCCAACTCATAAATATGGAAATTAAAAACTGTGCATGGAAAGGTCCATAAATATGATGGGAATTCCCAAGCCATCCGATCAGTTTGGGGAGTCAAAAAAACGCGGGACCCAATTATGAAGAATGTACCACGCAACTGCACCTGTGCAAGTGTACAGCACAGAGCAGCCATGAAAATTTTGCACACAATGTGGATTGTGGAGGGCATTGGACGCGTGGCGACATGTGTAATTGTCGTGGTGATTGGTTTCTGCAGGGAATGGGAAACAAGAAACGTGTGCATGTGGACCATGATGACCCCTTTACCAACTCTTCTAAACAACACTCCTAATAATTGCGACTTTGATTCTTCAAAAACAGAAGAACGAAATTCAAGTTTGCAACAACGCGGTTTTATTTAGTTATGTGCAGTCTGTGCTTCCACACGCTTTGAAGCAGTCCTAGTTTGGCACTGACATCAGCGTCCCAAATATGAAGGAAAGTCTATCCCTAAATCTTTGAAGCCAGTTCAGGGAAATTTCTTTCACAATTAGAAATTTATAATATAAATTTTTCAATTAAGTGTGATTGTATGTCATGCAATAGTTGTAACAAAAATGAATTCGCAAATTTAAATTCAATATTAATTTTTTCTCATCTAATACAATATTTAAGTTTAAGACTTTATCTTTTTAAGTTTTTGTATAATTATTTTAACTTTTATTTTTTTATTATAGGGAATGGGGAAGGGTTCGAGTAGGAGGAAGCTTTTGTCCTTAGCCAACTAGGTCAACCCCAATTCACAATAGTTATTTTAACTTTGAATTCCAACATTTTGTGTACCACATAGAACATTTAAGAAGAACATAATCCCCTCCATGAGAAACATCACCAAGCAAAGATTAATTAAAGAATGAGAGTTTCAAATAAATATAATAGTGGGAATAGATAAGATGATGTCTGGGAAAAGGTATTATGTTGTGCTGATTTAAGGCTTATTATTGTGCTTTGAAGATACAAGGTTGAAGGATCCAAGAGTTTGAGTAAAAGCCATTATCTTTGCTCTGCTTTTTTTAGAAGCAACAAAAAGTAATTAAAATTGTAGCTTGCTAGCAAAATTCTTTTCAGCAGCTCATTGTGCGGTAGTGCTTCTTATGCAACTTTAGGTCATCATCATTAATCAATATATCCTGTCTTCTGGTGTGAATGCATGTTATTCTGTGGCTTATTTGTGCATTACTCTTTGGATATTTATAGAAAAAGTAGAGCTTCTTGATGGTTTCTATTTTCTGTTTCCAACTTTTTCAGTTAAAATTATGACATTATAAGTATTTAAAGATATAGTTATACTTTTGAAGTTTAGAAAATGCTTTTTGGAAGTTAAAATACATGCTTTTATTGTGTGGTTTGGCCAAGTCCCACACCAAAATTTGCCAATTGACAACTAATCCACTAAATAAACAATCATCATTTTACTTCCATATTTTAATTTCCAAGATGGTTATGAATTATGACTAAAAAGAAATAAAATTGCCGGCCACTAATTCATAACACCACCCTCACCAACATGGTAATGTGTTATATTTGTTTTGTTTCGAACAGTTATATTTTAAGCATATGCAGAGCAGAGGTATCTATTCTTATCCTATGATTCCTATCTAACCCAATAAGCTATTGTTGTCTAGGACAAAAGAAAGGGGAGTGGTTTTCTCCTTTTCCTCAACGCCCTATAAACAAAAGGCTTGAATAATTTTTTGAGTTCAGCCATATGCTGCTGTCAGAAGAAATGGCTTTTGTGTTGGTATTGTCGTTGTGAACTATTTAAACACATTACTTACCTAAAAAAAAACTATTTAAACACATTTCCATTTAAAAAATGGTCTAACTACCTCATTGGCATTTACTCTTAAGGTTAAGAATATATATGATATACATATACCTACTCGAAAGAAGGCAACTATCAATGAATCCAATCTGAATTTAAATTAAATATCGAACACATGGAACCTATAAGTCTGACTTCGAATAAATATCTTGGATGACTAGATATTAAAGTATTACAAGATGTCACTTTTTAAAATAGAAAAGACAATCTAGTTGCATTTATATACAAGTAAATCAGATTAATTTAACCATCGGACTTTTAAGATAAGGGGTGGAACCTTAAATAAGTCAACATCATAGAGGATTTGAATCTTTGACAGACCCTTTTAGTCACTACAAATGTGATGAATTTGGGGCACCACTGTCCCATTTGAGTAAATATAGATTTTAAAGAGAAAAACCAGAAAAATGAAGAGAGGAAAAGCTTTTGAGTTAATATTTGATAATTGATATGTATAAGAATTTCTGTAGAACTCTTTGGTGGCCAGTACTAACTTAACAAAACAAAATTACAAATCACCCAACTGAAAAAGATTTCAATAGTGGGTTAAAGGCGAGTACTAAACATCCTCAAGTTTTGGATTTTTCCACAAGAATAATCCGACCATTCCACTCAGTCTCATCTAGAGCTCTGATTGCTGCATCAGCATCTTCATCCCTTTCCAAAGTCAAAAATCCGAATCCACGTGAATCGCCCGACCTTACAAGAAAAAACAATGCGAAAAGTCAACTCAAAGAAGAATATAACAAGTATATATCACAATAATAAGCTCTCCCAAGGGAAAGGCATGTACAAGGTAATAGCTAAGCAAAATAGAATGCATTAATTATCTATGTCAAACGCCTCATTGTATTTGTATGCAAGTATAAACTGCACAATTACCTCTTGTCTCTAACAATACGAACATCTTGTACTCGGCCAAACCTGGAAAACTTCCTTTCCAAATCTCTCTCTGTAGTCATAAAGCTAAAACCAGCAACAAATAAACTTCTACCAGGTTTCCCTAATCCAGTTTTCCTATTAGGAGGTGGTGACCAATGTGTCCTTCTAGGAGATCGGTGATGAGAACAATATTCTGGAAGGGGAGACCTTCGCCTTGGAGAATGATATTCTGGAATAGGAGACCTTCGCCTTGGAGAAAGCCTTCGCCTATCAAATTGAGGAATGAAAATATTAGGACACCCTAGATGTTTAAGCAAAGATACATTGATCTTTGCTACAACCAAAAAGTGGAATATTCACTCAATAAGTTTCAAATACATCAGAAGCTAGGACTATTCAATTTACAGAATAAGTCAATGGTAATGTTTCTCATAAAAAAATAAGGTAATGGTAATGCCCATGAATTAGAGGTCAAGAATCTATTATTAATTAATGATCCACAAGAAGAAAAAAGATGATTGGTCATAGAGAGCTAGTTAGTAATTACCTCTAAGGTTATATATAAAATTTCATGAATCTTTGAGGGATTACTATCCCATTTTCAGAAATTCAGGTATATAACAATGGTCATTTCAGAAAATACCATTTTCTAAATTTTGAGGTCATAAATAGAAAATGAAAGAGATAAACCAAATCCTTCACTTTCAGAATACTTAGAACTTGTTCAGATAATTAAGTTGTTTCCATTTGACATTTATGATACTGGAATTTCAACATTATATAATAGAAGGCTATAGAAGTTAACCTTGTTGACCTATGATGGGCTCTTGAATATGGGGACCTTGATCGAGGCCTGTCACAATAATTTCTCTGGTAGCCATAGGAATCTATATGCCGAATTGGTGATCGTGATTTCGATCTGTCCCTTTTCCGATAACTTGGGGGTGAATGATGGGACTTTGGGGATGTGGATGTGTGCTTCAATGCAGAACCATCCTTATGCCGGTAGTGCTGCCGAATGCCCTGTGTAGAAGCAGAAGTTTGCCTGGTGGGAGATAAATGATCAGGCGAAACGCCTTTACATAGGTCAGACATTTCAGGTGAAAAAGAAACTTTCTGGTTATGTGATCTTGGTGCATATGATGGGTCTTGAGAACCATGCTGAGAATGCAAATGCTTATGGTCATTAGGTGAGTGGTGAGGCAAATGAGAGCCTTCAGGTGAATTTGACATTTGTCTCCTAGATCCTCTGGTGGTTCTTCTCAGAGATTGAAGATCAGAATGGGGCATGCATGGCTTTCTGTCCTCACCTGGGGAGTCATCTTTCTTAGGTTCATCATCCCACCAGTGCGACTTAGGAGAACATAATGATTGCCCTATTTGTAGATCAATAGCTTCTCTTTCTACTTCATCAATGGAAGACTTAATTAAGTCATATTGTGACTTCTCTGAGAAAATATTATTTGCTTGTCCAGCCAGAGGAGCAGCAGTTGGCCTAGCCAAGTCAGAATCGTTTTCCTCTCCTCCTCCCTGGTTTGCATTTTCAGTCAGAGGAGACTCCTGTGAATGAGCAGAATCTTCAATTCCCGTTTCATAATGGAAAGTTTGCGACTTAGATTGATAGGAGGTATTAAGAAAATTACTGCCATGCAACTCATCCATCTCACCTTGGTAATAGTTATTATCCTTGAGTGGAGACTGAGTCCGCTCTTGATCATGGTCAGGTTTTGTTTCTATGACGTAGCCATGATCAGATTCAGTTGACACAGGGTAAGATTTTTCTGGAAGAGAGTCTGAAATTTCATATCTGAAATCTGCATGTAGAGAGGGGGAACTCTGTTGCTGATGTTGGTTCAGATCTTCGTTGAAATCATCCCTTCTTTCAAAGTTTTTTTCATCAACATAACTGTGAACCTTTTCTACATTATCAACTGCAAATTTAAGGTCTGATTCACTGGCTAACATGGAATCATCCATTTTTTTCTATTGGGCTCAATAGAAAAGCCTAGTGCCTGCAATTTATTCAATTAGAATAATTAATAAAAATAATATAGATCAATACAGACAACTGAAAGAATTATAGTCAGGTTCCATAGAAGAGGAAACCAAAGAGATTAAATAGTAAAGCAGAATTTCATTGAATTGGAATAAGAAATGCTTTCTTAATCAACTACCTATGTGTTCAACCAATAAAAATTGGTGTGGCCTCATTTCCCCTTATCCACATCTTCACATCAAAAGAAAGTGAACAAGAGATTACCATTGTTCATGGGTTGCTTGCATATGTGTTCACATAGGAACATTTTCTAATGTAATTTTAATTAACACGCCATTTAGAACAAATTAGAATCATAAAGTAACTTAAAACATTATCTGCTATGGTAATGACAAACATCAATATGCAACACTTTTTCAATTCAAGACAAAAGATGCTACAACTCAAATTCTACACATGAGAATCAGAACACATTCTTCAAATCTTATTTCAAAGCATTTAGAATGTATTCCAAGGCTACTGAAAGTACAGAAGAAAATTCCCCAGAAAATATTAATGCCAACCCTGGTCTTTACACTATAAAATCAGTCATTCCTGTTGACAAATTGAAATTAATATGCTCCTAACCAATTGAATGAATTCAACGCATTCATTTCATGGCTAGACAAGAGCAACACTTACCAGCCAATGCTCCATCCAGCAATCTCCATTGACTGGAATGTTTATAATTACTAGCCTTGTAAGTCCTATGACCTCACAAAATATGTGTAGTATGCTAGTACCTCGACCACACAAGCCTCATGATGGGGTATAGTATAATCTTGCACTATAGTATTCGTAAACATAACCATATTTATCAAATTCTTCCTCCAAATTCTTTCACTGTGAGTCGAATACAACCCACTAGAAATTATGTAAATAACACCTTCCTTCAATAAGAGTCAAATACAAATCTGCTTTCTTTGATACACCTCCAGAACCAGCAAACCATTCTCTTTTATCTTCCTTAAATTCAATAACTTTTTACTCAAAGTTATAATAAAATTTGAGCAATAAATAGTGAAAGGATTAGAGATGGCCAAGGTGCCCCATACCCATCTCAGAATTTTTGTAACAAAGCTATGGCCTACTTAAATGTAACTTAATCGGAAAAAAAACAAAGCTTTATCCTCAATTCACAGTTGCTAGCTAACATGGGTGCCAATGGGAGAATAGAATCCTGAATTTCAAAAGCTTAATTCTGTACAAATATTAAAAAACAAAACCCTTCAATGCAGTATTTTGAAAAAGAAAAATTAATTAAGAGAAACAGACAGAGCAATATTATAATTGATAGAAGAGTTTAGATTACCAACCTTGTGTAGATTTTTGTTTATGTGAATTTTGGTTCTCAAACTCAGTCAGTCTCAGAGATTGAACTTGCAGTGACTGTTAATGGCAGAGAGCCTGAAATAATAAAACAGTGTGTTCAAAGGGAGTTCTGTTCTGTTTTACGTTTTGTCGGATATATGGGGTGAAATAAAGTATATTGCAAAATTGTTTTGGCGTCCGTTTCGCGGGCTTTGTGGGCTTTATAAAAACTCAATTAAAATATGGGTAACCGACTACGGTAACTGGCCCAATACAAGGCCCATCAGATGAAAGTATTGGCCCAATAAAACTGGTGATAACATCTCATAATTCTCATAATACTTCTTAGGATTTGTCTTTAGTAGCATTCACATGAAAATCCAAGGTATGGTTGAGATTACTAGGGGTGGGATTTGTCACCGACAAACCGCCGATTGGTGCAAATCGGATGGGTTGGCTTAGCTCCAGTTTGGTGTCGGTGGGTGCACCACTCTGAGCTGCCCTCTGTCGGAGTCGACAACGGCATGAACGACACCCCGCTCAGACCACCAAAACTATCAAATAGCCCGACCCGCAATACAAAAGCCGACCGACCAATCCAAGAAAGTCGATCACCAACCTATGTCAGCTCAAATGTCGATTCACCTGCATCTACCTATACTAATGTCGGTTCGGTAACCGATCGTTTCACCCCTAGAGATTACGGGCTATTTGAGAATATTTTTGTAAGAACCGCTTTTACTCAGTAGCGTTTTTGAAAAATCCAAGTGCTTATTATAAATGTACTTGAAAGCAATTCCTAAAGAAGCATTGCTTTATTATAAAACGCTTTCAAGTATTTTTATAATCCAAAAATACTTTTATTTTATTTTTTGCCACACAGAAGTAAACAAGCATACATATAAGAATCTAGTTGAAATTATGTATAGGGACAAGCTGATATTAGGTCTGACAAAAGAAAGTTTCATATTGGAATTGGTATATATAGAAATAATTTTGTTACGATGTCGTATCATTGTACACGACAAGTTCCATTTCACTACTTAATTTTTAGGTTTTTAATTTCATCATATTTTTGGCAAAGCAAATTTTCTAGCGAATACTTTGCTTCCATGCATGGGCAATTCGGAGTATCTTTTTCGTACTTTGCAACTCTGCCATTCTCATGATGCTATTACAACCTTCAACTTTGATTGCTTTAGAGTTGATTGCCATTATATTTTTGTCCTATAATTTCCATGTTGCATACGTTTGAAAACAAAATCTTTTTTATAAGAAAAACATCATTTTTGTATGCTTTTTTTTTGCCCGGGCATCTTTTTTGTATGCTTAATTGACTAGTTTTTCCTCTTGCAAAAACTGATTAATACCATTCAATAAACAATTTTCTTTTTAAGCATGGAGAAATATCTTGTCAAATCTTGGTGGGGTTGATGTGTTGTGGATGGCATGACAAGGTGGAAGCTGGAACACCTATGCATTTATTTTGGTGAAATACCAAACAAGACGTACACTTCAACAATGGGTGAGAAAAAACGTGCCTAAGTACGCTAAAATATCATAAAGTACCATATCTACCATTCAAAAATAAAACATCATTGATACCATATCTACCATAAGCAAAATTAATTATAGCACCACTTGCCCTTGCCTTTGAAATTTCACTATCTCAGCCCACAGAAGCTCTTAACCACACCACCAATCCCAGCACCTGGTTTTGCTTAGTTTCCTGCAGCTTCACTTAGCTTTGTTGAGGCACTGCCAGTAGCTAGATGAAGATTGCCCTTTTTGCCTTAATTAATGGATATTTGATATTTCATACTTACTACTGACAACCCAAAGTTGTCCTTTATTACAAAAAAATTAAGACGTGGCACTTCAGCCAAAGCAAGAGCAGGAAAGCAATAATGGGTGACTATATATGGCTTCAATTGATACCATTGGATCCAATAGCAATATTTGATATTTATTTATGGTACAATAAATATAGCCTGCAAACTTAATTATACGCTGTAGTCAGTAACTGGGGAGAACTCGCCCATTGGATTGAGTCCCAACTCCCAATCTGACTGAAACTAGTATTCTGCAAACTGAATCAGACCAATGAGAAGTACTATATATATGAACCACTGTGAACAGTCATGAGTTACTGATATATTGTATAATTCAGATTTATATAATCCAATATATTATTTTGTTAGACGAGTTTAGTGTAGACATTTAAACAATAATTCAAATTAACTAATTGTTTGATGAGAGTTTCTTCAAATCCGGCCTGGATACCATTTTTACAACTGGTACCTCTTCTCCTTATTAAAAGAAAAAATTCGATTTTTCTTAATTTTATATTGTGTTGGCCGGTTAGATGAACATTTGATCATATATAGTATCTATGACCTCATAAACTATCTAGCCTCAAGGAAGGTGTTTATGGTATTGAATCCAAATTTAAAACATGGTTATGGTAGTTCTATATATATTTAAGTATTTAACAGTTATACGACCAAATAATTTTTTATTTGACTAAATTGTTACAGAGATGATGTTTAAAGAGTGATCTAAAGAATGAACGGTTTCGATCATGAATTTACACTATGAAAAAGTAGTTTTAATTGATTAGTATGAAATTAGCACACAAGAGATTAGCATATGATCCAACTCCATATTTATTGTTCTCAAGAAAAAGAAATTAAAGGAAAAGAATCAATACTTCGCCTCCATGAAATCTCGATACTAGCTAGCTTCCCTAATTCATGTGTAAAACCATCCCAAACCCAAAAACCTGATGCAATGTATTTGTAACACATCAATCCCATTTGAGCACCACAGTACGTGTTGAAGATATTATATATTATCTTTGATAATAATCCACATGTCAATATCATCAGAATAAATCTTTTATTGATTTAGAACTGCACTGTTTACAAAAGTTTGATTAGGAAATGGGAATTAGCTGGGTAAACAATTGTTTCTAATTGTAGTTAGGAGATCTAGCCAAACAAAAGAGAAGAAAATGAAGAGAAAACAGGTCTTACATATCCATATGTATGTCAATTATGGAGGGTTGCTTGCTCAAGTCAGTAGCATTTCGTGTTGTCTCATTCCTAGACGCTATATTGCCTCTTCTGTAAAATAATATTATAGTACATATTATAGGCAATGCTCACATGCAAAATATCTAATCAACGGTCCAGATTAATCCGGCAACATAATTTATATTTCAAGTACTGCAAGGGTCACAACAATTGTTCACCAAATTATGTTTCATTGCTTAACATTTGGATCGGCTTTGAGACTTATTTATTTTCAATAAGTTAGATACTGATATGACAAATTATTTGATAAATAAATTTGACTCTTAACATAATTGTAATGTGTTAGACTTTATGACAAAAGATCATTTCCTACATACAATTGGTGGCACTTTGTTCCAGCTAGCTCTCTTAAATGCATGGCTATGCTGCTCCTTACCCTTTAAATATGCTCATCATCTTCTGGTTGCTTCACCACGTCCCAAAACAATAGTCCAGCTCTTACCCTTTACTACTGTGTCAAATCCCACTCAACATCAAGTACACACCATGCCTAGTTTGTGCATTATTTCTACCAAGATGAAGGGATGGCTTTCAGATTTACTGAAGTGCGCATGCAGGTCCAAAGAGGTTGTTTCTTTGTGGGTTTTGGCTATAATTGATGGTTGCAGAGGTGGGGCTTTGATTAGAGCCACAAAGAAAGTTGTTTTTGCTGCATTTACCTGCATTCTTGCACTAGGTAATGTGTTTTAACTCTTGCTAGCTGGCTAGTAATTTGTTTTCTGTGTCTCATTTTGAGCAATTGTTCTTGGTCACAATGTCAAATATATATTAACACAGGGTGAGTGCGCTGCAAATCTAGACTTCATTAGTCCCTCAAAGGCTAGCTCATCCCATATATGGTTTCTGTGAAACTTAAAGGCTTGTGGGTTTTGTATTGTAGGAGGAGCTACGTTGGGAGCAATTCATGGAGCCATCAAAGGCCAAACGACAGAGACTGGGTTTGTTTATGGAGCCGGAATAGGAGGTCTGGCTGGGGCTATTGCAGCCATTCATTTTATGGATTTAGCAGTTGATGCTGGGTCGACCTTGTCTAAGGTAATGTACTTTGTGTAGGCATGTACTAGTGTAGTACGTGTGTGCTTGTAAGTTATTACATCAAGTGAATATGCAAAAAGCTAATGCAATTTTACAGTTTTGTTTATAACAAAAGCACTTGGTACATAAGCATTCTCAAACAGGTTGTAATTAATAAATGAGTACTACTCACTAGAATTGTATGCATAATGAGTGCTATTGGAAAAGTACCTGGTAGGTACTTCATAGAGAAGCTACTAGTAGTTGCTTCCTCCTAAAGAATTTCAGATGAATATACAAGTTAAGGCAAATTTTTTAATTGTTTTAACCAAAAGCGCTTCCCACATAAGCATTTTCAAACGGACTAATGCATTGGGGCAGCTTATTAGTAAGTCGACCTGAGCAGATTCTTCGGATTTTGATATTATATACCGATTTGTGTGTCTATGCAAAAATCTTTCTCTTTATTACAGTGGATCCTCAAAAAAAATAAAAAAAGAGTTTGTATACTCTAATAAGAGTAGATGTTTACATGGTACTTAATTACATCGTATCGTCCTTAGTTATAAGGTAGTTGTCATACTAATTAATTATATTGAGGTCTGTCTTATTGTTGAATTATAATAATAATGTTTTATTTATAGGTTGCTCTTTTGGCTACTATGGTAAATGGGAAGGTGTATATGGAATGGGTAAGTTCTGCATTGCTCAAAGCCTATCTCTGGCAAGTAAGTATATATTATGCTCTCTTAACTAAACCAGAAATAAGCAGTGGTTTTTAGTTATATTTAGTAATTAATTTGAGTCACATTGCAAAACTTATTGAGCAGGTTAGCACACTAGAAAGTCTAGAAACAACTTATAGAGAGATTTCTGAACTGTATGACATTGCTGGAGTTAAGGGGTTGTCCCAGGAATGCATTCAAAAGCTGCCTCAAAGTACATTTCATTCTGGGAATATGATGGAAAACTCTGGCAATGAGTTTTGCTGCTCAATTTGCTTACAGGTGGGCCACTAATTTGGGCCCAAACCAATTTGCTCCTTTGCTATGTGGTGTGCAATTTATGATCGATTGGTTTATCATTCTTTACTCACAATTTGATTTTGATGTATATATTTACAGGAATTGAAGGATGGAGAGTATGCAAGAGAGCTTCCCATCTGTAGGCATTTGTTTCACATGGCGTGCATAGATCAATGGCTAAAGCGACAAGGCTCTTGCCCTATGTGTAGAATGCATGTCTGTAGTGACAACGTTTATATTATAAATTAGTTATTGGCTTCAACTCACAAAATTGTAAGAGGAAATATATATTTTGTAGCAATTATGTACAACGAAAGAGTTTTGTGCATGTACCTGAGTAAATGCTGTTGTGCTACGGATCAGCGTGAGTTTATTACTAGTAATAGTATGACTTTTTAACAGATATTGTCTCAAATTTAATTATTTAATAAGTCCACTATTTGAGTAGGTTAAGTTTGATGGGCTGATTTAGGTGTGAGGTTGTTATTAATTAGCAGTTATGGTGTCACTTTTCGGATTTGACATTCGTTTAAGTCTATTGCTTGTATCGAGTCACACAACTAACAATCTCCACCTTAACGAAACACTTGCAGGCATCATCCCATTTGACCATAGTCCTTGCATTACAACTCCACCTATAAATTTATGGGTAAATTACAATTTAATACCTTAACTTTATCTCGGATTTCAAGTTAGTACCTCAAGTTCAAAAAGTTTCAATTTCATGCCTCAACTTTCATTTTGTTTCAAGTTAATACCTCTGTTAGTCTTGCCGTCAAAAATGCCGTTATCTGATGACGTGACACATCACTAAAAGGCTTTATTTCAGTTTAGTACCTCAACTTTATCATATTTTTCAAGTTCATACCTCAAGTTCAAAAATTTGTAAATAAATAAATATTTTCCAGTTTTTATCTCAACTTCACCCCAGTTTTTTACCCATCAAATCTCTACCAAAATTATCAATCTTATACTCATTTTGAAGCTATGAATCTCCTCTTTACAACCATATAAAAATCATACAAAAAAGAGTTATGGAACCCAAGATAATTGGTCACAAAGTAGGCTACCCGAAAGTGCCAAAATTTCCAAACAAATTGACAATTTCGGGTAGCCTAATTTGACTACTTTTTTCGCGTTTCATAGCTTCTTTTTAAATTATTTCTATATGATTATAAAGAGGAGATTCATAGCTTCAAAATGAGTATAAAATTGTTGATTTTGGTGAAGATTTGATGGGTCAAAAGTTGGGGTGAAGTTGAGATAAAAACTGAAAAACATTTATTATTTGCAAGTTTTTTAACTTGAGATATGAACTTGAAAAATATGGTAAAGTTGAGATACTAAATTGAAATTAAGTCTTTTAGTGGTGTGTCACGTCATCAGATAACGACATTTTTGACGGTCAGACTAACGAAGGTATTAACTTGAAACAAAATGAAAGTTGAGGCATGAAATTGCAACTTTTTGAACTTGAGGTACTAACTTGAAATCCGAGATAAAGTTGAGGTATTAAATTGTAATTTACCCTAAATCTATAATAACTGGGCCAGGTTATGAGTAACACAACTTATTTAGGACTGAGGCCCATAAACTTAGCCCAAAATAAAGAATGAAGAAAAGCCCAACAAGAAAAAAGAGTTAAAAATTAAAAAAAAAAAAAAAAAAAAACAGTACATCTATGCGACTTCGATTGAGTGAGTGAGCGAGCGACTCAACAGTAACCCGTCACCAACCATCAGCACTCAGCAGTCATCAGTCGACCAGACCAGACCAAGCGAGAGAGAGATGGCGTTTTCTGCGGCGGCGAGGAGCTTCCACGTGCCGGCGATCGACATGGGCGCACTGCGCACCAGGGCTCCGTTAGCCGTCGGCTTCGGCTGTGCCTCGGTTGCCGGCTCCAATCTCTGGCGGTCCTCGGCTTCATCGAAGCCCTCTTCGCGCTTCGCTTGCTTAGCCATTTCCACTGACGCTCGTAAGCTCCATTTCTATTTCTGTTTATCTCTCTTTTTTTTCTTAATCTATTAATTAATTTCCTCATTTCCCTCTGTTTGGTTACCTGGATGAGAAAGTCAGCCTAGGCCGTTCCTCTGTTTGGTTTCTTAATTTGGTTCTCCGTTATGAATTTTCCTTTCTATCAATTTTGTGTAAAAAATGAAACTTTGGACATGAATTTAACATGGGTAATTTTGTTTTTGCCTCGAATTTAGGAATCAAGGAAGCTGTTCAAACAGACAAGGCTCCAGCTGCATTGGGTCCGTACTCTCAGGCCATCAAAGCCAACAACTTTGTTCACGTGTCTGGTGTTCTGGGTCTGATTCCGGAGGTTTGTTCATGGCATTTTGTTTTGTTTTTCGTTGTCACTTTGATTCATCGATGTTTGAAACCGACTGATAAAAATATATGTTTGTTTTGGAACGCAGACTGGGAAGTTCATTTCTGATGATGTTGAAGATCAGACAGAGCAGGTGTGTTAACTGCATTGTAAATGTGTCACTGATGTTCTAATGGGAATTAGTTGTAGTTTGTGGTCTATTTGAACTTGATAAAATCGTATGCAAATCTGTTTTGTGCCTTCTATTTTCATGCATTTGGTCGGTGATATGCTCTTGATTTACTTACACATACTGTGGCAGTTGTTAATCATCTATATGTCTTTCTGTGGAACCCATTTTATACTAATGCTTCTCACAAATGTTCATGAAGGAAAGTTATGTTTCTTATCATAATTGCTGTTTAATTAACTTAAACCTGTTGCTGTTTTAGTTTTTTTGTGTCACTGTGTTTTCTAAAAGGGGGTATAGTTGATTGCTTACTTGGCGTATTGTTTTTGATACATTGGGGTTTATGGAATTACTGCAGGTTCTAAAAAATATGGGTGAAATACTAAAAGCAAGTGGTGCCAATTATTCCTCTGTGGTTAAAACAACTATTATGTATGGATTATTTGCCCCTTTGCTCGAAAAGTCTTTTATTTTAGAAATTAGTGTTGGTGAGGATTAGTTTTTATTTTTTTATTTTTATGGTTTTTATGCAGGTTGGCTGACTTGAAGGACTTCAAGAAAGTGAATGAGATCTATGCTAAATGTAAGTTTTATAGGAAAAAATTTGTTGTTGTATGTAGTAGGTACTATTGAATACTTAATTTGTGGCATGCAAAATATGCATATAACAGAAGATACTCCATCTTTGCACTGTGTTTATTGTATCTGCGAAAATCAGATAAGAAATTCTTAAAGGTATCTAGGTACTCATACCTGTTAAAGTTTGTTGAATCATGGTGTTGGCACTGCCTTATTTATAGTCTAGAACATTTGAAGTATGGTTACCGATTGAACCCTTCTTCTTCTTCTGAAGGGGATGTCAGTTTGCTGTGTTTATAAATTTCATGTGAAACACTGCCGTGAGAACCATTGTACCTGTTCATTCATCCTGGCGTATATGATTTGTTTTGCAGATTTTCCATCCCCGGCCCCAGCTCGTTCAACATTTCAGGTAGCGGCATTGCCATTGGATGCCAAGATTGAAATTGAGTGCGTTGCAGCATTGTAACCTCCTTATAAACAGCTTCTTAGCAGCAACTTTAGATAATAATGTAGGAGGTGGCATCTTTGAGCATTGAGTTGACTTGTTTATTCGCACCCCTTGCACATTGTTGTTATTGTAACATCATTTCCGTACTGAACAACTAAGGAGTCTTTAGCAACTTTGATAATAATGTAGGCGGGCTTTTTTTTTTCTTCTCTCCCTTTCCCTTCTTGCAGTCTTTAGTAATTGTTATATTTGACTTTTGATTGCCCTTTATGATACATTAGCATGGACCAGTCACGATTGGGTGAATATTTTCATTGTACATTGTTATTTTCTCCCTTATAATCGTACACACTGTGTCTTCAAAATCATTAAATAATTTGGTAAAGATGAAGACCATATCATTGATTCAGTATACAACCATGTCAAGGTTTGTCGGCAAGATATTTCTGCACATAGTTGTACGTCCATCTGGGTCGCAGCCTCGGATGACTATGGCTGTAAGTTAACAATTTTTTCTTTTAAGGAAAAAAGGAAATTGCGATTATATATTGGAAGTGAAGACTGAAGAGTATGATAATATGTTTGTTTTGGGCCTCTGGCCCCGATAATCACAAAAAAAAAAAAAAAAAAAAAAAAAAGAGTTTGATAATATGTTTAAAATTTGGAGAAAATATTAAAAGACCCAAATAAAAAGTTTCTCATTTATTAAAAAAGTCCCAAAAGTGATAAAAGACCAAAATAAAAAGTTATCCAACGCCAATCATGTTGGCATGATAAAAGAAATATTGCAATGGTTAATGAGTTTTTTAGAAAAATTATTGGTATAATCGATACACGTTCACGTGATGTAACCAATCTAACGTGTCAATGTATTGTTGGACGACATGTTTATGTTAATAAGGTATAATATTAAGGAAGACTTCGAGTCTAGTCCATTTTATGAATCTTTTTTAGATTAAGACCAGTAGTAATTTAAGGTTTTTAATTAAGTCATTTTATTTTTATTCTTTGACGGCTTTATGTTAGGTTTTAACTCCCAAGGTTTTAACTCCAAGATTTTGGGCTCTGTCTAAAATCTCGGAGTTAAAACCTAACATGCAGCCTCTACAAAGCTCACTTTACACCCTAGGAGGGGAAATACCTTTCAAATAGAAAGAAATACCCTTTAAATCGATGAATGACTTTATTATGAATTAAAATGATTTTCTTATAAATGATTATGAATTAAAATGATTTTCTTATAAATTTTAAAACACCCCCGGTCTCTATCTAAAAATTGTTTTTCTAAAGGACCCAAGTCTAATTATCTCTAATATTAATAACATTCACACATATTTTAACAAATAAATTGGTTATACTATTTGTCAATATCGGTTATACAGAATAATTTTTCAAATTTTATACTTAACGCATGGTCTTTCGATGTCATTTTTGTGATTTGTAAACCATATTCAAGAAGTGTGAGTTTTTCATACGTATCGCTTGCTTCATATAAATATTTGATAGAAATTCCTAACTTTGAAGAACACAATGGAAATAATTACAACTTTTAATAAGATTTTAGAGGAAACCAAATTAATGTTCTTATGAAATGATTGAAAAAATTTCTAGAAGAAGCTAAGGGCAATCTTCACTCACTGTACGGGCAATGTCAATCCAATGTAGTTTTCAAAACGACAGTCTTTGATTGTTAATTATGTGAAATACGTAAAACCTCACGTTGAAACACTTGTTAGATGCTCAGGGAGTCCAGTTGAGGGCAGTACTTAACAAGAATTGAATTTTAAAATGATACCTCCAGCCTCATACCCGAAAGATTGAGTTCTGTAATTTGAAGCACAAGCTAGTACACATGCACAAGCACATACACTTGTTGAAATTTGATCAGCTGCATCTCATGATCATGAGATCAATAACATGCTTTTTGGTACAGCATTATTACCGGACATGTTCGAATTAGGGCTTGCCATTGTTCAGTTCATTTGCTCGGCAGTGCAGTACTATTTCCTCCACAAGCATTCTAATAATCCCATTAAACTCCATTGTTGTGCCTCTCTTCTTCGTTTGTTGTTTGGTTGTTTTGAAATTTAAAAGGAACTAGATATAATAGAACCTAGAGCTACATGTTACACGTACCGTTTATGAAATTTTGGCTAGAAGGGATATTTGTAACATGTAATTTGTACTCAGACAACATCTTCCTTTATACAAGGAACTGTTCATTTTTTAGATTTCTTCTCAAGGGTCATTTCTGTAAAAAATCAGTCAAATTAGTAATTATTTTGTCATCTAAACTATGCAGACAAATACAGTCCGTCAGATAAAATTGAAATGTGTTTGTTATAATAAATTGGCTAAACAATTTTCAATCTAGTTGATTTTTTGTAAGGATGATCTTTGAATGATGTTCTAAAATATAGACAGTTTCGATCATTGAATTGTAGGTCTAAAGAGGATGTTCTTATTTTTCTTAAAGTAAGACATTCTAACTTGAAAATTTTCATATATATAATTTTTTGTAAAGATGATATATGAATGGCGATGTAAAAAATAAACGGTTCGGATCGACACAAAATGACTCGTGTGTTCTCCAACAAAGTCATAAATCAATATATATAAGTTAAAATATACCTCAATACAGGCTCTTTCTATTGAGGTATACCTCAACTTATTTATGTTGAGATATACCCTATTGGGGCCCACACGAGTCGTTTTGTATTAATCTGAACCGTTCATTTTTTACATCTCTATTGATAGATCATCCCTGCAAAAAATTAGCCAAATCGGAAATCATTTGACTATCTAACTTTGATCAAATAAATGAACGAACCAAATATTTTCAATGAAACCGTGCATTTGTTTTATCAAAGTTATATAGGCAAATGATTTTCGATTTGGCTAAATTTTTGCAGGGATGATCTATCAATAGAGATGTAAAAAAAGAACGGTTCAGATTGACACAAAACTACTCGTGTGGACCCCAATAGGGTATACCTCAACATAAATAAGTTGAGGTATACCTCAATAATAGAAGGAGCCTGTAAATATATAATGTAAATCTATGTGTCCAAATCATCCTGATTTGAAGGGATTGGAATTCTTCCTCTACAGATATATAAAGAAGCCGGTGAAAGGAAAGTGTTCAGTTTTCATTATTAATTAATTGCTCAATTGTATTAGGACATAACTACTTGGGTTGGGCTTTAATTTGAGGACCCATGGGGTATATAATCCTCGTTGAGGATTATCTCTTAAAAAAAATTAAATTTGAAATGAAATCATGAACAACAGACCCAAAAAAATCATGAAAGAGAGTTGAAAGATAAAATAAAAAATTATAAGAAATCAATAAGAAATATAATTATTATTGCCCAGCTTTCTTGAAGTTTGCATTTTATTTTAAGATTCACTCCAATTAGGAAGATAAAAAAAATGAAAAGAAAACGAAAATTCGTGGAGTTAGCTAAAGTGGCAAAAATGTTTTGAGCAATTATGAGGGATAATATATAATTATTGTTGGATTGAATGTGTAATCTTCTTCTTTTGAATTGATAATTTATTGACTTTTTGTATTTGATCTAGTCATTAAGTATAATAAGTGTTCATAGTTACTCAAAATTTATCACTTTAAAAAACAATATATACTAATTCAAGTAATAAAGGTGAGGAAATGAGTTAGAATTAGGATATCTTTTATCCATAAATATTGTATATATTATTACACTGATTGAGTGTGTGCATATACGTGATGTGCCTAAAGTAAATACCAGTCAAATTCAAATGAAATCAAAGGTGCATGGCTAGCTACCACAAATCAAAGGTGAACCTTAATTAAGAGATTCTCACTACCCCCAATATAAAGTTGAGATTTTCAGTGTCAGACAATATAAAGTTGTTCGCATCCCATGCCTTGAAGGTCTACTGTGGAGATTATTCTCCTGTTGAGACGAATGATGGAGAGCTAATGAGTGAGAAAAGAGGAGGGACCTTCATGTGGTATCTCTGTGTCAAGGAGAGAAATGTGGTGGGTTTTAGAAAAGAATGGATTTCCTACCAAGTATGTGGCTTCTATATATTTAGGATGAGGTACGTACCTTTGTGGGTGTTTAATTTCATGTGTAGTATAGTGTTCATTGATGAAACAAAATTAGGGGTAGTGCTAAGTTAGAACTATGGAGGACTAATTTAGAATTTAAGGTCTCGTTTGGTGAAGCATAGGATTAGATATGATAAGATAAATGACAAAATTCCTAGATTCTTAAGAGTAATCATTATCAGAAATTGCAAAATTAGAGTGCAATGGATGTAGCAAACATATTGTGTGGTAACATAATTCCCACTAAGATAAAAGAACGGTTAGCTACGTTTTACGATTTTGAATTTTGGGCTATGTTTCTGACGCAGTGTAATACGCAATTAAAAGAAATTAAGGAAAACCAGCGTTAACTCTAAGAAAGAATCTATAATCCATCAGAGAAATAAGAGAAATCTCAAGGTTTTTTGATTGAAAATAATAATAATCAATGTTACAAACAGCCAAAAAGGTTGTTTAAATACGTTCAAAACCCTAGACGTTCAAAATTCAAAACGAAAATAAAAATGGAAATAAAGTGCAATTTAGTAAACTTATTCAAAAACACTAAATTGCTTATTTGAAGCCCTAAACGAAAGAATTTGGCCAAAATAGGGTGGCAATGACTTGAATTTGTCTTGTCATTCCCTTCGAATCGGTATATCATGGGCCCATTTCTGACACTAGGCCGGGCTGAAGCTTATTTATTTTCTTAGCCTTCTGGCTGTTGAGTTGTTGTATGAACCGTTCTGCCATTTATTCTACATCAGTTTCTAAGATGAATGTTTAAATGAGTGTCATGATATATTATATGTTGTGTTTGTGTCGTGTTCAACTTGAAAATACTCTCTATTTTTTTTCAGATCCAATTAATCTAGTAATTATATCTCAAGCCAGCACAAAAACGACACACCAACACAAATTGCCACCCATAACAACTGCAATTGAGATAGTTTGGACATATATCGTCATGTAGACCGGGGATGTGCCAATGAGAGAGTGAATATCTAAACAAGTTGAGGGGGCTATTAAGGGTAAGCGGACACCTACTTTGGGAATTGGCAAACGATGTCTACGTAATGAACCATACAAGTTTAAGTTCTTAGGGAATTGGCCAACGATGTCAAGCTAAGAGAGAGTTGCATCAAGTATGTGTACAAAAAGGGAAATTCTGATTACTACTTTGTGTAGAAGATTTCCATAATACAAAATTTGTATAATTGTTATCAAAACTTGTCTTTGTATTTTCAAGTCACATGGTTTAATTTTTCCACATAATTTTTTTTTGAAGGAAATAAAATTCATTAACTCAAAGAAAGCTTACAAAGAGTCCTCAAGTACTAGATCGTCCTGAAAAAAATCAAGGGACTCATCTTGCCAAAGGCACAAATCCAAAATAGACAAAAGCAAATCTGGCCAATCTATGCGCCACACCATTAGTATGGCGAGGAATATGCATTAAGGATGATTTCTCTCCCTTGGAGTGAATTATTGAGGATATTGGTTTTCTTATGGAATCTTTTCTTTGATGCATGTTTCTCCCAAGGAATCTATAAGATCAAAACCAATATCCTTAATAATTCGCTCCAACTTTGATTTGTTTATTTCCATCTCTTTACAGATTGTTGTTATTGTAACACCATTTCTGTAAAGAGTAGGACAATCAACATGCAATTTAATTTTTTGATATTAAAATGGAGAAAAGATTTTAATGATCGAGGGTTTAATCTTCAATGTTACACAAAATCTTAAAACTTCTCTCTGTATAATATATAATTATGTATCTATTTTATGTTATATATCACGTGATAAGAGAAATAATCGCATAAAATCTATACACTCGTAATATTTAAGAGAATAAACAATGACCGCCCACACATGATAATGGATCAAATTGATTGCGGTTCTCTTAGTAAAAGATCGAGTTTAGGTTTAAGGGTCCACCTATTTGGCCTATTTCTCTTTAACATGAGGGATTTGAGTTGGGTATTTTTCAACATTATAGAGAGAAATGTAACTAGACTATTAAGTAGTTAATCATCTAACATGTTTATATGATCCACTATTGGTTAGTGACATCCTAACATTACATTACAAAAAAGGTGTCAATGACTAACAATTGGAAATTGGACCAATCTCAACTTAACTAAACTGGTTTGTAATAACTTGGCCAAAAAAAAAAAAAAACTGGTTTGTAATAAAAATAAGCATTTATTTTGAAGGCTGCTATTTACACACTTTTTTTTTTTTGCACACCCTTTCTAAAAAAAAAAAAAAAAACTCAAGAAAAAAGACCACTTTGGCCCTCCCCTCACCCACACACCTCATCCCCATCTCCCCCCTACACACCATATCCCCATTCCCATCCCCATCTCCACTTCATCTCCATCTTTTTTTTTTTTTCCTTTCTTCTTCACCGTCGAAGCCCACCCCCCACCCTTTCTCTTCTTCTTCTTCCCCTCACCCCAACCAACTCCCCCCTCACGCTCCCATGCTCTTCTCTCCGACTCCTCTCTCCTTGCCACCTTCCAATCCCTCCTCCCCTTCCTCCCCGCATGCATCACCTGCAAATAGCCACCACCTGCAGACAGCCAAAACAGCCACCACCAGATTCTTCCTCTCTCTCTCTCACTCTCTCTCTCTCTCTCTCTCTCTCTCTCTCTCTCCTCTCACCCAAGCAGACAGCCAAAAATATGAAAAAATAAAAATAAAAAAATGCAGCGGGTTCGGCAGACTAGTGCCGAACCAGGTGGTTTCGTTCTACAGGTACCCACCGAATAGAATAGGATTGTTCGAAGGGTACCTACCGAACAAAACCACCGGGTTCGGCACTTGTCCACCGAACCTACTACAATTTTTTTTTTTTAAGTTTTCTTTTCTCCGACGCGCGATGGTGAGCTAGCTGGAGGAGCATTTGTGGAGTGGGTAGGAGAGAGGGGGTGGGTCAGGTTAGGGTGGGGGTGGGGGAGGGAAGAAGGTGGTCGGGGTAAGGGGAAGAAAAAGAAGAGAGAGTGGGGATGGGGAAAGAGAAAGCAAGAAAGAGAAATGAAGAGAGGAGAGAGGGGCAGGGAGGGGGTGGGGTGGTCGCCGGTGGTGGTAGGCTGCTCGGTGTGGTCGGAAATGGGTGTGTGCCAGAGAGAGGAGAGGTGGGGAGGGAGGTGATCGGGGATGAATGTGTGTGTGTGTGTTTTTTTTTTCTATTTAAGAAGGGTGTGAAAAAAGAAAAATGGATGGGATATAAAGTATTTTCCCTTAAATTTTTTTTTATTTTAAATGTACAAAAAAAGAAGTGTGCTAATAATAGCCATTTTTATTTTTTCTCGTCGTAAAGTTTGAAAAAGAGTTTTTCCAAGTTACTAATTTGTAAAAAAAAATTGGTTAAGATATATTGTTTGAGGGAGCATTGGATTCTGGAGACCCACTATTAAAATCATAAAAATAATAAATAATTAACGCCTATAACACACATGCAACCTTGACATTAGCATGTTGATGTGAAGTCATTGAGAGCAAATTTGCTCACCACCCTATTAAAGTGGTGAGCATCACCACTTTCTTCTAAGCATGCCACATGTTCTATTACTTAACCATAGTTAATTTTTTATATTTAAATTATTTAGTAAAGTTTTAATTGATTTTTTAATTAAAATTACATTTACCCAAAAAAAATTCAGAAGTTATTTCACCTTCCCTTTCCCACCTCTTCCTCCCCCCACGGTCCCACCTCCGTCCCCATCTCCATTGGCCGGAATTCTCACCGGCGGCAGATGGATTTGTGCGCTCCATGAACGAACGAGTGTGAGAGTCCAGCGACTCCACCCTGTGTTTTTTAGTTCTGTGTGCAGCCAAACAACAAATAAGGGTTTGGGCTTGATGGGTCTTTGGGTTTGGTCGATGTATTTGCGGATTTGTTGGTTTGGAGGGTGAATCACTCAAATCGGACCATTTCATTAGAGCAATAGCAGCAAGCTAGTGGATCCATAAACCTAAATGCTGACCAAATCCATTTTTGAATAGGCAAGTAATCAAAAGTTCAACAACACGTAGTCCATGAAATTGCTCTCTCTTTGGATTTCAGTCGTAGTAATAATCTAATAAATCAAACCCGCTTATTGAGAGAAAAACAAATGTCAAGACTTTTTAATCATTAGAACAGAGATGTATATATACATACACATAACAAGACACAGAACAGAAGAGTGAGGATATTCAAATTAAAAGGGATAACAAAACTAAACCCAAGTTCTTAGCAAGTTAATTTACAAAAATTAGGACCCAGAAAAAGAAAGTAACAATTATTTACATGGAGGAGCTAGATGGTGGTTTGTTGGGTTGCCACCGATGACAAATCCAGCCAGTGAAGAAGGGATGGGGTGGGAATTGGGATGAGGTGAGAGAATGAAGGTGAAAGGACTTCTAAAATTTTTATGGGTAAATGTGCTTTTAATTAAAAAATCAATGGAAACTTTAATAAATATTAAAAATACTAAAAATTTAACTATGGTGAAATGATAAGACACCTGGCATACTTAGAAGAAATTGGTGATGCTCACCACAATATAGCAAATTTGCTCTCGTCATTCAATTATTTATATATGCATCCATCTCAAAACATACATATTATATATATATGGACAAGTTTCACAACCGATGAATCTTACATACATGATACATTTCATGCAATAAATTTTATTCAATCACTCGGAAACACACGACAAACCACCCCAAAATTCAAATAATGCAAACAAACAAGCGAGTGGGGTACCGGATATGCTGCTATCATCTGATCTTGACATCAATTTCACCAAATACTATATGTTTGGATTTTGCTCCGATGTTACGGCCTTAATGCGTTGAAAGTTGAAAGTAGAGAATAAAGAAGATAACAAATTCAGGATTTAGCCGTTGACTTGTAATCCAACGGCCTGTATTAAGAGCCAAAGTGACTGTCAGTTTTCCACTTTCCACGCCAAGTGATGTTTGATCATTTCTTTCTATGTTGACAATTCCTGGAAGCACACTCTGTCCCCATCCTTTTACTGAAACATATGTTATTGTTACCACGTTTCGTACTTACATGTATGGCATGGTATGGTAGGTTATGTATGTATGTGTATGCATACATGCATGCATGTTTGTCACTTTCCATCAACATAACTTTCCATCAACATAACCCCACTAAACATGGGTATAAAAGCTAATTTAAGTGACAGAGTTGGATCATTTAACAGCAACAGATAGCAGAAGAGGGAGGACATGGAGAGCTATTTGAACGACAACGTTGGGGCTTTGCAAAATTGGAGGAAGGCATGCGCTGAAACCAAAGCTAATCCAATTCCCAGCTTTAGCTTCACTACTGACAATCTCTCCACTGCTGCTCTTCGCCGTACCAATCAGGTTTCACCTCTGTCCTCTCATAGTCTCTGTATGAAAAGGGTTTTTGCTGTTTCTTCAGGACCTTAAAACGATTCTCATACATATCATATAGTGTAGTGCTAGACTGCTAGTTGATGAAACCAAATTAGGGGCAAGTACTAAATTACAAGGATTGAGGACTACTTTAGAAATTTTTTTATAGGAAAGCTGAGCCAGCTCTGTTTCTATGGTTTAGAATGTTGGGTTACTAAGGAACTACATGTTTCTAAAATGAGTGTAGCTGAAATGTTGAGAAGGATGCACGGTCGCACTAGGAGGAATAGTATAAAAGATGAGGATATTCGTAGAAGGTTCAAACATTTCTAATTGAGATGCTTTGGTCATATACAATGTAGACTTGGGGATGTGCCAGTGAAAAAGAGTGATTTGATAAAAGTTGAGGGTGCTAACAAGGACTAGGGAATGCCTAAAATAACACGGGCAGAGTTTGTGAAAAAGGATATGATTGCTAGATGTAACAAAAAGCATGGCCTAGGATAGGTCTGAATGGAGGAAAAGGTTCTATGTAGCCAACGCCAATTAGTTTGGGATTAAGGCCGAGTTGAGCTGAGTTGAGTGTGTGTATTTGCCTACATAGAACTTCTGGTTTACTTTGGTGCATGCCAAATTTGTATAATTGAAAATCATCTATGTATTTTCAAGTTACAGGGCTTACTGAAGTTGAGGACCGCAATCTTGGTTTCCAAAGCTGCATTTCAATTCATGGAAGGTGAGGTTCCTCAAAATTAAGATAATAGGAAGGTGTTGTTCTCGGTTTGTTGAGTTATTTTCATAGGACTTTTGTCCATTGTTTTGTTTGGTTGTGCAGGAAGAGATAGTTGGAACATGAATGAGACAGATAGAATGGAGGAGACAATTGCAACAAGGTACTACTGTTACAGGTGCCGCCATGTGGTCACTGTGGATGTAGAAATCAAATGCCCTTTCTGCCAAGGTGGCTTCATCCAAGCATGTGATGGTGTTACCTCACTCTACCTAGCTATGTCATCTGAATCTGAGCATTCTGAAAGTGATTCCAGTGGAGAGGGCACCATTGTAATCTATCCTTTCAATCAAACTATCCTTGTTCAGGGCTTTTCAACCAATATTTTTCTTCTCATATTGTCTTGTTAGATTTTTTAAATTTTCAATTGAACTTATAAATAATTCTCGGGCTCTTACAAGTTACAATCTATAAATGCAGGGCCTTTATGATTCAAGTCCTAGGGGGTTAGTTACACTTGGCATTAATTCCCAAGATGAAAATAATGACTTTGACCAGCCACACCATGGGGCAAGGGTAGTGGTAAAAACTCATAGCCATAATGAAACCAGTATTTTATTATATAAGGTGAGATCTTCTTTTTGAAGTCTTAATTGAACTTCTTATAATTTCTTTTGTAGGCTACTTCATCAGAGTGGATTCTTATACTTACTGGCCTCGGCCTAGAGATTTTGTCCGCTGGCTTTGATCAGGTTTCCTCCCCACGTAAGCCTCACTATGCACTAACTGGTATGCTGTTGGCAATTTTGGCTGTACTTGCTTGCATCTTGGAGCTCCTTTACAATGGTATAAGAGAAAGAGTTGTATTGAGGAGGAGGGGAATGTTATGGTGCTTTTATTATCCCCCTCCGAATAACATGCTTTTTGGTACATTCCCTGTCATTTTTGGATTAGGTCTTGGCATTGTTCAATGCATTTGCTCGGCCGTGCAGTATTATTTCCTCCATCGGCATGCTACTAATCCTATTAAACTATCCCCTGTGCCTGTCATCTTTTTTTTCGGTTTGGTTGTTTCAAAATTAATTAAGAATCATAGGTACCCCCTTGATGAGACCCTTCAGGATGGTGCCTGAACAAAGATTAAGTTTTAGTGAAAATAGTGAATGGTTCTTGGAGTATACAACTTGCAGACAATTTTCTTGGCAGGACATCAGACATTGTGTTTGAACCTAGGATCCTTGGAAGTTGGGACCTTTACTTATTATGAAAGGCCACTGTGGTTCTGCACAAAGAGATTAAGATCTTTAATAGTTAGCGGTGTAAATTGCAACAGTTTTGAGAAATAATGATTAAATTCTACAGGAGGATTTCAATTCTACAATTGGCCAATCACATCCTACCCTTACCAACTGAGCAGATTTCCACGATTATAATATAAGAACACAAAATTATGTATGCTGTTCAATGTGGGTATTTGACATTATTTGAGCAATATAACTTTCCAATCAAGTCATTATGTATGCTGTTCAATTTGGTAAATCACCCATAATAATCGTTCTTGCACTTTATGGTTGGCCTTAAGTTCTCAACAATGTTCAGTTGTCTTTCATAGTTTAGGTTTAGTCACATATAAGATTTGGGGTTCCACGACGAAACAGGATCCTCTACTTATGTTCTCAGTGGTGATCTTATACTTATAACTAAATGACATTGTTTTAAGCTTTAGGTTAATTGTTTAGGGCTTAAGGTTAGTATTTAGGATTTACATTGGAAAATTATAAAAAAGAAAAAGCATGAAATGATGTATTGTTGGACATAATCATATATCAGCATGGGAAATATAGGCAGAGGATCCAGACTCCTCCTGCTCATCTACGAAGTACTGAATCTTACAATGTCAAATATTATAGTTATTACTATCTAATATCTCTAATTTCTGCATATCAACCATAATGTTCTTTGAAACCATTTCTTGGCATCTCAAATTATGCCCAAAGGGATATTAGCTCACACCTTATCTAATCAATTTGCTGCATAAATTCTAGACTAAATTTAATAATTCTAGCAAGTTGCAATGCAAGATCCAAAAATCTATATGCTCATAATTAATCATTTCTCACTACATGTATTAATTTTTAAAAATAACCTAAATCTTATGCAAATGTGTATAAGAAAAGGATTTTTCTACTTACTCCCTCTAAGTATAACTGTTCCTGAAATTATACTTCTCTCAGCAGATATATCACTAACAATTTTGAATAATCATGCTTTAATACTTTATGCATAATACATGTGCAATAAATTTTACCATAGATGGTTTCAAAAACTACTCAATTGTACAACACTTAAACATGTTAAGTATGTAGAATCTTAATGAAAGTTTGTGTGGTCATTTGCTGACTGTTACTTTGTAATATCTATCTTGCTTAGGTGCCATAGAGCTTTCAATATTAGCAGATTAATAAGGATGTGAATTGCAGCATATGATATCCAGACTACACGTTGTGATGTGTATAGTCAGGATAGCATTAGTGGTGAGTTCTCATGCATGCTTGCCATTAATGAATGTTTCTGCTCATTTTCGTATGAGGTGCTATTTGATAGGAGAGGATGTATTCTGAAAGGATTGTGCTGATCTATGATGAGCTTCATTATGATGCTTCCGCTGCATGTGATTCTGATTCTTTTTTTTTTTAATCTTCAATGTGGAGGGATAGTCAAGTTATGAGAACTGAGCAAACACCTTTTGGCTTGTTTCCCAGGTAAGTTACTTTGAGCTTCTGTTTTCTATGTCTCTATGTTTAGTTCTGTTTTTCATTGTTCTTTTGTCGTTCCTTGAGATGTTTCCAGGCACTGATTTCTTTGAAAGGGCATTTGGAAAACTAAGGGGCCTTCATAACCCCTTTATGACTTAAGAAATGGCCAGAGGAATGTTGGCCATTTCTTAATGAGTTAGGCAAATACATTTACTATTTGCTGTTCCTATTGATCAGAAACAGCTAATGGACTTCATTCAGGTGATAGAATTGGGTGGAACACTTACAATTAGGGTGCCATTATTTTTTGTGCAGCCATAACGGTTCCTCTGCTGTCAGCTTCCTTGAAGATGACATTACTGACCACACACAGTCTTGAATATGCATATGGAAGGTAAGACCATGCTTCGTGATTTGAGGAAGATATAAAATAAAAACAAAGAAGAGAGAAATAGGTAATTTTGTTTGCTTCGAATTCAGTAATCAAGGAAGCTGTTCAAACAGACAAAGCTCCAGCTGCATTGGGTCCGTACTCTCAGGCCATCAAAGCCAACAACTATGTTCATGTGTCTAGAGTTCTGGGTCTGATTCGAGAGGTTGTTTCATGGCATTTTGTTTTGTGTTTTGTTGTCACTTCCATTCATCCATGTTTGGAACTGACTGATAGAAATATATGTTTGTTTTGGGACGCAGACTGGGAAGTTCATTTCTGATGATGTTGAAGCTCAGACAGAGCAGGTATGTTAAGTGCCTTTTAAATGTGTTACTGATGTTCTACTGGGAATTAGTCCTAGTTTGTGGTTTATATGAACTTTGATATAGTCATATGGAAATCTATTTTGTGCCTTTTATTTTCATGCATTTGTTGGTGATATGTTCTTGATTTCCTTACACATACTGTGGCAGTTGTTAATCATCTATATATGTCTTTCTATGCAAGCCATCTAATAGTAATGCTTCTCACAAATGTTCATGAAGGAGAAGTTACCTTTCTTATCATAATTCCTGTTTAATTAACATAACCTGTTGCTGTTTTAATTTCGTACTGTTAATTTTGCAAAAGGGTACAGTTGATAGCTTTACTTGGTATACTATTTTGAGACATTTGGGTTTATGAAATTATTGCAGGTTCTGAAAAATATGGGGTAAATACTGAAAGCAAGTGGTGCATGCCAATTATTTCTCTGTGGTTAAAACAACTATTCTGAATGGATTCTTTGTCCCTTTGCTCCAAAAGTCTTTATTTTAGAATTTAGTGTTGGAGAGGATTAGTTTGTTTCTTATGGTTTTTATGCAGGTTGGCTGACTTGAAAGACTTCAAGAAAGTCAATGAGATCTATACTAAATGTAGGTTTTATATCAATATAAATTTGATGTTGTATGTAGGATTGAACAATTGATTTGTGGCATGCAAAATAGGCATATAACACAACACAAGATCCTCCATCTTTGCACTATGTTGATTGTATCTGCCAAAACTGGATATGAAATTCTTAAAGGTATCAGATACTCATACCTGTTAAAGTTTGTTGATTCATGATTAAAGATTGGCTCTGCCTTATTTATAGTCTAGAACACTTGAACCATGGTTACCGATTGGACCCTTCTTCTTCTGAAGGGGATGTCAGTTTGCTGTGTTAAAAGCTAGTCCTTCCTTGAACACACAATCTTTGTATTTTGTTTAACTAGTCATGGTTTATAAATTTCATGTGAAACACGGCAGTGAGAACCATTGTACTTGTTTATTCAGCCTGGTGTATATGATTTGTTTTGCAGATTTTCCATCACCGGCCCCAGCTCGTTCAACATTTCAGGTAGCGGCATTGCCTTTGGATGCCAAGATTGAAACTGAGTGTGTTGCAGCATTGTAACCTCCTTATATGCAGCTTCTTAGCAGCAACTTTAGATAATAATGTAGGAGGTGGCATATTTGAGCATTGACTTTGACTTGTTTATTCCCCCCTTCCAAATTGTTGTTATTGTAACATCATTTCCGTACTGAACAACTAAGGAGTCCTTGGCAACTTAGATAATAATGTAGGCGGGCTTTATGAAACATAAGCATGGTTAAGTTACGATTGGGTGACATTTTCATTGTACATTGTTATTATCTCCCTTTATAATCTTTTTTTTTTTTTGGATTATCTCCCTTTATAATCCAGCATGTCAATTTGCCAATCGTGCTGGCATGATAAGGAATCCAAATCACGTGAAAAACTTCACCATTGTTTATGAGTCTCACAAATCGTACCAAATAAGTTTGTCATTTAATAAGAAGTTATCCAAAAGTGAGAAAAGACCAAAATAAAAAGCTACCCAACGCCAGGTCTTTCCATGTCATTTTTGTGATTGTTAAACCAAATTCCTGAAGTGTGAGTTTTTCACACTTATCACTTGCTTCATCTAAATATTTGATTGAAAGTCCTAGTTTTGAAGATCAGAAAAAATTACAAATTTTTGATAAGATTTTGGAGGAAACCAAAAGAAATCTAGAGACATACAAGACTGTGACGCGCTCATTTGGAAGTCATTGAGGTTGCACTCCACCCAACCGAGTACGTTGTTTGGAATGCAATTCATATCTTAACGGGAACTCATTGAGGTTGCACTCCACCCAACAGAATTGTTTGGGATGGAATTCATATCTCACAATAACAGTTGGAAGAAACCTTATGGCCCGTTTGGATGAAGGTATTTTATTGGGACTCTCCAAATCCAAATCCTCTTGTTTGTCTTCTATTTAAAGAATAGATTTGGATTCCAAGAAAAAAAAAAAAAATAAGGGATTTGAATTTGGGTCAAATTCATGGTGGATTTTAGAGGCTCAGATCCATGGATTTGAAATCACTCATACAACTAGGTATTTTAAATCTCACCACCATTCTCCCTATCCTTGTCACCATTCTCCCTCTCCTTGACGGTCATCACCTCCACTGCCGCCGGCAACCACCATCACCTGAACTCCTCCATCCTTCTGAAAAATAAAGACAAAGTATGCATGGTTGTTATGATTTGAACCCCCAATCTTATACACACAACTAAAATCCTCAACCAACTAATTAAACCAAATTTGTATTTGTATTTAATTGTCTATTTTTATATATTTGTCCTATATTGCTAAATATTGGAAAATAAAAATCATATTTCATATTTTTATTTTTAATCATATGTTTAAACATATAGAAAATTAATATTAAATACCAAATTCCCTTAAGCTGTTTTGCTGCGTAGCAATCAAACACAAACCTAATATTTTTTTTATTAATTTATTTGTAATTGACCATATTTTTTTATTGTAGTAGCATGTGATGTAATATTTGTGAATTATAATATCATTTACTATATTATTATGTTTGACTTTCAACTAGTACCTAATCTAAAATGCTATTAAATTTTGGTATCTAAACTAAAAAACTATTGAAATTTAGTACATAAAGTTAACGGACCTATGTTTAAATTCCTTCAAAAATAAATCTTCACATTTAAAATTTTTATCCAAATAACAGAATTTCAAATCTAAAGATAAAGACATGCATATGACGTTACATGGCACCACCTCCAAAACAGCACACCTTCAGCCACCCATTGGCCTACAAATATTAATTGCTCATCGACAGAAACTCGAATTGAGTGATTTGAATCAATGTACACAATGCATTACATCTCTGCGTTTTTCATATACAATGGATCGATTACATCGATCTCTGCTCAGTAATGCAATCTTGTCGAGCTGACTGTTTGTTTTTTTATTTTGTTGTTTCGAAATATAGAAGGAATTAGAGGTGGACCGTTTATGATACCCTTATTCAGGATGCTAACCTAACTACGACATTGGACAAATACGTTTCTGCCTAAGAATGATTAAAATGGATTGAAAGTACTATTCCTCTAACATATACAACAAAAATAAAATGACTATGGAATGAAAGTGCTCAATCTTATTCATTGTCCATTTGTATTAGGATTTAAGACTAGCTAATTAAGTTGGGATTTAATGTTAGGACCCCATGCATGCAGTGGCGGAGCCAGGAAAACATACCTGTGGGGGCACCAATACACCATCGTTTCTTTATTGAGGCATTTCCAATTCAGTATTGCACACCTAATTTCAACTTGCTTCAAAACATTTTAATCAAAAGTTCAAAACATAAAATATCTTTAATTTAAATAGAAGTTTTCCCTTCTCTTCTTCTCATATGCAGTAGTTTTATGCAATCAAATAGCTTTAATTTACCATATGCAATCGTTTTCCCTTCTTTTCTTTTCAATACCCAATCAACTTCCAGTTCAAATAAGTAAATCATAAATCAAATTCCTGCAATAAAATAGCTTAGCCTTAATAATTATTTTAAGTTTTTCATGTATAAAAACTCATATGGATTGAAAAGTAGAGAACTTTATATGAAGAGAAAGACAATTTTGCAAGAACAAAAAATAGAGATTGACAATTTGACATTCAAAGTCTCAAAGGCAGAAATAAACCAAGGCTACAAGAGGAAAACGAAGAGAGAAATCATTTACCTATTTTAGTAGACCATTGTTCATTCACCAATTTTGCAAAGCTTGCTGTAATGTTGTCCGTAGAGAATAGAAGAAGACGCGGAAGGGGAGAAATTAGATGAAAAATCAGGACTGGCTGATATTTTAAAGGTATTTTAGTAAACAAATCATGAAATTTTTTTAATTTTGTTTTTTGTATCAATAGGTCATTTTTTTCTCCCAAAAGTTGAGTGGGGGCCTGTGTCCCCCCTGGTCCTCATGTGGCTCCGCCACTGCATGCATGTGCATGTGGGGTCTATCCCACAAGGGTTAGGGCGTTTTCTCCGTTACAAAAACTCAATGGATCGCTTGTCTTTATTGGAGTAAATTATGTTTCAATAAGTGAATCTAGGGTTAGGGCTTTGAACCAGATGGAGCATTATGTAACCGTATATATGCATAGTATTTGTGATGCGCGCTTGGACCAAGCTTATACAATTTCTTCCAGAAAAATTATCATAGTCCGTTTCCAATGAATCTTGTGTGCATGCGAGCTTGGCAGACAATATGTACCAAGCCAAATATAGTGGGGGTGAGAAAATAAGGTAGGCGAATTACAGACATAGAGCCATAGAGGTGAGAATAGCAACACTCAATCGAAAATGTTTTCCAAATCCATAAGTTCTTTTTTTTTTTTTTTTTTTTTTTTTAAGTATTATTATAAAATTTCAAACAATTTTATTATCAATCAAAAGCCATTATATCCACCAAGCCAACTTGCTAAACACGCTAGCATATTATATCTCTGTGCATGATTATAAATCTAAATTAATCATATCATTGTTTATGAGTCTCTCATACGTACAGTCATATCTAATAAGTTTATCATTGAATAAAGTGCTACCCAACGCCAAACGTGTTGGTATGATAAAATTAATGAATACAAATATTGCCATGGTTTGTGAGTTTATCATACTTAATGCATGGTCTTTTACTTGCATTGTCATTTTGGTAATTTGGTAACCAAATTGGGGAAGTGTGCGTTGCCATATATACAATATTAATTTTCCTTTGTCACTGATGTATTGACGACACATTAACAACGTACCGGGAAGAAAGGAGAAATTTTTAAGTGTAATGACTATACAATATCTTTCTCAGTGATAATAAGCTTGATTTATGAAATTGTAGGGATTTTGATCGTTTTTGTTTTAATTGTATGTATAAATTTATTATATTAGTTTATTAATCTTTCACAAGTGTGGTGTGTGTGTGTAAAAAGTTAGAAATTTGGACTGTGGTAGGTCATAGGTGTAGGAATATACTGAATTACTGATCCATCTCAGCTTTAGCATGTGGATGCGAAGACGCGAAGTCATTCATTTATTACATAGCGTACCGCACCCCACCAACGTTTGACCCTGGATACAGCATAGAGATTCTCTTAACCTCAGCAACATTTGTCATGCACATGCATCCATCTCAAAACATACATGGACACAAGTTTCACTACCAATGAATCTTACATACATATCATGCAATAAATTATGGGGTGTTTTAATTAGAAATTCAAAATGAGAAAAAAATTTAACCTAAATTCGAGCCAGTTAAAAAATTAAGTTGTAGCTCATATTGTCCACCGAATGTTCGGCAATTCTCATCGAGCGCTAGGTAAGTATCTGTCGAGTGCTCGGTGGAAATTGCCGAGCGCTTGGCGGTTGCAGTTGCAACCAGCACATGCAACCTAACTTGCATTATCTGCAACCTAAAACATGTCATTTGCAACTTAAAAAAATGCATCTGCAACCTAAAAAAAACATCTGCAAACTAAAAAGATGTATATGCAACCTAAAAATATACAGAAGCATCTGTATCCACCAAGAACTCAGCAGGCTACCAAGCGCTCGATAGTGTACTTTTTTATGTCTGCGCACGCGTACACAAACAGATTGGGCTTGCACTTAATTTTTTAATTGGCTAGGTTTGTAGTTAAAATTTTTGATAATAGTCCAATTGCTTATACATTAAGAAGTGTTAGTGACTTGCTGATTCCTAAAAGAACAAGGATGTCCAACTTAATCTTACAGCATTATGTAACCGTATATGTATAGTATTTGTGATGCTTGGACCAAGCTTATACAATTTCCTCCAGAAAAATAATCATCGTCTGTTTCCGATAGATCTTGTGTGCGAGCTTGGCAGGAAACATGTAGTGTACGTTGAAATGCATGTGTAGCATTCATGATTCATGCATGATATCCACCAAGCCAAATATAGTAGGGTTGAGAAAATAAGGTGGGTGAATTACGGACACAGTCGAAAATGTTTTTCGAATCCATAAGCTATTTTTCTTTTCCTTTCATTATAAAATTCCAAACAAATTTATTATCAAACAAAACCCCTTATATCCACCAAGGCACCAAGCCCACTTTCCAAACACGCTAGCATAATATTATACCTCTGTGCATGATTATAAGTCTAAATCATACCATTGTTTATGAGTCTCTCATACAGTCATATCTAATAAGTTTCTCATTGAATAAAATGCTATCCAACGCCAAACGTGTTGGTATGATAAAAAAGAATACACATATTGCCATGGTTTGTGAGTTTATCATACTAGCTTCATGCATGGTCTTTTTCTTGCATTGTCATTTTTGTAATTGGTAAGCCAGATTGGGGAAGTGGGGTACTTACCATACTTATCACTTGTTTCATCTAAATATTTGATTGGGAAGTCCTAGTTTTGTAGAACGTAATGAACAGGAATTACAACTTTGAAAATATTTTGGAGGAAACGAAAATTTTAGTATATATTAGTTGAAGATATGTAATGGAATGTCAACATCAGTCAATGCTTCCCAAGCCAAAGGTCTGTATATATGGAACTGGTATGTCTTTGGGACCGACAACTTGAAGAGTCTTCAGTGACCGATGTAGTTCGTAATGGTTGCATTTTGCAGTTATTCTGTAATATTGCATGGGTGTGACTCCCCCAGAAGTTGTTGCTGGGATTAGTTGAGGGCCCAATTGTACTGCTTCATATTCATCTTGGTTTGAAAAACGTAAGAGAGTTACCTAAGAAAAACTACAGAAAAAAAAGACCGATAGACCAACATAATTCCATAATAATCGTACAATTTTGAACCATAATTCCATAAATGATCTAATCATATAACTAATTTCATATATATTGATTTCAAAGCTATATCAAATTTGGTTTCATACAAATATACAATTGGATGAAATAATTGTTTTTTTCTTTACTAGTTCCGAGCGCGTGTCAATTGACTTTCTTACCCTCTAACTTATTTATTTATAATAATATATTTGTTGTTTAGTATTTTTTCCTGGATCTGACGATCTGTGTTATAACTTATAAAGTGCATGGTTCTCTTTAATTTTGAGAGAGAAAGAGATAGATCAGTAATGGGTTGGTGCTGTGACCATACTTTTTATCTTTTGAAATTTTAAAATTTTGTAAATCATTTTACTACTTTGCCCTTATTTTATAAATAATTTTAATGTAGTATTATATATTTTTAGGGGCAATTTTTAATATTTTGAAAATTTTACTTTACACTTTTACAGTCATTTTTGCTTATATATATATATATATATATATATATTCACTCTTCTATAACTGAGGAGGAGTCGGACTGGCGTTCTTTCTTGCTCCTCTTCACCTTGTAGATATGTACCTTCTCTTTAGATCATGGAATTAAATTTTGAAATTTTTCTCAAAATTTTTATTTTTTTTAGGTTTTGAAATATTATCAAATCGAAATATATTATCGAAATTTTGTTAAAAGTTTTAAATGTTTTAGTCTAAATTTTCAATGAAATCGAAATTCTTAATTTTTAAATTTTTAAATTTTTGAATTATCAAAATCTGAAATTTAATAGAAAATTATGATTAAATACCAAATTTTAATAATTTTTTGGTATAGCATGAAGACTATATAATATTTCAATTGAACTACCAAATTTAAATGTAGTTTTTTAGATTATGTCACAAATATGTTGGCTCCTTTGATTTGAGCCTTTTCCATTTGACATTTTTGTCTTTTGGCCCACATATGATGGGTGTTAGTTAAAATTTATAAGGTTTTGACAAAATTGCCCTTGAGGCTTTTATATTATCTTAAAAATTTGCTAATGTAGTCTCAACTTCACATTTAGTTGTGACTGTACGACACTCACAACTTCAAATTTAGTTGTGACTGAACGACAGTCACATCTAAGTTGTGAGACAGTCACAGTTATGTTGTGACTTAATTAAATTTTTTTTAGAAAAATTATATTACAATATAGTATAAATAGAGGTCACAACAATACTTTTACTCAAAATAATACATAGTATAGTGTGTGTGAGTTATCTCTTTCAATTTATCAAGACAGTCACAGTTAAATTGTGACTGGATTGATTTTTTTTTAATACAATATAGTATAAATTAATGTAATATTTGTGATGTAATTTTATTTTTATTTTTTTATTGTAGTGGCATGTGATGTAATATTTGTAAATTCTAATATCTTTTACTTTATTATTTTGTTTGACTTTTCAATTAGTACCTAATCTAAAATGCTATTTAATTTTGGTACCTAAATTAAAAAGTTATTGAAATTTAGTAGTTAAAATCAATGGACCTGAAATTTAATTCATTTCTTTAAATTAATGGAAGCCCCATAATTAAAAAAGAAAAAAAAGAGTGAGAGTGGGCTCAAGATATAAACAACTAAAATATCATGTAATATTTAAAATTTTGAAACAATAATTGATATTTATAATATTATTTTATTTTTTTACCTCTTGTGAGATTGGTTCTTTTCATAAACTTACTTGAATAGAATTTACATCCTCTCTTTGTCTTGGCAATATTTGGTGTCTAGTCTGAATCATCTATTAGATACTTGAACTAATAAAACTCAAAAATTTAATGTAATCCTTAAATATCTAATAGACAACATAGATAAGAAATCAATGATTGTGAAAATAAAGAGAGGATCTAAAAATCCGACACAGTACAATTTATAAATTGCAAATTCGTAATCCACCTTTTTAATCAAGAGCCATTTACAAGCCGGTTTAATTTTCTCTACTCTCTTAAACTAATACCTTAATGTTTGTTAATTTTTTACTGAGGTTCAAAAATATTTTCCAGATGTTATTAATTTTAAAAATGTCTAGTATTATCCTAAAATTAACAATATGTAAATCTTAATATTATCTTAGTATTATCATAATATTATCCTAGTTTTATATTATCTTAATATTAAAATATTAAAATATTAAAATATTATTATATTATTATATTATCTTAAAATTAATTGTGAGATTTAAATTATATTAATTTAATAAAAATGAATCAGCCCAAAAAATAGAAAATAATCAAATAAGGAAAAAAAAATTCTTTATGGGTACATTTCAATTGTACCAATTGATCGATGGTTTGTCGGCGTTTTTGTTATAGTTTAGTTCCGAAATCCCAGAGGTAAACCCTAACATAACGTCTCTACTAAACTCATTATATACCCTAGGAGGGGATGCGGTGAAAAGATGAGGATTTACCCTTAAAACTCAGGGAATGAAGCAGCATGGCTGAGTGATCGGCAGCTAAAACCGAGCATTGGGATCATGTGCGCATGTTCGTTTGTGTGCACCTAATCAAATATGTGTATATATATATATATATATATATATATAAACCTAGGTATTGGTACAATTGAAATGTACCTATATATACTTTTTTTTTTTACTTGTTTGATTATTTTCGATTTTGAGGGTTAATGCATTTTTTTGATATTTTTATAATTAAACAGATATTATCTTTTATTATTTTAAATTATTAAACATAAAAACTAGATAATCTTGAATGTTTTAATTACCAAATGTCCTAACATATATTATCTTTCATAATTTTTAAAATTAATTCATATTAATTATCTTAATTTTAAGAGATAATATGAGTCAAAATTTTTAAAAGTCCATTTTTTTGGATCTTAGCCTAAAAAATTAGATTTAAGTATAAATCTAAATTCTTATATAGTTTTAGTCCAAATGATCCTCCAAAATTGAATCTACTTCTAATTAACTGTTTAATCAAACTATCCTTGTTCAGGACTCTTATGGTTTGAACCCGAGCACTAGCTGGTACAAGACACGTCACCAAACAAGGGTACTGCTTAAAATTCATAACCATGGACCATGGTTAAAGCTTTCTTCTGTTTTTTTTTTTTTTTAAATTTATATTTGGTTTATAGATATTATTTAAATTTTTAATTGAGCTTATCAATAATTTCAAGGCTCTTATGATTCTAGTCTTACTGAGTCACTTTTACAAAGTAGTTGTTCGCCTGACACTGGCTACGACGAGCCAGGCTATGAGGTTCGAGTATGTTGTGGCCAAGACTCATAATGATAATTAAAGCAACTCTTTTTTGCTAGCCATTTCTTATGAGATTCTTTGTTTTATATTTTATGGAACTACATATTAAAAGGGAAATGACCAATTTGATCCTCATAGTTTGAATATTCTTGGTTCAGTTAAATCCTCGTAGTTTTCATGGCCAAAAAAAAAAAAAAAAATCCTCGTAGTTTCGATCAATTTCTTCAATCAAGTCTTGGTTGTTTGCATCCTTTTAATAAAACTATGCTTGTTCAGGCATCATATGCTTCGACCCCCAGCTCGAGCAGGTGGTATTCACTTAGCACTGGTTCTCAGTCCCACTATGATCGACGACAACCATCATCAAGATTCACGACTTCATATAGGGGTAGTGGTTAAAGTTCATAACCATATATATTTTTTTTTTCTTTGTCTTGCTAGATACTTAATTTTTCCTTTAATTTTTTTTTAAGAGGGCTGAATTATTTTATGCTTGATTACCTCTCATATAACCTTATCTATGAAAATTCGAACAAAATTGACCTACGTGATTGAAGTGAGTAATTTAGAAAAATTGGTAGACCATAGAGTCTAAAATTACAGTTTAAATGAGACTCCCAATTAAGCAGTCAACATGGAGAACAAATTTGGGAAATGAAAGTGGAATCATATGTGTTAGTGACTCACTCATCAGTGTACACATATTTCAGTGTGTGCATGTAATGTATGCAAGTCTAACTTGCAGTCAATTAGTCAAATGAAATCGAAGGTGGCTGGCAAAGTGGCAAAGTGCCAATGATTTTGCTTTCATTTTCTTTTAAAAGAAGGAATTATGTTATAAAAAAAGAGTTGAAACTTGAAAGTATCCGACAGACGACGCGAACAAAAAGAGTTGTTGGAGGCTTGGAGCTATCGCAGCAGCAGAGTAACTTAGCTAAGCTAGAGACTAGGCAATGGCGATGGCGACGGCGACAGAGAGCTCTTTGACTGAGAGCTTCATAGGAGTGACGACGCCCAAGGACTCTTCGGAGATGGCTATTCAGAGATGGAGGGAAGCATGTGCTTTGATCAAAAACCCCCGGCGGAGGTTTCGCTTCGTTGCCGATCTGTCCAAGCGTGCCGAGAAACAAGCTATGCTCCGTACCAATCAGGTTTCTGCTTTCACCACTCTGTTCAATTTAGTCCCATTTTACTCTTTCTTCTTTTCTTAATTGAACTTTATTGAGTTTTAATTCCTGATTTTCCTTTATATCTTTAATTTCTATGTAATATTAAGTTTATGGTCTCCTTGAAATGTAATTGTTATTCTTCCACTGGTTTTCAGCAAGGATTAACCTGAGTCATGCCGCTAGTAATGTCCAAATTGGGCAATCTTTGGATAAGCTAGCCATGAATTTCACAGGGTTTTTGGGTATTTCTTAAGGAACCTTAAAAAATAAAATTACATTAGCCCCCCAAAGTTTGAGCAATAATTCAATATATATTTGTTGTTTATGTAGCTTCAACCAAGTTTTCCTACTCTACTTTTTAGTGAACACACATGGAGCTAGCTTATTGCTTGGAGTCTGCAATGTTCAGTGTCAGACAATATATTGTGGTTTGCATCCCATGCTTGAAGGTCTAATACTCTAATGCGATTAAGGGTATGTATGATGATGGGGTTGTGACTAGTGTAAGAGCAATTGATAGTATGATTAACTAGTGAACTTTCAATTACAATAGGCTTACATCTTGGGCCGTTGTATTTTTTTTGCCTCGGTTAATTATGGACAGGCACACAATATCTATTCAGGATGAGGTATTTTTGTGTATCAGATGATATAGTGTCAGTTGATGAATCCAAATCAGGGGTAGAGCTTAAAGACTTTAGATAGAATGTGTTTTGGGTGAAAACTTAGATGACTTGTATTGCATTATAACTGTGTATTTATACTATTACATCAGACGTAATTAACTCTAGCTATACAACTATATAAACTGAAGATAATGAACTAAGTGATACAATGATCGATAATCCCATGATATAAATCCCGTGGGAGATAAGGTGATAGACTTGATAGACTTGGAATTCAAACTGGGAGATAGATTGGCCTCATTAGGGCTAAGTTAGAATTATGGAGGACTACTATAGAATCTAAAGTTTTAGATTAAGCAAGACAAAGAACTAGCATATGGAGTGTAATTAGTAAAACTAGGAATAGAGAAGAGGGTGTGGGCGTGTGGTGAAGATTGATGGGAAGCAGATCCCTAAGAGAATCGGGTGATATTATTCGGGTGGCAAGGGAAGTGATCATTATCAGAACTTCTGTTTTTTTTTTTTTTTTTTCTGAGAGAAAAAAACAGAATCTGAACTGGTACTTGGGTTTGGTTATGCATAAGGAAGGAGGGAGTGAAAGGATTTTACTTACAGAATGGCTGTAAGGCCAGCTATATCTATGGTTCCGATGTTTGGCTACTAAGAAACATGTTTTTAAAATGAGTGTCATGCTGTAGTAACTATTATGTTTGTGTCCTGCATGTTCAATTTGAAAATTTTCTAACTTTGTTGTGTTTGTGTTGACAGTGTTTGTATCTCAACCCAGTACAAAAAAGACAAACACAAATTACCACCCCTAACAACTGCATTTGAGATGGTTTATATCTTGTAGACCTGGGATGTGCTGACGAGAAAGAGTGAATATCTGATACAAGTTATGGGGGTTAATAAGGGCAAGGGGACACCTGAATAACATGGGTAGTGGCAGTGAAAAAGGAGATGATTGCTTATATGTAACAAAAAGCATAGAGTAGAAGGCTGAATGGGGGAAAAAGATCTAAGTGGCCAGTGCTAATTGGTTTGGGATTAATATTGAAATGAGTTTGTTAGACAACCATTGTACCTCATAAACTTAACACCCTCCTCACTTGTTGCCCCATATTGAATTTAGATATGAAAGGAGATGCAAACAAAGAGAAACATACAAGTGCAGTCCCACCCTACACCTTACAAATCAAAAAATAAGTTGGGAATGGGATTGAGGTTTTGAACTTAGGACCGCCTACAACATAAACTCCAATACCATGTTAGACCTTCGTAACGAACCACAAAATTTTAAGTGGGAATTGATTGACAATTTATATCAAGCTAAGAGAGTTCCATAGTACAAAATTAGTATTATGTTTACCAAAAGTTATCTTTGTATTTTCAACTTACAAGCTTACTTTTTCCCCATCTTGAATATGGTAGGAGAAGTTGCGTGTTGCAGTCTTGGTTTCGCAGGCTGCATTTCAATTTATAGAAGGTGAGGTTTCTCAGAATTAAGATCAATGGAAGAATGTTCTCGTCCTATTGAGTTATGTTATATGATTTTTGTTCTTTGTTTTGTTTGGTTGTGAAGGAATGAATAGCGAGAACATGAAAGAGACAGAGAGGATGGAAGAAGCAATTGCAACAAAGTATTACTGTTACAAGTGCCGTCATGTGGTCACTGTGGATGTTGAAATGAAATGCCCTGACTGCCAAGGCGGCTTTATCCAAGCATGTGAAGGTGTTACCTCACTCTACCTTGCTATGTCATCTGAATCCGAGCATTCTGGAAGTGATTCCGATGGACAGGGCACCATTGTAATCCCTTCTTTGGATGAAACTGTCCTTGTCCAGGGCTCTTATGGTTCAAACCTTAGCAGGCCCCCTTTACTTAGCCCTGGTTCCCATGATGACAACATTGACTATTACGAGTCACACCAGCAGACAATGGTAGTGTTTAATAACTATAGTTAAACTCTCTTCTTTATTTTTTATTTTGTTTTTTGTTTTTCATATTTTCATACAAAATTTTTATAATTTTAATTGAACTTATTTCTAATTTCAGGGACATGATGATTCCAACCTCAATGAGTCGCTCTTACTTGGCATTGCTTCTCATGTTGACACCAACCATAACGAGGCAGGCCATGTAGCAAGGGTAGTGGTAAAACTCATAATTTGAACCAACCTTTTTTTCACCATTTCTTGTGAGATATTTGTTTTTAATTTTTCTAATTGAGCTTCTTTGATTGAACTTAGTAATAATTCTATGTCTCTTACCATTCATAATTGCAGGGCCCTTATGATTCAAATCCCAATAGGTTTATTGCACTTAGAATTGATGAAAATATGACCTTTGACCATCCAGGCCGCGGGACACGAGTAGTGGTGAAAACTCACAGCCATAATTAAACCAGCATTCTTTCTAATATCTCTTGTGAGATTTTTATATAAATTTTAATTTCAACTTATTGTAACTCCTTTGTAGGCTGCTACTTTCTCCGAGTGGGTCTTTATACTCACTGGCCTCGTCCTAGAAATCTTGTCAGCTGGTTTTGATCAGGTTTCCACCCCAAGTAAGTCTCACTATGCACTAATTAGTCTGTTGTTGGCTATTGGGGCTGTGCTTATCTGCACCTGTGAGCTCATTCACAATGCTATAAAGGAAATTCGATCAGTTGCATCTCATGATCATGAGATCAATAACATGTTTTTTGGTACCTTATTACCTGACATGTTCGGATTAGGTCTTGCCATTGTCCAATTAATTTGCTCGGCAGTGCAGTACTATTTCCTCCACAAGCATGCTAATAATCCCATGAAACTATCCATTGTGCCTCTCTTCTTCTTTTGCTGTTTGGTTGTTTTGAAATTAAAAAGCAACTAGATATAATAGAGCCTAGAGCTACACGTTACACGTACCGTTTATGAAATTTGATTAGAAGGGATATTAGTAACCTGTCATGTACTCAGACAACTTCCTCAATACAGGAAAGCCTATGTGTGTATATATATATATATGGAACGCAAATATATATGTTGAATCTTTTTATCATTGCTCAATTGCATTACATCTCTGCGTTTTTACTTGTAATATGGATTACAACTCTGCTCAATACATTAACCACCCAGTCGTGCAATCTTGTTGAGCTGGCTCTTTTTTTTTTTTTTTTTGTCAAGCTTGATAACAAAGGGCAAAACAGGACATGAACAAAATGAGTCGAAAGGCATAATGTCAATTCAAAAATTTGAATTCTAATTTTGACATTAATTAGTACACACCTGAAACAAAACCCTATTTGAAGAAAAACACATGAACCAAAATATAGCAAGTAGAAAGCGTAATGTTTAAGCATTAAGCATATTCTAGAATAAAACACAAAATATCAACCAATAGCAGGATTCAAAATAGAATCAGAGACGTATGTACATGCATTTAGTGTGTGCATGCACGTAATGTATGCAAATGTCAACTGCAATCGACGACACATTACCTTTTTTTTTTTAGGTTGGGGATGGTGATCATATTCATATATATAGTAACAAATTAAAAGATTTGGAAGCTTCGATCGTGATGGAGATCATTAGCTATTTGGTTGACAATTACTTCCGGAAGGTTTCAGTTCTCTCTTGAATTTGTTCCCAATTTACTCTTCTGCTTCTTTTTTTATGATTTGTCGAATATTATGCTTATTGATCTCCCTAGCTAATATTTTTTTTTTTGTTCTTTTGTTATTTAGGTAACTTCATCCGCCCAATTTTACTAGCTTAAATATTTGAATCTGAACCTTTCACGACTTGAAGATTTTGCAAGTTTATTTAGTTTTAATTAAGATAAATATAGGAAATATATTTTTTAATGATACGTGTTGATTATGAGTGTGTATAGATCTGTAGGTGTTATAGCTTAATTGTGTAAACCCAATATCTATATTCCAACCCGATTAATAGAAACTGAGTAATGTACTAATATGTACATGTCGCGTTGTGTGTTTGTTTGATAAACTCAGTAGAAACCCAAATAATGAGCTTGAGGAGCCACACCACCGGACAAGGTTACGTAATGGTAAAAACTCACGTCATACTTAAACCAATATTTTCTTATAGAAATAATTACAAATAAGAATAAATTAGCCTAAGATGCATGACAAGCATCCTATTTAACCTCTACACATTGTGTGTTGGGGACAAAGAGGATCAAAAGAACAAAGGAGGGAACGTACAACCATTTTGTAGGTTAAGAAGTATTATTGGCTTGGGCCTTAATTCTTATTATAAGTGGTAGCCCAAAAACAACGAAGTTCAGAAATGGATTAGAACCAGGCAAAGATCCCAAATCCCAAACTATGGTCCACCACAATTTAAATCGGTGGCAATTTTGACACTCCAAATTTATCCACCTACATTTCTTCCTTATTTTTTATATTTTGTAATTAAATAAATTTTCAAATTTACCTATCCTGCCGAACCCTCGATAGTGATTTTTTTGTCTCAGCGCACACACACACGAACAGATTGGGCTGAAACTTACATTTTTAATTAACTAGGTTTGTAGTTAAAATCTTTCAAAAACAGGATTTGAAAATAATTTATTAAAAATAATAAAAGAGTGTAGATGGATAAAATTGTAGTGCAAAAATTACCTCTCTTTAAATATGTAAACTAGTAAAATGACACCAAAGCACAGCACAAAAAGGTAAAACGACAACAAAACATGTTGGAAATTTCAAACAAATTAAATGACATGAGGAAATGGGACATACCCTTTCATGAGTAGGTTATAGTTTGTGAACAAATGCAACCCTTCACATATGGGTTATGTTTTGAAACAATACCAACCTTTCGTAGAAATGTGTAACTGCTAAATGTTTTGAACCATTGCATTTTTTGCTTTGAGTTTCAAATGAAAGGGTGCTTCACCAAATGATGGAGACACCTACATGAAAAATCACCTCTCAAGTCAAGAAGTGTTTTAGAAGTCTATAAATAGCATACCTACTGCAGTCATTTACATAGAACAAAATATTCTTTTTTTATTTACTGTCTCTAAATATTCAAGTTATTCTTGTGTAGTGCAAATCTTAAGAATAATATCAAGTGAATTTGAGTCTATAGTATCCTGGAGACAATTTGTTTTTAAACTCTTTTTGCACAAAAGAAAAGCGACAAATTAGTCTTAAAGAAAACGAATTTAATTCGTACTTTGACTCAAGGTTTTCATTTTTCTTTTGTTATTGCCTTCGTATCTCTACATTCTTCATACAAAACAACCAAACGACCAGCCTTTCTCCACTGAAACCAAACCATTAGCACAGTTTTACAAAGGCTTAATATCACTTTTACCCCCCTAAATTAAAAATAATTCCCACATTACCATATGTAAGTTTCATTGTCCCACTTAATTTACCATTTTCTGTCCATATTTTCACATATTTATTATGTCCCACTTTTTTTCAACTTTAAGGGACAAAAGTGATATTTTTTAGATAGGGTAACTGACGGTGCATATCATCAATTTGACTATTTCTGTAATTGAATCACCACCAACATTGCCCATATATCCAATCAGAGATACCCTTCAATGCCTTCATTTAATTTAAAATTTATATTATATAATATATTTTTATTGGTACATTTCAATTTTATGTCTTTATCTATGTTATGTCTTTTAATTTTCTTTTTTGTGTTATTTTATGATTTCATGTTTATATATTTGTGGTGAATAAATCATGTTATTATGTTATATATATATCTATATATATAAAGCAAATTCCCCTCCTAAATAAAATTTTCATATACTTCAAAAATATCCTCCTAAAAAATGCTACAATAGAACAATTTAATAAAGTAATGGCAAAAGCAAAACAATAATTTAACAAAATTAAATCAAAGTACTAACCCACTACTCTGTCTCTCTCTCTCAATCAAACAAGGTTATAAACTTATAACACAATTTGACACACACAAAAAAAGGGTTATAACACAAGTCCAAAGAAAAAAAAAACTAAACAATATTTATAATTACAATAGATAAATTTGTGATTATGGCATAAAAAGCTCAGTTATCCATTTATCTATCTGTTAGTGTTTTAGAAAAAACTATTAAATAAATAATTTAATTTAAAACAATAAAATATTATTGTGAGTTAACATTAAGTAATTTTGTGGTGAGAAGTCAATTTAGGCACACGGAGCCCGTGTCAAAGGGTTAGTTTATTGAATTATACACTTATATTAATGTGTTTTCAATCTCGCTAATTTGTCAAAATACTTTCAAAATTCAATAATGTGTGAGTTATGTGATGGGCAAATTTGATAATTTATCATTTTTTACATAACATTGCAACTGAGTTATACAGAATAATTATGTGGTATAATTAAAAATTTTTTAAACCACAAATAAAAATTATGTAACATTGAAATATCACTAAGTCATTGGCACAATTTGTGAAATTTGGCAAAAAAAAACATCAAAGTTACGTTCGGCGCCCGCCTTTAATTTTGACAACAAAACACTGATGCCATAGCCAAAACCAGGAACCACCACCTTTTCATATTATTCGCTCAACTACCCTTTACGGCTTTACCTTATCACCCAAGAAGAAAATAAAAGAAAAACAGAGTGAGTTCTTTTTTGTTTTTTTTTTTTCCAATTTTTATTGCTTTCGTGTCCATGTATATTTAAACATGGTAATGGGTCCTCTTTATTCTTTGTTGTCTTCGCAATTTCTTGACTGCAAAGCTACTCTTGGTACCTTTGCTAGATCTGGAAATTTCATTATTACATTTATTTATTTATCATTTTGTGCAAATTTATGCTTTTGGGTGATTTTCAAACTCAGCTTTGGGTTAGTTTTATCACTTTGATATTGTACTTCTGAATCTGAAGGCTGGTTTCTGTTGTCGAATTCTATTAGGATATGTTTCAGAATTATATTTTTTTATAACTGGGTAATTTTCTGGGTAGGCTCTGTGCATAATAGGTTCTTGTATTTGCACCTTAGAAAAATGATATGACTACGGATTCTTTAAAGCTTGTGTTTTTTATTCGTTTCAGTTTTTTTTTCCTCATAAAAGCTCGTAAATTTTCATTTGTGTAACTATATTTGCTCCTTTTGCCTGTATGTTTTCAATTCATGGTCTAGCTCAAGTAATTGAATCTGGTTGGTCTTCTACTCAGCATGCGGAGCTGGGTTTTGTTTGAGGCCTCAGCCTTATTTCATTATTAGCTCATACTTCTGTAAATTTAGGATTCAGTCTCAAAATTTTTTATGAATAATTGCTTTTATCTATCTCTAGATGTTTACTTTAGATTTGGCTGCTAATTTATTTAAATATAATTTATTAATTATTTTTATTCTCTTTTCCATTTTAACCAGAAGAAAGTTCTTTCGCCACATGAACCATTTCTATGCAGTTTAATGCTTTTCGGGTCCTTGTTTTTATGTATAACATTCGTGTATTTCATTCTATGGCTTGTGTTTCTTATTGCAATTTTAAATAGGAACTGTCACTGTTTGAAATTTTCAAATTTTGAAAATCTTTCAGGTGTATAAATATTTATGATATGGAAGGTATTGTAGTCAGAAGGGTTATCCCCTCAGACAATAGTTGCCTCTTCAATGCGGTCGGGTAAGCTCCTCTTTTCTATCCTATCCATTATCTATTGCAATGAAGTGAGCTGTGTTATGTAGGTCAATTTTGCTTAAATCAATTTTCTCCCTTCATTTTCAGGTATGTTATGGACCATGACAAGAAAAAAGCTCCTGAGTTGAGACAGGTCTTAATCTGTAGTATCTTATAATTTTTTCCAGGATAAGAAGTATATGAACATCCAGTGATTAAAAGTATAAAACAATAGATCAATCACGGGTGTTTGTGCTTAAATAGCTCCAAATTAAGCATGTGTAAGTGTGGTACTGCCTAATCAATCTTTTATACTAAACATTTTGTGGTCATCCATGGTGTGAAGGTTATAGCTGCAACGGTAGCAAGTGATCCAACTAAATATTCTGAAGCTTTTCTTGGTAAACCAAATGAAGCTTATTGTGCTTGGATTCTTGACTCAGAGAAGTGGGGAGGTTTGTTGAAATTTTTTTCCTGTTCCTATGTATCTGAATCTTGGTTACCAAACAAAATACACAGTGAAAAGCATTTCTTGTAGGAGTTTTGGCTAGTTTTGATAGCCAACTGAGTAGCCAAACCTTAATTATACATGACTGACTTATGTCTTCTTCTATGGTACTGAGCATTCTTGAATGTAAGATATGAAGAGGTTTTGGGCCTTGACTGTTCAAGAAATAGTTTGTGCAGCCACCTGCTTATAAGATTAACTTCAAATCTTTCTTTTCTTTTGTTGAGGTCTCTGTCTCAATCAAGCACTAGGATACTATAAGATTTTATTTTCTGACTGTTACTCTGTAATCTCATACGCAGGTGCCATAGAGCTTGCAATATTAGCAGATTATTATGGATGTGAAATTGCAGCATATGATATCCAGACTACACGTTGTGATTTGTATGGTCAGGTTAGCATAATTAGTGTCTCTCATCCATTTTAATCTTGTCACATGCCATTACTGAATCTTTATGGCCGTTTTCTTATGGGCTGCTGTTTGACAGGAGAGAAAGTATTCTGAAAGGGTTATGCTGATTTATGATGGGCTTCATTACGATGCTTTAGCTGTATGTGTTTCTGATTCTTTTTTGTTAATTTTCTATTTCTGAATTTGCTGGTTGTCAATGTGGAGGGATAATCAAGAAGGGCTTTGCTATGGTCCTCGAGTAGGAGTTTTTGTATTCTGCCATAATTAGACATCTTCTTGCCAACTGTTCAAACTAGATGATCTTCCTCCTCTGTCCTCCTCTTCTATCGGTTTGGGAATATCGAAGATTGGAGGGGGGTTTGGGGAAGAAAAAAACCATGAGTTAAGCTAGATACTTGTGCTGGATAAATTTTTTTATTTAATAATGTGGTCTTTATATTGATTTTGGTAGTTATAATCTGTTTATTCAATTGGCATGCTTCTGTCCTGGTTAACTTTTTTTGCTCTCCCCTGTTTTTGATTGAGGATTATATGTGATTTTTCCACTTAATGGTGGTTGGTTTCTATATGTTGTTTTATCAGATGTCTCCCTTTGAGGGAGCTCCAGAGGAGTTTGATCAGACTATATTTGCAGTTAAGGACAGGACCATTGGACCAGTTGAGGGGCTCGCTCTTAATCTTGTGAAAGAGCAACAAAGGTATTACTAATGGTTTCATGGTGCTTTTTTAGTACATGGGAAATACTAAATTATGAAGAAATTTTCCATCTACGGTTCACATACAAATATAACATGTAAAAACATTAATGTCCCTTAGGGTCCAAAAACTTCCGAATCTTGAATTAGCATGTTCAGATGGTAAAAGAATATAGACCATCGGGTTTAGGGACTTCTTTCTGACATTTTCACTCTAAACTTGTTATTCAGTGTTATAAAAGTTTTCTAGTCCAGAATTACCTAGTCAGACTGTCAGAGTGATGCTATACAAACAACCGACCTATTTTACCAGCTTATACAATTTTGAAGCAGCAATAGTTTTCAACTTTTATTCAAACACACTGTCCTGAATACAATTTCTGGATCTCTATGTATTGAGGACATACTAGTTGTCAAACCTAAATTGTACTAATATTCTTATCTTCAGTTTTGCATGTTTATTACTTTGTGCATGTAAAGTCATGACTCATGGTCAATGAACGTGTTAAAGTGATAATGAATAATTTTTCATCAACTTCTATAGGAAAAATGTCAAATGTGTTTAGCCCGCATGTAAGGGTTTCAACTCATACCCGTCCAAAAGAAAAAGGGGGTGAAATGATTGAGTTTGTGTAGAAGTTTTCCCCTTGTTTTGCCAACTAAGTATCAATGCTTGAGCTAATGTATGTTTCCTATAATTATTTTGTCTATATTATTGAGTGCCTTGCTCTGTTAGGTATCCATTTTTCTATTTTTTGCTCCTACTGTTCATATAATATAGCTCAGGTATATGAACAGTAGGAGCAAATTTCACTTGATGCATGATCATGCCTTGATTCATAACGCTGCTTCTCAGTAAAAGGAGTTACACAGACACTGCCAATTTCACTTTGCGCTGCGGTGTGTGCCAAGTTGGACTAGTCGGCCAGAAGGTTATTTCTCTGCAATGCAAATTGTGCTTGCTTCTTTTGTTTTTGTTTCTGTGTGGTTGTGTGCAGGAGATTTCATACATTCCTATTATACTGAATAATTTCTATGAATATTCAGGAGGCTGTGGAGCATGCACAGGCGACTGGGCATGTCAACTTTCAAGAGTACAGATAACATAAACTGTTAAAAACAAAACCAAACTGTAGTCCCATTTCATTGCAGTGAGGTTCCTTTGTATTCACTTTTTGTTTTAAGTTGTATCAAATAAGTTATAAAGTTGGATTATTGAAAGGCCAATGTTGTGATTATATTTAGTCTGGGAAATGTTGTATCCTACCAAACAGAAACAAAAAAACAAAGAAAAGAAGTGTTGTAGTGTTTTCCCATCATTTTATGGATCTCATGTCATGTAGTGAATCTATACACCTTAAAATTTATTTGAGTTTTCTGCAGTCTCCCAAGTTGGAATTAGTGTAATCCTTTTATATGCTTTAAGTTTTTACTGCTTAAAAATAATCTAATCACTTACTAGATGGATAGGTGCCTCAAGTCCCAATATGTTGTCTATGATAATTTTTTTGGGTATGTGTGATTGTGAATATATTTTAAGGAAGTAGGAATCCATTGTAGTGGAGATTTGAGAATGTAAACATAAGTACTGAAACTGTTATTAATAGGTTTAGCTTATGTAAATTTAGAAAATGCATAAAAGAAAAATTAAAAAACAAAACTGTTTAATGAGGATGTGAATATGAACTGAAACCCAATCCAAACCCAACCGTCTTATTTGATTCCATCGGGTTCAGGCTTCAAGTATAGTACCACCTTCCCCAGTTCCCCCTGACAGAGATGGATGCACGTGCTTAATTTAAATCTAATCCACCTCAAACTCAATGTCCCCGCTCGTCTTTAACACGCGCCTTCCTATTACATTCCAACTTTGCCTAGATTCTCTTCTCATTACAACCAGCATTTCATTTTGACATCTAATTTTTATAGTCAATTATATTTTGCATCCTTGTTGTTCGGTCAAATAACACATTGATTCTTAGCTTTCAAAACGTATCAATGTTAAACCCAAATTTTCAAATCTTTGCAATATTGTCCCTATGTTAAGTTACCATCATATCAACCGTTAAGCGCTTACGTGAAAGACGTGGACCAACTTATTTTTGTTAACTTGGTCTTCCACCACAAATTCCACTAGAGTATTGAGGACTAAGACTCCTATTAAGAGGCCAAGAATGAGACTAATTTTCTTGTACTTTTGTTGGGATGATGAAGATAAAACCACTTCTTGAGATTGTGCACTATCCACCATGGCTCGGAGGCAGTGGAGGGTGGGTAGATTCCGAAGGAGTTGTGATTTAGAAAGAGTGATTCGACATTGAAGAGGGGTGAAGAGGTCGGGACCCAGACTGAAAAGAGTGATTCGACATCTGGAAGGCTTATCTAGTTCATTTTGAGAATTTTGTGTACGTTTTTTTTTTTTGGCAACACCCAAAATACCCTTAATTAAAGTTTTTGGTAGAAGGCCACGCCAACAAAAAAAAGTGGACTCGTGTTCACTATGTAAGCGCTAAACAATTGACCTGACAGTCATCTTAATGAAGGGACAACATTGTAAATATTTAAATGTTTGAGTTTAATATTGATACGTTTTGAAAGTTATTAACTAATGTATTATTTGACCCAAATTACCCTAAGTGAAAAAATTTGGTAGAAGGCCACACCAACAAAAAAAAAAGTGGGCTCGTGTCTACAATATAAGCACTTAACAATTGACCTGACGGTCAACTTAATAAAGGGACAACAATGCAAATATTTGAAAGTTTGGATTTAACATTAATAGTTTTGAAATTCAAGAACTAATGTGTTCTTTGACCCAAACAATTAGAGTTCAAAGTGTATTTGACCCTAATTTTATTTCCAATTCTAATCAAGTAGACGTAAGCATACTGTAGATAGTTTAGCATGTGAATGTTATTAGCAATTGAGCACAACCTTTATTAGGATTAATATTCATTGCGAGCATTAAATGGGCTCAAACATTTACTAACGTGTGGTATTTAGTTCTTATTTCCCAAATCAGAATTTGACCAGAGATTTCCTTCCTAATAAGAAACTGAACGAAACATTTCTCATAACAATAATACATGATGGTACATATTACAGACGAGAAAATGTTATCATTTGTCTACCATCTTCCTCAAAATGGTGGTCCTCTAGACTTGAAATGATACAAATAATGACTTGATTTCTGGATTGCTTGCAAAGATCCCCCCAAAACCAGCAGAATCACAGCCCCTCAAGACAGAAGATAACCTTCATTTTTCTGTGGGGCTGTTCATCCAGATCTTTATGGAAACAAGATGTGGAAGTCCATTATCATCTGCATTTTATTCGCAGGCTCCTCACAACCACCTTTGAGCAGTTTCATGTAGCAGAGAGTCGGTACCTTGCACGGTGAAAAATGAAACTACTTACTTTTGTTTGGGCTCTGTCAGTGTTTTTGATGAGCAAGCTCTGTCTCACTACTTCTAGATCTTCTGTTTAAGCACATGACGTAATTGAACCTTTTGACTATCCAACCTTGCCTCCAAAAGCTTTGCCTTCAAACTATGCTTCTGCACACCAAGAGGAATGCACCCTTTCCTACCTCGAACGTGATTCCCTGAGTCAGGAGAACTCCACTGCTCCACTAAATCAGAGGGGCTAAGCCCGCCTTTACCTGAACCTCGATCCGGAGACATGATACCCCCATTAGATATCCTTCCATTTGAAAGCCTTCCATTTATTCCCTCTACCGAGATTATCTTGTAGTTATCCCCATTATTTGGGCAGGATCTCCAAAGCCTTGCTATTGATGATACCTTCTTCAACTTTGTTGGTACTGAGCAAACCTCACTGATTTCAGTAATTGGTGTTTCCTCACCTTCATGGTCTTCCCATTCCGTTCCGCTCTCTGAGACGTTACTCTCTCGGTGATTCTTATTTACAGATGGGGCACTCCCGTCTGGTGAATAGCTTGAGCCCTGATCCTCAAGATTGCTCACAGTTTCCCATCCACTCTCATCTTCTTCTATATCACCATTCTGACCAACATATGCAATTGCATGTCCCTGGATCCGTTCCTTATTGGTTCCATTGGCTTCAGGACTCACAGTACGAATTTTGGAAGCATGGCTAGCAGGACTGTAAGCAACACATTGTTCAATCTCCCTCTCATTAGGCTCACCAAAATTAACTTCTTCAAACACAGAAAAGATATCATCAGGATTGGGGGGTTCATAAGTAAATTCCTTGACATCTTGAATATTTACAGCAGCAGCAGCCTGTCGAAGAAACTCTGCTTCTCTCATTTCCTTCACATCTGGGGTTGCACTTCTTGACCTCAGAAAGTTCTCTAGATCTGCCACAAGCTTGTTCATCAGAGAGTACTTCTCTTCAACTGCCACCTTTGCATCAACCAGCTTCATTTGAACACGTTCTTCACGCCAGACCTCAGCCATCTGCAACATCTTCCTTTCATCTTCCACTTCTTCTCTGAGTCGCATGGATTCTCTCTTCAATGCTTCAACTTCAGCCTTGTCTTCTCCAATTTCCTTAGCAAGCTCATCACATACTTCCTCAATTAATTCTCTGGCCTTTCTTTCTTTTTCGTAGTCCTGCATGTATCGCTTTGCTGATAACTTGGCATCAGAAAGCTCATTAACCAATTTGGAATTGAGCATTTCAGTTCTCTGACGATTTTTCCTTTCTCGGTTCAATTCAGTCTTGATGTCATCAATAAATGCACGGATTTTCTCATGCTCTCTGCTCCGCCATGAAACCCTTTCCTCACTGACATTCCTCAAGAAGTGTTCAATTTTCTTTTTTGAGGAACGTCTCTCCATCTCAAGCTCCTGAATGCGGGCTCGAGCCTGCTCTAAGTCAGCTTCAAGTACAGATACCACTGGTGCAGCACTTACTTGTTGGTCAAGAAGCTTCATTTGGCTGTAAATCTGGCGTGACTCATCTGATGTTTTCAAACAGACAGGATCCCATTTTGTTGCCCCCTCCATGGCAGAGTTGGATAACTGAAATGAAAGTTGAAGCTAATAATTAGAGGTAGAAAAACAAAGAAAGAACAGATCTTAAATTGCCCAGGGGGAAAAAACAGGTCTTACATAAGAGATGTTTAGGAGCAACTTGAAAGAAGAAAAAGCTAAAATAATAGGCTGCTTGTTCTATAAGTTTAAGCAAATATATATATATATGAAGTTATTCACTAATACGGTCTTTGAATAAAGACAGGTTTTTTAGCTGCTGAGATGCATCTCAATGCATTTCAGTCGTATATTTACAGTTGAGAAAAATGACCGTACTGGAAAATAATTCATATATATTAATATATTCCCCATAATTGCTCATAAATTTCCCCCTTTTCTCTTTATTTGGCACATCCACCAAGCCTTGGTTATGCATATTCTGAATTTATACCATAACTTACTACTACGGTGGAAAGCAAAATAGATGACTAGATTGCACATCCTTTTTTTCCTGAAGCAGACGGTTTTTAATTGAGTACACAACATCATTCCTTGGAAAGTAAATCATCTGCCTAGGTAGGGTCCTTCCAAGGTAGATGGACTTAAATGTAGCTCAACATGTGTGCCACACATGTACAAGACGATAAAGGGTTCATGTTGTACTTCAGTTCATAAAATATGATGCTCATTCCGAATTTACAGATCATTGACAATCCTTTGTAAAAACTTAAGGAAGAATCATACCTTGCACAAGAATCCTTTCCTTGAGGTGGAACTAGGGCTTTGTAAAAGATCCTTTGCTTCAGAAGCATATGCTTTACTATTGCGAGGCCGGAGAAATGGTACCCCAATATGGCCAGCATCAGGCTGTAAAGAAGACGACAACAATGAATCTCAAAATCCACAGTATACAACAGCACAAATACCCACCGCTTGAGAGTAAGGCATACATGTTCTTAACATTGTATTGTGTAGATCACGGTTCTATGTTTATTAATACATTCACATAAACTTGAAGCAACGTCACTGATCTTATTAAAGAAAACAGGTCAGAAAATATCTCAACAACCAATTACCATACTAAGAGATGCTAGCCAGTAACCAGGAAGGTGATAGAAAGATACAGATATTACCACTTTAATACAGAGTTCAGCCTAAACCCTTAAAGAACATAATGGCCATCATTTTGAAAAGGAAAAAGAATCATTTCAGTCTAAGCGTTAAGAACACATTTCCTCTGAAAGATCGATCAACCCAGAGGAGCATTTCGTTTTTTTTCCTCTTTGAGTAATAATAATAGGCTTAATAGCTCAGTTAACCATCAAATACACTATAAAAGCTTGACCCAAAGTTTGTTTAACTTAATTTTGAGCTACAATGCTCAGATTCTTAAACCCCAATAAGAAAACAGAAGAAAAAAGAAGAAGTATGATAGCAGTAACAGTACTACAAGTATCAGTACCAGTATTATTTATCCAGCTCAAAATTGCAAATTAAGCAATCCCAAATGCATCAACCAGAAAATTTTTCAAAGTAAATTAAAATAAATTTTTTTTAAAGGTCAAACTCCAATGAAATTAGAATTAACCAAGGTTTCAAAGAAGGCCCATTTGACCAAAAAGTTCAGATCTTTGAGAACCTCAAAGAACATTAAAACTTTACTTTTTGAGTGCAGAGCAAGCTCACCTGAAACCCTAGCTGACCACTCCGTCCTTGTACGCCGGACCCCGTCTCCGGCAACTGCAGCCTCCATAGTCCGGCGGCGAGCTTCCTGGCTGACATGGGCATCTCTCTGCCCTTCCTTCCCTTCCTCGCTTGACTCCTCCTCGCTCTGTCTTCTCTCTCCTCTTCAAGGTCATTTTGGTCTTTTCGTCTTTCCCCCTCGTCGTCGTCGATCTTCCACTTGAGTAAAGGCGTCTCGGGCCGGCTCCGCTTCCCGTGTGGGAGCCCGGTCCGCTTCAGCCGGGGCAACCCGGAGGCCCGGGTCTTTCTCCGGGTGGTGGGCCTGAGCTGCTGGAGATCCGAGTCCAGTTGTGGTGAGAATGCTGGTGAAGAGAGGTGAGGCTTGCTGCTGGGTACCTTCATCGTCGTCTTGGGTCAGATTCAGCCATTTTATAAAGGGAAAGTAAGATAGAGAGAGTATGAGATAGAGTGATTGTGTAAATGGGTTTGTTTGAGGTGTGTGTGATGGTGTGTGAAATGAGAAGGAAGTACAGCTAGAAGACAGAGAGAGACAGAAAGGGCTGGGAGCGTGAAGGAGGGAGAGAGAGAGAGTTTCAGGGATTCGTTTGCTGGAGAAAATGACGCACGCAGACACTAAGAGAGAGAGAGAGAGGTGTAGAAATACATTGTAGATATACGAACGTGAAAATCTATGTATATGTATTTTCTTGTTTTCTCTGTAATTGTACGGTCAACCACCTATCTTACATCCTTGGATTTTGAGGTTGTTGACATGACATCGTATTACGACGTCGTTTTCCTGGGACAAAGAGAGAGGGACATTGCAGTTTGATCCATACAAAAGGGTATGATGGTCATTTTCGTACAGTGATTTTCATTTTGGATATTTTTTATGTAAATTATTGTGTCAAATAGGACTTGGTAGATAGGGAAAGTAGAGGGTAAATTCATTTCACATACCATCTTTGTAACTCAAGTAGTAAAGTGTTATCTCAACCATATTGCAATGCAAGGACTATACAATAGGATATACAAGCAAAGCAAAAATGGTGGTTGTGTTAATTATGTCAAGAAAGTTAAGTTGTGTTCATTAAATGCTAATAAAATTGGACTTATTGACAATGCTATGTTCATCAAATTTCTTCACTATGCTAATAAAATTGGACTTATTGACAATGCTATGTTCATCAAATTTCTTCACTAGCTTTTATTCATCAAATGATGTGGTAATATTTTATTTACTTAATTTGAGATCACTTTGGACATCATTTACTATAAGCCATAATTAACAAAATGCTATTGGCCGCACATGTGGGGAAAAAACAAAAGAGAAAACAAGAGAGAGAGAGAAGATGAGAGGAGAGAGATGGGGCGTCCGATAGTGGAAAGAAGAAGTCGGGGTCAAACAAAATTATTATGTGTGATCGTAATACCATATGACAGGTTGGCATAATGTTACTAATCCAATTAAATTACAACACATGTATAATTTTGAAGAGTACTGTTTTGCATTTAAGGTTTTAGATTTTTATTATTGACACGTAGTATAATTTGAATAGATTTGTAACACCACGTCAACATGTCACGTGATGTTATCGTCACACACTATAATTTTTCGAAATAGAAAAAGAGGCCTTAAGGAATAAAGAAGGAGGAGATGGTTGGATTTTTTTAAAAAAAATTAAACTTTATTTGGCTACAAAATGAAAATTTTTGGAAAAAATGATATGGTTGAAGCTATAGTTAACAAATAGAACAGGTACATATAGAAGTTGGGAATGGGAAAATTAGCATTATTGATAGAAGTTTCCTGCAAATAAATCTCCTAATTATACAATGTACTAGTCTTGTTTTTGGTCCCGTATATTACTGTCCATGTTTCAAACAGTGACCAACAAATATGTTACTAAAGTGAAATAACTTTGTTTTGGAAAAAAAAAAAAACTTGAAATACTACTATCTTATCCTTCTTTTTATTGAGTGAGATATAATTATGATTAATAAAAATATCACATCAAATTACACAGTATTCATTGAATTTGTTTATTGTGTGATTACTTAATGTGCATGCAGAATCGTAACACATCATTGCCATTAAACAAGAACTATAAAACATATGGAGAGGCTGCTTGTAAAGTATAAAAATTGAAGTCATGAATACAAATCAAAGAACAGTGGAGAATTTGGCACCAACCATCCAAAAATTAAAGTTTAGTTTACGAGCCTTACCTTTTTATTATCTCCAAACTCACTAGCATATATTATGATTTGAAATATTATTGGTGTTAGAACCATTTCTAGTAAACTTGGTTCTCTATAAATTTCAGTGCAGGTCCCACAGATTATTAAAACTCTTTGAATTTTGTTTTTTCTTTTTTATATTGATTGGCTTGGAATTTTGCTCGATGCTCATTGTTCAGCAAATATCTATAATTCACTATTTCCAAAAGTGTGAATTTAGCACGCGCCTGAACCGAGCGTGGTGTTACCATTTCGTTTTTGCATATCTACTATTTACGAATTATTTAGTCAAGAAAAAATAGTAGATTTTGTGATTTCCTGAGACTGTCACAGATCTAGAGTTTACTTGTTTCACTTTCTGTATTATTAAATTTTACTTTATTTTATTTTAGTTTTCAGACAGCAGAAGGTATCCGAGGGCGTCACCACGTGGCGGCTTCATCGGAGCAATCATGGGCAAAATGTACATGCATCCTGTGCAGTTTTGCTAGGCGACGAATACACCCACGTGAGTAGGAAGGAGAGGGTGTGACTCAGTCTGTCACCCAAAACAATAAAAATTTCAGTTTAGAATATCTAAAACCAATTATCAATTGTTTAACTCTATACTTTTAGGCAATTTGCAAATTGGGAATTCAATGAACCATATGCTGCAAATTATTTTGATATGGACCTTTGATTATGATTAAAAAAATATATGGGTTCTATAACCATTTTTTTATTTTTTTTCACATTTGATAAGATATGAATTTAGGTTTCGAAAATGGACAAGAACTTGGTGAGGCAATTGTTCCAGACTCATAATTTTGAATTTTAATAAAGATTTTAGATAGGTTCAACCTTAGTGCTAAGTAGACAAATAAGGAAAATATTTAATTTGGTCTCCTAATGTATATTTGGGCCTCAAATTTTTTAGATATTTTATATATTATGATGATTTGTATGAGTACTTACCAAAGAAAGAAAAATCATGTGAATATATATGAAGAGAGTCGAGAACTCTATTTTTATGATTAACTTTAAATCTCCAAAATCTCAAAACAAAGTACCCTAATTGAAATTATAAAAGTTCAGTTTCTTGTATTAAATCCTTTACTCATATACTCAATCATTTAGAATGACAAAAGCGCCCTTCAAGGTACTCGAAAGCCTAACTAAGGGGGTGTCTCTAACTTCGATTTTAAACTTTTAATAGATTTTAAAAGTCTAAAAATTTTTTGGTGTTTTTAATTAGGATTTTAATGGATTCCATAAAAATCTAGGTGTCTCAAATTCGGATTTTAATAGATTTTTAAAAAATCTAAGTGTCCTAAAAAACTCAAGGATTTCATTAAGTGATAGATTTTGGTGGATTTGAATGAATTATATTCACATAACAAAAGCCATGAGAATTCCAGTAAATTCCCTTTAGATTTTGATGGATTTTAAGAAATTTATATGAAATCTGCAACTCTTTTAAAATTCATTAAAATCTTAGTTGAGGACACCTCATAAATTCATTTTATTTAAAATCACAAATAATTCAAAATATCTTTTTAATGTAAATATGTTTGAGGTTTCATTCGTTTTTTATTTTAAAAAATTTACTATACATCAATAAATAGTTGGTAATATGCTTCTAGCTTTAAATTTTTTATGTCGATCGGTCTTCATTTAGGATTCACCATTAAGTTGTCACCTATTGCAATTAAAGGTGCCCAACCTTCTTACCCAAAAAAGCTAATTTCTTACCAAAAAAAGAGGTGCTCGATCAACCTAGATTTTCATGCATGGACGTGGACTTTCCACCCACCCATTGGCATAAAATAGGATTCACATATACAAGTCATGTGAAAATTAGATCCAGATCGATCATTTTGAGGTGATCCACGAAATCCCTAAGGTGCAAACAATTAATAGCTAAATTAATGTGGGTCCCAGCAGGTACCGTCAGTCGTAATTGATGTAATATAAATGGGGATGGGGTCCCTACATAGCTACCAATGAACGTGCTCGATCTGCTTGAAGTTGAACCAAGTCTAAGTGTTTTTATCCACTCGTATGCATATGAGTCATATGACCTTTATTTATGTATATGGGTGTTTTGAGAGTTTCAATTCGCAGTGCATTATTGTTTACTCTGAAATTGTATGAGAATGAGACAGTACATGTACATGCGTGGACCATGTTAATTAACTAGTAGTTCAATATGGATATCAACACTTTTGCGCAGTGCATTATTGTTTGCTCTATATGCCGCCTCTTACTATTTAGGGTCCCAAGATTTTAGGCTAGATTTTCTTTTTATCTGTGTCGGGGTTTTTTTTTTAAGAAATTATAATTTAGGTTTTGTAAGACTTTATAAGTTATAACGAAATGGCTATGTTTTATTTTCCATGATTTGATGTAACAAGTGAACAATGAGATAAATTAGTAATTTAAGTAAATTAATTATATCATATTAGTATGACACATAGTGTTATAATTACATGAAATAATTTCTCAATGTATAGGTTAATATTGTTTGTGTGGCTTGCATGTTTGCAAGTGACCATGCCCACGTTTGTTGGCGAATGGGGACTGCTTGTCCATTATATATCATATTGGAGATATTATATCAGTAGTGCTAGATATACCACATTTTTGTACCATAATTTTATACCACCTTATGTGGCAACTTACATAGCATTCATACATTGGATACTAAAAAATAAAAATAAAAACCCAAAAAATAAAACAAAAACTCTGTCCAATAAAATAATGACACGTGAGATGGTATAAGAATATGGTATAAGAATGTGGTAAGTATAGCATTATTCATATTATATATATGCAACGGTACGTGTCTTTAACCATCATCAACACTTTGACAATATTTATACTACATACCCTGCACCTACCAATACGTGATTATATATTTAATTTCAAAGGGAGATATTAACTTTCTTTTTCTTGTGAATTAAAATGGATGTACTGTATTTAAGGGAGATATTAACCTAGGTAGCTATATATGTGGCACTTAATTGGGCATGATAAAAAGGCCACTGGTAAGTGGTGTAGCTATCAATAAGACTAGTAACCTTCTAAGCCATATATATATATTCCCATGAAATGAACTTGTTTGTATTATTGCATATATATGTTCCTTTGTCAGAGACAATGAATTATGAACATGTAGACCCTTATTCGTTTTGGACCCATCAATGAGTTAAAAGTTAAAACTATTTGATGCCAGACAATATCACGAATTAAAGGATTCCTAGCTAGCTAGGGTTCATTAATGATTGATTGTTTGCTCGATCTTAAATAGTAGGCGCGCTGCTTATAGTTAATTTAGATCGTAGTAAATTTTTTTACCATGAATGGCAACCAAAGATTTGTTGAAGAATTGAAGGAAGTGCATGCATTACAAAAATAAAAACAAAAAATTTACTCCCGTCTAACTGTTTAATTATGCAACCTATTGATTATTTTACCAATCAATTAAACATTAATTTAATAATAAAGATGTTTCAAGTTCGAATATCTAATTTTCATACTTTGGTTTCATCGAGTGTATAGGAACAAGAAAATGAATTGGTTCAGACTTGAGAAGACAAAAAAAGAAAAATAAATTAAGAGTTGGACTAAGGGTGCTTATATTTGCACCCACTATACTACTCAACACAACCCCCTTAAAAAGTTAATTCCTTCTGTTTTCCCGTTTTCCTCTTTGTTTCTATTTCTTATTTCTTAAAGCTTAAGGGTCTTTTGTTTTCCCTTTCCCCCTTCCTTGCGGTGATGACTTCTGTTGACTTGGTGCATAATCATATATAACCAAATGAATGACTATAGCAGAAGGGAGATGGAAGGATGGAATTTCTATTTTCTTTTTCATGTGCTTAATATTTTGAATTGGCATAATAATTAGGAAAAAATGGGTATTTGTGTATTTTAAGGATGTCTAATGAAAATTTGAGAGAGACTTTCATTTAGGTCCTTTAATTTTATAATTTACTGACTAAAATCTTATGACTTTTACAATTATAACTAAAGTTCAATAATTTTGTAACCATTTCATGTTAAAATTTCAAAGTTAAAATCTAACATGCAGCCTCCACAAACCTCATTTTATACCCTAAAAAGGTATGAGATGAATCTGTACCATGTACCCTCAAAAAATAAAAAAATAATAACATATATATATTTACAAGACAATGGTTAAAAGGCTTTATTTAGAAAAAAAACAAGAGCTTTATTTAGAAAAAAACAAAGCCATAAGGTTTTTGTCCAAATAAAAATGTAAGAAGGACTAAACTCTAATTTTCTATAGAAGGGGATTCCAAATTCAAACAAACTAGATAATCGAGGTAATTAAGGTATCCTGGCCCCCTGGTCCGATATCCTCATGGGCATAAAACATCTGCATACATTTAGTTGATATATGTAGTTTGAGTGTGATTGCATGATTGTGAAATTTATCTTAAATCTTGTAACGTACAAATAAAAGAATAGGTCATGAAAGTTTTCTATGTCACTAGAAAAAATAATAATGCATATATGTATAAGGTATAATAACACCAAGTTAATACCTACGTTTGTATGAATTGCGGGTAATTATATGTATTCAAAAATCATCTTAAAGTTTTTTGGGTGTGTTAGTATTAGGATATATAATTTTTCTTATTACTCATAAATAATAGAAAATACTTGAGTACTCATGCAACTGTAGGTATTTCTACCTTTTTATTACTCAACTCAATCCCTTATAAGAGGTGAGACACCAAGACCCATGATATACATTAATTGTGGAATCTATCTATGTGAGATACAGGAAACAAAATTGTCCTCTATACATAAATAATTCGTAGCAATATCTATGTATGTGAGATCCTTATTACGTATACATATTGATGAATATTAGAAATTTATGCATGCACCAGTGACTAGCCACTAGGCATAGTGACTAATGAAACGTACACTTGATTGATTCTCAACCATCAAAATTGCTCGCGACGCGCATAGAAGCGATATATGCTGGTGTGGATGATGGTGTCGGCTTACGTGTTATATATAGAGCCATGCATGCATCATGTGATCGATCTGTACGTAATTGGTTGTTGATGATCACAGAACCAAGCAAGAAAGGAATATAGAAAAAATAGAGAGAAAAAGTAAAGCAATTAATCTGAAGAAACTGAACTAAATTTCCTTAATGAATGAATGAATACACGAATCAAGAAGTCATCAACTATATATTGACTGCTAACAGATTATAGAAACTAACTAACTATTCTCTAACAAAACAAGCCATGTGGCAAACAACCATAGGCTAGAAAGTAACTGGCAGAACTAATAGCTACAGTCACTAAAAACAAACACGTGACTTTATTAGAACTCAGCACAGTGTAATAGCTCAGCAACAACGCAGCTTCACAGCAGCATCCTTAACATCCCCCCTCAACCTCAACTAGGGAACCTAGTCTGAGGTTGCAACAATGTTGGTGATGTAAAGGACTATGCAATCCTTTTGTGAGCACATCAGCAGTATTATCAGAAGTAGAGACATATTCCACATCTAAAGCCCGACATTGAACTCTCTCTCGAACATAGTGAAAGTCTGTGTCCAAATGCTTAATGCGAGAGTGGAAAACAGGATTAGTACTGAGGGCAATGGCAGACATGTTATCACATCGAAGAAGAGGAGGATATGGAAGAGGAATGTGTAAATCCTTCAACACATTTTGAATCCAGGAAATATCAGAAACTGTATTGGCTAAGGCTCGATATTCTGCCTCTGTTGAGCTTCTAGCTACACTACCTTGTTTCTTAGATTGCCAAGAGACAGGATTCCCAGCTAGATAGACTATATAGCCGGTGGTAGACCTTCTGTCATTGATGTCACCACCCCAATCTGAGTCACTGTAAGCAGTGAGAGCCATATGTCCAGAGTGGTAATGAAGACCATGAGTCAAAGTACCTTGAAGATACCTTAAAATTTTCTTAACAGCATCATAGTGAGTCTCTGTAGGAGCAGCCATAAACTGACACACTGTGTTAGTAGCATAGGCAATGTCTGGTCTTGTAAATGTCAGATACTGTAAGGCACCTACCAAACTACGATATTGAGTAGGATCAGAGAGAGGATCGCCCTCATGCTTTGCAAGTTGCAAATGAGGCTTGCAGGGAGAATTGCAAGGTTTGCAATTTTCCAATCCTGCCTTAATAAGCAAGTCGCGAGCATACTTTTCTTGTGAGATAAAAATGCCATCATTAGACTTATACTGAACTTGTAATCCCAGAAAATAAGACAACCTACCAAGATCCTTCATGTCAAAGGCCAGACTCAACTCATCAATGACAGCTTGAACTTCAGAAGACTGTGAACCAGTGATGATTATATCATCAACATAGAGTAATAGTAAAATCACACCAGTACCAGTAGTCTTAACAAACAAACTTGGATCTGAGTGAGAAAATTGAAAACCAAGAGAGGGAAGATAACCTGTAAATTTCTCATTCCAAGCTCGAGGTGCCTGTTTTAATCCATATAAAGACTTCTGCAAGGAGCACACATAGTCTGGATGAGTAGAATCTTCAAAACCTGGAGGCTGTTTCATATAGACCTCTTCCTTCAAGTCCCCATGAAGGAATGCATTTTTGACATCCAACTGTTTAAGTGCCCATTTGAACTGAGCTGCAAGAGCAAGAACCAACCGTACTGTGGAGTGTCGAACTACTGGACTAAAAGTCTCTGCATAATCAATGCCATGTTCCTGACTGAAACCTTGAGCCACCAATCGTGCCTTATATCTAGATAAAGTACCATCTGGATTCTTTTTCAACCTAAACACCCATTTGCAGCCAATAATGTTGCGATGAACAGGTTTAGGAACCAGTGTCCATGTACCTTGAACATGCAAAGCATCAATTTCTTCCAGCATAGCTTTCCTCCACTCCTGTTGACCAATAGCAGCTCGAAAACTAGTGGGTTCAGTTGGTAAAGGTATATCAGAAACACAAGTTAAGCCAGAAAAGAAAGCAAATTCCTCAAACTTCTTGTCTTGCATAATTGCACTGAAGCAATGGAACTCACTGAAATCCTTCTTTTGAACAACTCCTACTTTGGATCTTGTAAGCATTCCATGCTCATTAGCACCAGTCAACTGAGCAGTGATTGATAATGGAACAGTTGCAGGCTCTTCAGGAAAAGAACTATGGACAAGCAACACATCTTGGTCTGTTCTTGGAGGTGTAGCTAAGGATGTAGACCCTGTCGGTAAAGAAGCAGAAGGCTCAATGGATATCGAATGTTCCTCTGAACTAGATAGAGGATGAGAAACAGGAGAAACCTGAACAGAACTCAAATGGGATGGAGACACATGTGGAGCAATAGGTACAGAGATACCAGGAGACACAGAAGAAGAACAAGGTACAGGTATAGGAAGAATGATAGGAGAAGAAGAAAGAGAAGTAGAAGTAGGTGAAGAAGACTCGGTCATCGGTAAAGAATGAACAAAAGGAAACACTGACTCATCATGGATGACATGTCTAGTCAAAATCAATTTACCAGTAGAAACATGAAAGCAAATAACACCCTTATACCCCAAAGCATACCCCAAAAAGATACACTCATCACTCTTAGGTTGCAATTTGTTAAGAGTATAGGGCTTAAGAAAAGGATAACAGGCTGTGCCAAAAATCTTAAAGTGTGTAATATCTGCCAATTGTTTGAACAGTTTCTCATAAGGAGAAATCATATTGAGAGGTTGACAAGGCATTCTATTGATAAGCAAAGCTGCATGAGAACATGCATGATACCAAAATTTATTTGGAAGCTTGGCAGCATGAAGTAATGTAATAGCTGTTTCTACAAGGTGTCTATTTTTTCTCTCAGCTATCCCATTCTGTTGAGGTGTATAAGGACAAGAAAAATAGTGGAGAATGCCTTTGGATTCTAGAAATGAAATAAAAGCTTTACTAGTATACTCCCCTCCCCCATCAGATTGAAAAACCTTAATAGCAGAATGAAATTGATTTTCAACAAAAGCAGTAAACTTAACAAAAATAGAGAAAACATCTGATTTATTAATCATAGGGTAAATCCAGACAAAACGAGTACATTCATCCACAAAGAGTACATAGTATCTATACCCTTCTAGTGACATAGTAGGTGAAGGACCCCAAACATCACTGTGAATTTTTTGAAAAGGAACAGTAGATTGATGTACATGAGAAGGAAATGGTAATCTAGACATTTTCCCTCCTAAACAAGACTTACAAAGTTGAGGTGTGTTATCTGGAAAAACAGAAATTTGAGAATCAGATAACATTTTGTGAATTACAGAATTAGTGGCATGACCTAACCTATGATGCCAAACAGAAGACTTGACTAATTGACCAAGAAAAGCTACGGAAGAATCATGAGAAGGGTTGGGAATCTGCTTTGGAATGGGATACAATCCTTTGCTACTCCTTCCTCTGAACAGCTCCTTGAGAGTGGCCTTGTCCTGCAACCAAACCTCATGTTCATCAAAAGATACAGTACAATGATTATCCTTGCACAATTTATGAACAGACAATAAATTTGCAGCTATATCAGGTACATGGAGAATATTTTTAAGTGTAAGAGAGGAAGAGAGTGAAGCACAACCAATATGTTTAACTCCTAAACCCTCCCCATTACCAACTGTTATCTGCTCACCAGACTCAAAGGGTTCAGCTATGGTTAAATTGTGCAAATCAGCTGTCATATGATGAGTAGCACCAGTATCAGCAATCCAAACATCTTCAGAAGCAAAACCAACATTGCTAACATTACCAATATTAGCCTGAGCAGTCAAAGCATTCAAGGTCTGAGGTGGTGCAGACCCTTGATATGCATAATTGGCCCTGTTATAGCAATCCAAAGCCACATGACCTCTCTTGCCACAAATCTGACATTCCACACTTGAAGAAGAAGCTTGAGTTTGAGACATTCTATCCCTGTCAAGGCAATTCACAGCTGTATGCCCTCTTTTAGCACAAATCTGACACTCAGGCACCTGTCTACCTCCATTATTCCAATTATTCATAGTATTCCAACCATTGTTCCAACCTCTAACACCATTGCCTCCAGTGCTCCAACCTCGACCACCACCAGTAAAGTTAAACCTACCACCATTGTTCCAATGTCCACCATTAGCTCTACCTCCATTACTTCTACCACCATTGTTCCAATGACCACCATTACCACCATGATAGTGATTATTAGTCCATCTACCACCATTGTGATACCCTCCAGTATTGCTATATTGTCCTCCAGTAGGATAGCCATTAGATATGTAGGAATTGCCATTATCAGAGAAACCACCAGTGGACTGTACTCCCAACTCACCACTGCCACTACTTCCATTAGAAAAATTCTGATCATGAGAATTAGAAGAATGACCAGAGGATGCAGCATTGGAGTAAGTAGGTTTAGACATGGGTAGCTTAGCTACTAGGGCAGACATTGACTGGTTAGAGATCAAAGTAAGGGCAAGTTTCTTGTTAATGTCTTGCTCAGCAGCCAGAAGCTGAGATCGAAAATCCTTCATGGACATGGGTCCTTGATGACCTCTAAGAACAGCCTTCACAGGATCAAATTCATCTGGCAATCCATTTAATGCAACAACAAATACATCATCATCTGTGACATAGACACCTACAGCAGCTAGCTGTGCTCTAGCATGTTTAATACGCATGAGAAACTTTTCTATAGTGTCAGCTCCCTTCTGTAATGTTTGAAAATCAGTCTTGAGTTGCATGATAGTAGCACGAGAATCAGTACTATACCTCTCCCTGATGTTCATCCAAGCCTCATGAGCAGAGGCACAATCAAGAATATATTCCATTGAATCTTCAGTAACAGAAGCCATTAACAAACTTATCAAAGCCTTATCAGTTTGATTCCATTCAATAAAACTTTGATTAATCACTGGTGTACCATCTCCATTATCAGCGATCACAAGCTGTGGTGGACACACAACTGACCCATCCAAGAATCCAAATAAACCATGACCACCCAGTACAGTTCTAACTTGAAAACTCCATTTGAGGTAATTTGCATCATTCAATCTCAAAGTAAGAAACGGCAACAAACCATCAACCTTGTTAACAACCGACATTATTACAATATAATCTTCAGCAAACAAACTTTATGTTTCTTGAGAAGATTCTATCACCACTTAATACTCCAATCAATCAATAAGCGTAGCAAGAAATCAACACAACAAAGTACTTAACTAAAATCCAACTCAACTCCAAATCAACCTTTACCAAATCACATACACAATCAATCCAACCAATTCACAACAAAAACACTTCGCAAAGAAAACCACCAGATTATTCAATTTCAGAAAGCAAGAACCCAAAAAAAAAAAAAAAAAAAAAAAACCTTGAAAAACCTGATCGAGTCACAAGCTTGTGATTTCAAGAACTCCTAATCACCACCACAATCAATCCGCAACACAGATCGCGAAACACCTCCAAGAACTTTCACAAACAGCTACAACCCAAATCTATCCCAGAAACAAATCGTAAACTACGCACATAGAGTCAGGATTAAAACCTGCTCTGATACCATGATCACAGAACCAAGCAAGAAAGGAATATAGAAAAAATAGAGAGAAAAAGTAAAGGAATTAATCTGAAGAAACTGAACTAAATTTCCTTAATGAATGAATGAATACACGAATCAAGAAGTCATCAACTATATATTGACTGCTAACAGATTATAGAAACTAACTAACTATTCTCTAACAAAACAAGCCATGTGGCAAACAACCATAGGCTAGAAAGTAACTGGCAGAACTAATAGCTACAGTCACTAAAAACAAACACGTGACTTTATTAGAACTCAGCACAGTGTAATAGCTCAGCAACAACGCAGCTTCACAGCAGCATCCTTAACAGTTGAGCTTTTTCATTTATATATATGGTTTTGGAACGTAGCAATTAGCATGGAAAGGAGAGCTAGGGGTGGTTGTTCTTGAACAGGAAGGTTGGTGAAGAAGAAGACGCCATTTATTTTAGACCTACTCACCAACCATATGTAACAAATAAAGTGAAACTTTTGAAGTGCCTAATTATAAACATTTTAATTGCCTCTCAACTCTCAAGAACCTCCTTCATGGCTTCAAGCTCATCACTGCATGTTTATGATGTATAAAATTCCATCTAGTTAATAGCTAAGTTGGCCGAACAAGATATTTGTTTTACAAAATTCTAAATTTCCTCTTTTTAAAATTTGTTTTATCCAAATTAACTACGTATTAATGGCAATGCTTTATTTTGATTTTTTTTTTTTTTGAGGTATATGAAGCTATTTTGATTCCTTTTTATTCTAATTCCTTACCATTTTGATTTCACCTCATTTCAGTTTCATGCACATAATTTAGCATGTCATTAGTTGAATTGAATTCTATTGTTTCCTTTATTAATTGTACGTGTTTTCCTCATGAGCAATCTCTTCTCTATGATAATTAGGCCTTTGAAATCATTTTATTATCGTTTTAAATATTTAAAGTTGATATGTAATATATTGATTAAAGTAAAAAATTGGTTAACTCTAAGTTGTTGAAGAAGTTGGTTCGGAGGTGTTGCTGTAAATTCAGGCACCCAAGTTCGAGTCTTCAGTTCAACTTTTGGAGACAGGTAGAAAGAGAGGTAAAATTCCTTATAAACCCCCTAGAGCCGATGTTGATTGTTTGTCTTTGACTGGTCTAAGGGATTAGTCTGGTATGCGAAAACTGACACAGGATAAGTCTAAAAGATTAATCTGGTGCGCGAAATCTGACTCAAGACATACTTAGTTTAAAAAAAAAAAAAAAAGTAAAAAATTGGTTGGCATGTTATTTGTTACATTATTTGGTGGTCAAAAATTGGGATAATAGTGTCAGTGCTTTTAGTAAATACCGATAAGAAGTAAAAAGGATAGAAAAAGAAAAAGTAAAAGTGGAATATAAAAATAGCTAGCATTCCAATTTTGAATTCCCTGCATGAAGAAGAGGTCAGGAATTCCCTGCACGATGAAGAAGAGGTCAGGTAAGCATAGTTAATGGATAAGATATTCATAATTGATTAATTGGGTTATGCTGAAATTAAAGAGGAATCGATCAAATTGAGCGAGCCAAGCGCACGTGAAAGAGCAATAACACCTAGATGGGATGGAAGATTCCTTTTGCTAATTTGTGTTCACACCTACTTTAATGTGAAAGATTCCATCCCAAACCCTTTTCACACCTGACTTGCTGCATGAGTGTATCTAGTGGGTGGCCTTGGTTTGGTGCCCTTTCAAGTTTCAAGGGCCTTTGGTGGCTTTGTCTAGTGAAGTTCATGCTTTGAAACTTTTGAATTAGTGTTGTTAATTTGTTATATCTCCATTCCTAAAAGCAAATATAAAGTTTTTTCATTATAAATATAGGACAATGTTGTTTAAGTAAAAATTTGACATATATTTTTTAATGTGAATCATATACATATATGATTTTTTATATAAAAATTCAGTTTTTTTAGTCGCACAAATCACAATGTATATAACAAATTAGATTATCTGAGAATATTTTGATTTGTTATTTAAAATATTTATTTAATAAGTTTAATGTTATATATTAACAAATTAAGCCACAAAGGTAGCTAGGTAGAGACGGATTGACATGACATGCATGATGCATCACAATTTTGACCTCCTTGGTTGTGTAAGTAAAATATCATTTATATAAGCAGTAGTCAAGCAGATCGGCTACCAATTCCATGCAACATGGTGGGGGTGTCCTCGTAGGCTTTCAGTTGGAACCGATCTCCAATTCTGAAAAGGCACAAAACCCAAAACGATGGTGATGGAATTGATGAGGTCAAACTTTCATAATATATGCCATGCCTGCCACGTAGGACATGCAACATGCCATCCAACGTGGCAACAAATTAGGTTTGACCCTTCTCTACTTTCTCCAATATCGATCTCCAAACTTTTATCTTTTTAAAAAATTGAAGCCCTGTTTTTCTTTATATCTCTCTCACTCTCTCTCTATATAACCCTCACCCCTCTGCAAACACAACACAAACTAAAGCACTTGTAGCTCTCTCTGTAATTCCAATTCCAAAAGCAAGCAAGCACCAAATTAAACAGAGAAAATATAGAATGGGAAACTGTATAAGAAGGCATGAAGAGTCGTCATCGATGAAATGGGGAGGCGAGGACTGGGGGCCTCTGGCAAATGGGTTATTGGGTGATGATCATGATCATGATCATCAAGATCAGGATATGCAGATGAAGAAGAAGACAGAAGAGGGAGATGTGAAACAAGCAGCAGTTGGTGTTGGTTCGGTAAAAATAAGGATGACGAAGAAGCAGCTGGAGGAGTTGCTGGGTAGGGTGGAGTTGAAGCAAATGACAGTGCACCAGATTTTTGCGCAGCTCATGAGCCTCAGTACTACTGATCAACGCTCTAATTGGAGGCCTGCCCTTCAAAGTATACCTGAGGTTAATTAATCCAGGAATCAAAGGGGAATTGGGTCAAAATTAAGCTTAATTTAGTTTCTAGCTAAACATTTTGTTCAACATTAGTGTAAATACTCTGCTAGAGTTAGAAGAACAAAACCCAAATTTTAATTTTAGTTCTAATTGCCTCTCTCTCTCTCTCTCTCTCTCTCTCTCTCTCTCTCTCTCTAACTTAGTCCAAAGAGTTAAGTGGTGTTGTTTCATTTTGGTGGTCCAATAGCCCCCACCATGCAACTTGGTAGCTGGCTAGGATTCACTAACCACCATTTCATAGGAAACAACTCCTCTCCTCAATTAAAAAAGGAGAGCTAACAACTACCCTAATTAATTAGCCTGGCTACAAGAGCGGTGGCCGGGTGATGATCATAATTTGGAGAAGTTGGTCCGACTCATCTAATCAAACGTACTCCATTATGTAACACATCTGTTAAATTTACAAATAATAGGCATGTAGTGAAATCTTTAAGCAATGGCTTTTAATATTTTTGGTATAATGACTCTCTTTTCAAATGAAATACAAATAAATAGCTGTGCATAATGTGATAATGTTCATTAACAAGTTGTTAAAGACTAAACCAGAAAAAGTTAACTGCTATGTACAAATCCAAAGGTCCAAGAAGAAGAAGCTGATAGTCGTGTTTAGGCCCAAAGGGCCAAGACATTTCCCAAGGACTAACTTTATGGAACTCATATGATAAGGTAAATTCTGAAAAGACTTCACTATTGTTTGCTTCCTAAAACTTATCATATGAGGTTTAGAAAGCAAATAATTAGGTTACCCGTGGGTAGGTTGTTGAGGTCCAACTTCAATACGTTGAAATTTGGGGAAAAAGTCAAGGGGTAAGAAAATTCCGACCACTTAAAATGACTAAGTTGACCACCCTAAACATTATTTTAGGATTTATTCCAATTTTACCCTTAAACCAAATAAAGAAAAAAAAACTCTCCCCACCAACACAGGCACACAGCCACCACCACCCCCAGCCTCCGTCAGCAAGGTCTTCGGTGGCCCGCTACACACCCCTCATTTCTCTCTCTATCTCTGTCTCTTTCCAGCAATCTCCTTCCCATCTTCCTTTCTCTCTCTTCCCTCTCTCCAATCTGTTGGGTGTGGTGGCGGTTGAGTGCAGTGGTGTTGGGTGCAGTTGGATTGGTGGTGTTTGGTGCGGTGGTGTTGGGGGCCAGTTTGGCTGGGGTTTGGAGAGAGGGAAAAGAGAAATAGAGAGAGAGAGAGAGAGAGAGAGAGAGAGAGAGAGAGGCATGGGCTTTGGACCGCCGGCAGTGTATGGGGGTGGTGGTGCGTTGGGTTGGTAGGTGGTAGGCTAGGTTGGAAGCAATGGTGTTGGGTGCGATGGTGTTGGGGTTTGGAGATAGAGAAGGGAGAGAGATGAGAAGAGGTAGGGGGTTTGGACCGTCGGCGACCTTGCCGACGGTAGCTGGGGGTGGTGGTTGACTAGGTTGGGATGGGTGGGTTGGTTGCATTTTTTTTTTTGTCTGGGTTGTTTGGGGTAAAATAAGAAGAATATGAAAAAAAATATTTTAGAGCGGTGAACTCAGCAATTTAGAGCGATTGAAATAGGCTCCGCCGGTAAGAAAAACATTTGTTAGAATAGAATTAGAAGCCCTTAAATCATATATTCAATGGACCCAGACAGAACCCGTATGGCCCAAAAGTAAAGAGTGTCAAACACTCAAAAGTCTCAAACCCATCTTCTCCATTACGATTTACGCAGTGGCGCTAAGAAATATGGAAATGTCTAAAATAATTTCTATACAATTTCATAAAAGGAAGTTTATTTTCGAGTCCCTCCAATTTTCCAAATTCAAATCCCACCCTATAAATACCACTCCCACCCAATTTCCCTCCCTCCAATTTTAATTTTTCAGACCCAAACCAAACCACTCAGTCTCTCTCTCCCTCTTTCTTTCAATGTCCGACTATGAACCTCCCTCGTTCTCTCTCGGACTCGACCTGGGTTTCGATACGGAGCTCCAAACTGCTCCCACCGACCACTCCACTCCCGCCGCACCAGCTCCAGACCCTCCGCGCGGTTCGACCGTCCGTACACCCGTAGAAGTAGAGGAGCTCGGGCCTCAAATCTCGGATTTGGATCCTGAAACTGGGCCCCAAACGACCCGAGCGCTCAAGCGGCTCAAGCGAGGACTGGCTGAGAAGCGAGAACCCACGACGCCGTTTCGTAATATTGACGATGATATCGAAGAGTTCTCTTCTCAGGAAGATATTACTCAAGGTAAATACACACATAATCATTTTTTTTTTTTAAATTCTGTTTAGTATTCTTGTTTATTTATGGTTAAATGGTAATGAAAATGTGGAACTTCTTGTGAAAAAAGCTGATTTCTTTTATGCTGTATTTAGTAAAATTGGGAAAGAAATGAGGGAAATGAGGTGACATTGATAAATATATCTAGAATTAAAATAAAATAAATTGTTTGCAAATGCTTTGGAGAAGGAAGTAAATTTTAGCCACATTTTTTTGTTTGTTTTATTTCCCTCTCAATTTTTAAGGAACAATTAGTAAGTTGGTAACTGAGAGAGTAGCTTTTTGTGAGATTTGCAGAGGCAATGTAATGGGTATTTTGACGTGGGATGGGGCCTATTTGTAAAACAAATGGTTTTGATGATTTGGCACAAGATGAAACATTGAGAGTGGGGAAATGGGTACATATGGTTGCAATGCCTTTTAGGGATAGCAGTATAACTAGGGGCTTTATTGGGTAAGTTAATGGCTTAGAGAAATTGGGTTGATAAATAGTGTGCAAAAATTATAAGCTCTACGTACGGAGCATGAGCAAGCACATTGAATATTCTTCGGCAAAGTTGGTTACAGTTTGTGTTTAGCAATGTATGCTTGGTTTCCATTCGTTGAATTCTTGTTGTTGCTGCTGCTGCTGCTGGTTAGGTTGCAATGGAATCTGGTTAAAAAGAAATTATGTTTCTTTGGATTTTTTGCTAGGAACATCTCACTTTGGGCATAATCTTTAATCTGATTCATTTTCAGATTGTGAGATTTCTCTTTTACTCAGTTAATTATGTTTAGATTAATGGTTGCCAATATTTGTAGCTTGTGTGCATCCATCAACACAATACCGAACTTTCTGTAGTAGTTCAAAGATCCCATTGCATGGAAGTGGGGTTTTAACCTCTCAATCATCCTGCCATGGTATGGAAAAGAAAAGGAAACCAGTTTCAAATGCCTCAGGTTCTGTGAGTTTGGAGGCGAGCCACAAAGGATTGGTTTTTCCAAAGTTAACTACCAGTCCTCTTCGGAAGTTCCATTTAATTGATTCTGATTCTGATGATCCTTCAGTCAGTGAAGATGTGAGCAGGGTTATTTGTAATGTTGATCTGTCCTCAAAGAAGCAACACTGTAATATTGGCCATTCTGCAACTACTAGTATTTGGACTGAAACAAAGAAAAAGCTATCAATGAGTATGCCTAAAGATGTGGATGACGAGGATTTATGGAAAGGTTTCATTCCAATCAAGAAATTTAACATTCCAACACCTGCTTTTGATGAGGTATTTCAAGAATACTTCCAATCTGTGAAGGATAAGACTACTCCGAAATTGGAGAGGGATGCATGTCCACATGCCAATGAGAAATTTCATGAAAGGACACCTGGTGATCAAGATGTTGAACAATTCTGGAATGTGGCTGATCCCCTTCCACCTGCTCATCATTACTTTTTCCATGATGATCCAAAGATTCAGAAGTTAGTGCGCAATCGCTTACCCAATTTTTTCCCGCTGGGTGGTGTTAACATCAGAGCAAATCAACAGCATGGTGCATCAGTTATTGATTACATGTAAATACTATTTTTGGTTGTTTCTGGTTTTATGAACTTCATTTTTAAGTGTTATGTCATGATATGTGTCTCTTTGTCACTTCAGGGGTCAGTTTAGCAATGGAGAAACTTCAAAAAAGCAAGTGAATCAGAAAGTTGACCTTGACAAAAGCTCTAAAAGGAGAAGTAAGTCAAACATATCAAATGTTGAAGATGTCTTGCATGCTTCTGGAAGCTGGATGAACCCAAAAGCAAGTAAAGCAACACAAGGTAGTGTCAATAAGACCTCAAAAAAGGGAAGAAAGAAGTCAGAAAAATCAAATGCTTCTGGAAACTGGGTGGAACCCAGAAGCTGTGCCAGCAACAAGCGGATTCAAGCAAATGCACAATCTTCTGGTGAACAGTATGCACCTGTTGCGAGTGGGCAAGCTGCTGGTCATTGGTATACAGGCGCTGGTGGAAAGAAGGTATGTTAAAACACTGCATATTGCTGCTTTTATAGATCTTATGTTAATAGCAATTAGCACATTAATTTTTTTTTTTTTTTTCACTCGTTAGTACATGTAGACAGTATAAGAAGTTAAGTTGATTGTAGATTGTTAATAACTTGTGCCATTGTATGTACTATCTCAAAAGTAACAATGTCAATTAGTTCCTACATTGTTTCATTGCTGCTTTAAGAAGGGGAGTAATCAGAGTTCCTGGTGATATTGCTGGATGCATGTTATCATGTTGTCCATATTGTTTGAATGATATCATGCATTGCCCAGCCAGACTTTTTTCTGATGTAGGTAATGGAAATGTGAGATAGGGTGATACTTTATTTTGGTTGAAAGTGTCAATGTGTTAATCTGGGTTTCATCTTAATGCTTTCTCATATATGATACTTGGCTGGTCATTTAGTTATAAATCTTTTGTTATTTCTTTGACATTATTACTGCATTAATATCTCTCCTTGCCTTGATAATATACAGGTTGAATCTAATGCTCTAGTTTTTTTCATCAGGTTTATGTCAGTATAACTGGGCAGGAAATTACAGGTCGAACAGCCTACAGACTGTATAAGAAGGTGCGTATAAATTCATACTTTGTCCATGTTTTCATTCTCTTTTTGTAGCTCACACATTTTACTTGTCATTGACAGGAAAGTGGAGCACAGTCTGCAAAAGCCAAAAAAGCGAAAGCCAAAAAATAAAAATATACCAAGAGAGGCTGAGGCTGAGAGTCACTGCCATGTATCAAAAATTTTCTGTAACATCTCTTGTAGATAATTTACTTCTTTTTTAAAAAAAATAATTTCCATGTTGTTTGGTCTTCTTTACTCCCTGAAATAATAACAAAATATAGTTATTTCTCTTTCATACTTTGGGGATTTAAGTAAAGGGGAATTAGGGATATATTAAGTTTTCTATTAATTATATTGATGGAATCTGCACGTGATGCTTTCATGTGGGATTAGGGATTATGAGAGGTTTTTTGGGTGCTAATGAATTGAGGATCCAAGTGAGAAATTGTCAAAACTACAGTGATGGAATATCTGATTTGTTTTTAATTACTAACGTCAACTAATTATAAGAACCTAATTGCAAACATAAACAAGGAATCAAAGTGAAAAATGACTTAAAAATCATAATTTCTCCTAATATAAATGCTGGACATGATTTCTTTAGTGATAGCCTTCTCATGTGCGAATGGGGGTTAGCTTAAACGATGAGGGAGGTAGAGTAGATTACCTACGATTGATTCCCTTCAATGTAACCCAAAAAAAAAGTGTTCTCATGTGTCTCACTAATCCTTCTCATGTGCCCTTGAGTATAAATAAAATGACATGAACCGTATTTATTGACTATATTAGCGATCACCTATAGAGGTGGATCCTTGTTAAACCTACTTATATAAGTAAATTCCATCTTTGTGGGAGCAAAATCGTTAGAGAATCTATCTACATATGTATATACACAGACTGATTGGACACTGAATCATAGAGAAAGCACAGAGAGAATTGAAAGGAGTAATCTTTGTATTATTGGTTAATGAATATAACACAATGAGTATCCTTTAAATACATTGAAATGACTATGGTTGGCTAACCCCAGCTGGTACAGAATGGTTATATATAGATTAGTTACACACAGAGTTAACCATCTAACTAAGCCTTAACTTCCTAACAGCTAGTAACAACTAGCCTTGATCAATAGCCTCAATTGTTGTGTGGCTGCTGACATGATCTGATGGCATGGCATGGCTAGTAGACTGCTGATGTGGTCTGCCATATATCAAATTCTTCTCCCTACAAGCCATGTCTTAGAGACCGTGGATCAAAATTCAGCATCAAATTTGATGTTTGATACAACCTTTAATCGGGCTATGAATTGAATTAGATTTGTCGTCAACAATTATTTTCACAAATTAAGTTCATTGAATAGTTTGCCATGAATTGTGAATTAGTCACAAGTTCGGATTATTAGATTGTTAGATATGGAAGTTTGCTGAATAGAAGTGAAAACAAAGCAACATTCAAATGTACTTGTTGAAGACATTAAAGAAGAATTTGCCCAGGTACCTTTTTTCTGTATTCTAACAAGTAGCAAACAATTAGTTAACTTATTCCCATCACTTTTTTTTTTTTTGGTGAATATTCCCATCACTTTTCTGTTTCTTGGCTTCTGGAATATTATATGCTTGACTATTCAGGTTATTAAACTCTCTTACTAACTAGTGCATGCATGCATGATGCATCTGATCCCGACCTGAATTCCAATGAAAACTTTAGGATTGTTCAACATTATGTTGATGGATGCTTGATTGATGAACAACTTAAGGTTGAGATGTGTGAAAATATTGTCCTCAAGAGTAAATTTATCTCTCGGAGACGGTAATTATGGTGCTTTACCCTCCACGATACAATAACTTTGATCTTTATAAGTGTACACTTGCAATACTCAGATTGAAGAAAAACTTGATTATTCAGGCAAAAAAATTAAACTAGAAGAACTTGAAGAACACTATAAAATATTTGATAAAACCACACAAACACTTAAAAGGATTTGAGAACACTCAAGAACTTAGCTAATGCTCAAGAAAGCTTTAGAAGAGAGAAAGGAAGATGAAGAGCTGATTTGGTAACCTTCTTATTTTTTTATTTATTTTTTGTTTTTGTTTTTATTATGGTTGGTTATGACTTATGAGGACCCAAGCATATTACCCTAACTAAACATACTTTTAAAAGCATGGGTCACATCAATGCTCAGGACAAAGAGGTCCTCAAATATTTTCCGGTTCTTTACAACCTCTAAACAAGGTCAATTTTTCAAGATGAGGTCCATGGAGAAAATTGCCATAAAAAAAAAGTTATTAAGATTGTTTGGTGAAAATATATTTCAAATTAAAGATAGGATAAGTGTTGCGGGGGAAAAAAATGACAGGTCCTAAAGGAGCTGGCCTGACTATTGAAAGACTTTTTATTTATTTATTTTACTTGAAAAGTATTTTTTTGTCTTGCATGCAGCACTTGATTTTTACTTTCTACAAGAATTCTTTGAAGCATTTGAACGGTTAGAGAATTCCAATTAAAGAATCTCTGTAATGTTCATGAGAAAAATAAAAGAGAAGACAGTTTTTACAAGTGATACATAGCTCAACACATTGGAATTCTCTATAACATATATTGAATTTTCTTTTTTTTCTTCTCAAAAGTTTGCAGGGGCCATGTCCCCTCTTAGTCCCTTCTATGTTCCACCCCTCCAGCTGGTTTGAACCCTTGTAGTCCTCTCAAGCCCGGGATCTAAATATGTGTTTGAAAGTCCTGAAATTATTTGCAGTAGCATGATTAAACTCTAGGGATGAAATTGAAAATAATAAGTAGCAGTAACAAGCAAGTGAATCAAGAACCTTGCAGTAAACTAGGGAAATGAGTAAAACAAAAGTCAAGCATTATATTTCTGGAATTCTAAGTTGCAAACTATGAAGTTGAAGAGTATTACGAGTTCAATTGCTCTGTCCTGCTCTTAATATCGCTTGACCATAATACTGGGTCAATGTTCTTTGGCAACGAGTCTTGTAGTTGGCTACTCTCTCTAAGCCACTGCTCCACTTTATAGCACTCGTTAAGAATCTGAAACATGAAAAAGCCAAAATCATAGGAAAAATTATTATCAAATTTTTACTAGCCATAATTAACTAACTATATTGTCATACCGATTCTCTATCCGTGGGTGGAAGCGAATTCGCAGCCATCTGGTAATCCCCAATGCACTTTAATAGATCTCCTGTAGCTTGTACTCTAGCTTCCTCATCTTTATATCGGTTCTCAATTGGATCCACAAGCTATAATTATCAAACAGACATCAAGAAAGGAGAAAGAAAATAGGAACTATAATTCTCAGATTTCAAGAAGAGGAAAGAACCTTCTTAAGATCTTCCAGCTTTGAAGTATAAGCATGTTCAGTTTCATCATCTCCATCATCATAAAGCCAGTCCTCTGTCTGCTGTAGGTTCCTGGAGATGCCCTCCCTCTCTTGATCACTTGCAAAGCTTCGATATGTGTTGAAGAGCTATTCACATGCATGTCCTTATATTAAAACCCAGCCTATGGCAAAATATGGCAGCATGAACTAAAAGATCTACAAGAGTCTGACAATCTACAGTCGTAGATGCTCAGGTATGGATAAATCAGATAAACAGAGATATCACAATAAGGGACTGATCTTTAGCCTCATGATATCTAGACCTGGTGATCATCCCATACTATAAGACAATTCAAAAAATTGTTTAGTTAAAACTAATACAGAGTGGTCATTCAGCTAGAATCCTGCAATTACTAGACATCAGTGTTCGCCATAATGCATTTCGACCTTTATCACAAACACCATGAAAGCTAAATTTGTAGGGTTGAAAAGACATTACTCACACCCATTTAAGGGAAAAAAACCATTGATCTTATAACCAAATACAAATTCCACTATTATAAGCAGAATGTTAGATTTGAGCCCTAATACTGCTTGGAAAGACCCAGCATATTCATTATTCAGGGAGGTTACTGAGAATCAAATGAGTGATAAGTGTTTGAGCAGGTTGAATCATATGGCCAAAGCAAGCATGAGAGAAACATAATACAGGTTATACCTTATTCCGCATCTCATAGACATAAGACTCCAATGCATTCTTTTTGTCTTTGGTTTGTTCCATAATTCTGTCCTGTTCGGCTAACTGAACTTCTTTTTCTTGAGCTTCTGAAAGTTCAGCCTTGGTCATTCCACCATATATATTTTCACTAACGGGTATCTCTAGCCTCATGGTGGCTTTATTCTTTCTTTTACCATCACCCTGGAAAAGGGGAGATCTCTAAATAAGTTTACCTACTCCATTAAGCAACTAATCGGCCAGGAATAATATTAAAATCTTTGCAAAACCAAATAAGTAGCCAATATAAAGTATATTTAGTATAAAAGACAAGGATTACTGTAAAATATAAGGAAATTGTCGCATATATCCAAATTTCAGATTTACCTCTAGTTATTTTTACATGGAATATGGACAATAAATAAATTTACAAGGCAGTGAATTTCTGCATGGCACTAATGAAGTTGAAAACAAACTTACAGTAGCAGGTGACGAGTTGGACTGCATAGAGGTACTCTCTTCAAATCCATCAGCAACTGCCTCAGAAGAACCAGAAGCAGTTACACAATCAGTCTCCATTGGATCCATTTTTGAATCGGCAAAACCCCTTGCAGAAGAATCATCTGCATGTTCTTCCATCACCTGAAGCCATTGTAAGATTTATATTACAGAACAAAAATTCTTAGTAAATGAAAAAGTTGATATGGTGTCAGAAAAAAAAAAATAGTCTTCTTACTCACCATAGCTGATTCAACAGAGACAATGCCATGGAGGTTTAACTGAACTTTAACTTTAACCCTTGCCTTTTCGTTGTGGGAGGCTTGGAAAGGGCCAATCTACATAAAGTGCAGCCCATTAACTAGGAAGTAATTGTAATCCACTTACAAAAGGTACTTTTATTGCTAGGTAAGCCTAAAAAGGATCAGTGTATTTACACTGAGCAGATAGTAAATCTGTTTAATTGGGTTACAATGACCCCCCTTCCCCCCCCTCTCTCTCTCTCTCTCTCTCTTTCACACACACACACATACACACACACACACACACACACATAAACACATAATCTACTATTGAAAAATACCAGAGTTGTCTACCCCAAGTGTCCTATATATGTCTTACGGAAAATAATAATTACTGTTCCCATGATCCTGGATATTACCAAGGCTGCGAAGATTAGACATAAACTTCGCAGTCTTCAGTGGTGATCAAACAAATATTTGTCACTAACATGATTGTCTTTGATTTACCTTTGCTTCTCTCATTTAATCATTCTTCACTCACATATGTTTTTACATCCTTGCCAATAAAACTCTCGGTGGCCACATATTCCACTCTCCCAGCCCACCCAAAAAAGAGAATGTACAGCATAATATATTACCGTAAAACAACTAATTTTAGAAGATACACCAGCAGGCAGTTCACTGGGATTAGCATAGAATGCTTCCAAACGGAATAAACTGCTTCGTCGAAACTTCAACACTTTAACACTTGGGATGGGATGGCCTTTTGGAAACAGGATGCCATTTGACCCTGTGCAAACTGGAGCTTCATCTAATAACAATCCTATAGAGAAAGGAATTGAATCTTGAACCTGCATGTAGATCCCGGAAAGCAATTACTTTCATTGTGGACAACTATCCAAACAACAAAGACAATATGCTCCCACAATTTGAAAATTAAAGCTGTAAAATGGTATTTCCAGAACTATTAACAAACTGAACGAAGATACGTAAAAGAAAATTGTAAAGTTGAAATGGCATGATCACATCCTTCATATAGTTGCCATACTCCTAAGGAAAGTATGCTTTATTTAAAAAAAAAAAAAAAAAAAAAAAAAAAACAGTGCTAAAATAGAGGTAGTAAGGAAAAAGAAAAGAAGCATGCTAGGGCTCTTTCTTTTCCATGCACAATGTTGGGAGTATCATCTTTCACTAAACCACTTGTAGCCCAAAGTTGAAGATACTTATTGCAAAGAGCATCAATATTATATGGGCTTAATTGACAACATTTTATTTTCCTGACATTTCAGTTATTGCAAGATTATTTGATCTTAAGTCAAAACCTAAAGTTGCCAGTAAGTGGAAGGTACTTAGTAATTTAATGCCTATGAGAACATCAAATGATATTCCACTATTGTGCTTTGTTCCCTTGAGTCTAGTAGGGATTTTTGGAATGAACAGTATATCTACAGCAAGTAAGCTGTTGTTACATTTAAAACTAAAGTCAAATAATCAAGCAAGCATCCTTCATGGATTATTGTGCTTGCTTTCCTGCTTAAGTGCTACTATGTTTAGAACTGAAAATTAACCACTTTTAAGGTTGTCTATGATCCCTAAGCTTTAGTTTATGAGAGGCACTCGTACTTCTCAACAATTTCAAAACACAGGGAAAAAGAAAGAGTGGGGATGGGGTGGACGAGCTCATTTTATGATCACTGAACACAAAGTTAAGCTTTATAGACTAAGAAAGTTTGGAGCATAGAGATCAAACAAGAAATGTTGATGTACAGGGTACATTTTATATAACAACTTAGTGTTGCATATTAAAAAGAAAAAGATACAAACTGCAGCTTAATTGACAGAAAACATATAAACCATCCGTGAGGTGGAAAACCTAGAAATGCACTTTCAACTTCAACTCTTTCAATTTCCCTTATCTGCCTAGAATAGATGCAAAATAAATTAAAAAGGCAAGAAAACAAGAAGTTGACAAGCAACAATCATTGTGAACAAGCAAATATATCATGGTATTTTGATGTGATAATCAACTACTGTATTTATGACCAAGAAATGATAATTTGTTTCAAAATACAAACCTCATATTCTCGGACTCGAAAAACAGGACTTAGCATTGCACATTGAAGAGCACATCCACGTGCTACGCACTCACTTGCATTCAGCGTCCGGCGGGGTTCTCTCCTGAATACAGAAGCTAATAGTCTACCAATAGCTGGGATCCTAGACCCTGACCCAACAAGCTCTACAGAATGAATCTTCTCAGCAGTCAAACCTGCATCAGCTAAAGCTTTGCTACAAGGAACACCAATCCTCTCCAGCAAACCTGAAGCCAGCATCTCAAATTCTTCCCTTTTAATATAACCCTTAACATCTTTCTCATCCATTAAACACTCAATATTAAGAGGTGCCTCCGGATTTGCACTCAAAACTTTCTTCAGCTTCTCACATGCAGCCCTTAGCCTGATACCTGCCTTGACATTAGAACACACATCAATTCTGTACTGCTCCTTGAACTGTGCAGCAAAATGACGAAACAAGACCTCATCAAAATCTCTCCCTCCCAAGCTTCTATCAAAAGTATGAGATAGTATCTTCATATGCCCAGCCTCAAATGATGCAATAGAGACCTGGGTATCACAATGACCAATGTCAACAAATGCCACAAAAGTTGGACCGGAAGTGGAGAAATCTGTTTTGTAAATCCCATAACTAAGAGCAGTTGCAGTACCGTCATGCATCAATCTCAAAGGCTTCAACCCAGCAACTGTTGCAGCATCCAAATATGCACGTCTCTGCACATCCGTAAAGTATGATGGAATGCCAATCACACAATCTGAAACAGGCATTTCCAGATTCTTCTCTATTATATCTTTCAAATGTGCAAAAAGCATCGCGGTAATCTGAACTGGTGTAAATGCACGAGTCCCACCCAAGTATTTCAAATTAATCAAAATGCCACCATCTGGGGCCTCAGAAGTTTCAATGGGTAACATCCGAAGGTCGTGTTGAACATCAGGCTCAGTAAATTTTCTACCAATCAGTCTCTTCACCTGAGACACCGTTGATTTCGGGTTCATCATTGCAGAAGCAGCCCCAGCAGAACCCAGAAACCGTTGTTTCTCCCCGAAACAAACCACAGCTGGGGTTTCACGATTCGATTCATCGTTCAGCAAAACATCAATACCCCGCTGCTTCACCACCGCAATTACACAATTCTCATTTCCAATATCAAGCCCCACCACACTCATATTTAACAAGATTTCAGCACCAAACTAACAAGATCAATTAAGTTTACACCAAGTTCATCAAATTGTTCCACAAAACCTGTAATTCAGCAGCAGAACTGCATAAAAGGAAAAAAAAAAAAAAAAAAAGGGAAAAATCTCAGTTCTATGTGCTTTAAACAAGGAAGACATTTTCAGCCAGCTAAGCCTCAATTTAGCCATTAGTACAGTTCAATCTGACATTTTCAGCATTTAGAAACGAAAATAAGAAGACCCAGATTCCCAGAAACTCAAACTTCAAACAGGAAATTTACTTATGCTTGAATTTTCTCAGAAACCAAGAGAAACGCAAATGTGCAATATTACAAAAGCAAATCCACAAATACCTTTGAAAAAAAAATCAACATAAAATGATAAATCGAGCAAGCAGAGGAAAATAATTTGAAGTACCTTTTTGAGAAACGACGTTCGGGAAAGAGGTGGAAAGATGAAAAAAAAAAGGAGTCGAAGAGACTGGTTGAGAGGAAAACTCTGCCCTTTGCTCGCATTTACGTGGGTCTGCTTGCAAATAAGGATATTTGCAGTAGTGCCTCTCTATTTCTCACATTTTCAAAAACCCACTACTAGATATTACTTTTATCTAATTTTCTTTGTTTCCCTGGGAGAATGACAATGAATGCAATATGGTTTGAAGCTTTGAGGTCAACTACATATCGTTTAGTATACAACCAGATGCAAATTCAAGAGAGGCTCTTCTCTATAGTGTTGGTTTTAGGCATGTTTGGCTCACGAAATTGATTTCTTGAAAAATCAATTCCTTTGCATTTTTCGGAGTAAAGAAATGTGAAATTCTATTTCATGTGTTTGGTAAGCTTGAGAAAGTAAATTAGAAATTAAGTCAATTTTTCAATTTTTTAATTATACCATTATCTATTATTTATTTTGAAATAATAACAGAGCTAATTTTGTTAAAAAAAACAATAAATATTTTTCCAAGATGGGGGAAAACAAAACTCAAATTGGAGCAAGAGTTTCATTTCCCCCCCCCCCCCAATAAAGGCATCAGATTCCCTTGGGCCAGGAATTAATTTTTCTTCCCTGTACTTACCAAACATGAGAATAAAATTGATTTCTCATTCTCATATCTTCAAAACTTGAATCAAACGGGCCTAAAATTATTAGGTAATCATGCTTTTAATGTATCCATCTTCTGTAACAAGTCATTTTTTGATTATATGTTAAGATGACAAGTACATTTTTAGATTATAATATCATTTAATTCAGTCGATTAATTATAAAGTAGTCAATCGATTTTTAAATTTTTCTATTTTATGCAAAGATAAGTAAGATACAAACCCGTATAAAATATTATAACTTGCTTAGGATTGATTCTTTGTTCTTGGTTTCGACTTCAAGGATCTTTTGGTTAAAAAATATAGAGGAAAAAATACTAGATCTACACATATTCTAACTGAGAAAGTAATGTAAGCAATTTTTAGGGGCTTCAACCTCTCTGCCAACTTCCATCCCAAATTAGGTCTACACAAATTCACTAATATCAAATGGGTTTTTGGTTAACCCATATCTTTTAAATGCATAACTAAGACATAGAAAGATTGGCACAAATTTCACTAGATTTCTCACCAAATATAACCAATCATAAAATAATTTGTTAAAACTTAAATTGGGCAACCCATTTCTTCTTTTATGTAAGGGGTTGTCCAACATAAGTTTTATAGTTGAATTGTTTTAATTGGGCTTTTGTGTTTTTTTAATTGGCCCATTGGCAATTTGGCATATGCTGTTTTCCTTCATGACATAAGCTTGTAGGAGATGCTGTCCTATACAACTAAAAAAATGTAACTCGGATGCTATTATGCAGCTGTAAGCCTGTAACTATTGAAATAAAGCCTCTTTATTAAAAAAATAAATCTTTTAGTGCTCCATAACTATCACCAAGTTCACCAACCAAGCATAATTTCCCCCAGACCAACCAAGCATAATTCATTTAAATTATTTTAATATGTTTTTTTCCAGATATAATTTTGCACCAAAAAGAATATCCCACACTCCCACTATACCTACGTAAGGAAAGCACCACGGTAAACGTGGTTTCATCACTTCATATTTTATTACGTTTTTTTGGTCTGACATATTTATTATATCATAAGTGAAATCATGTATATAGTTCGGGTTCTCACAAAGCACAATCAACTTTTCTTTTTCAACTCATTATTTGGTATTGATAATAATTCTAGTAACTAGATTTAATTGCAAGCATAATCTTATCAGAAGTTTCAAATGATTTTCTATCGAATATTCACCTATTGCATTGTCCTGTAAATTGGGGCAGTCTACACATTCTCATAATAGCAAATAATATGATTAAGTTATTTTTTTTTTAATTAATCAATTTTTATTTATGAGATTTAAATTCAGAACTTTCTCTAATAAAAAAAGATCGTATGACATTCACTAAATCAAATGTTATTGACATATTTTAATTTTTTAATACCAAATAGATGTGGTAATATTTTATTTACTTGTATTTAAGTATAAAAAATTATCTTTTATATATAGATTGTATGATATGTAACAATAAAATCTATATCTAAATAGTGCAAAAACGAATATATCAATACTTGAGGGTTAAAAAATAGGAAATTTTTTTTTTATGTGACCATTATTTGGTGTTATTAATTCATGTATTACAATATGGATGGACACTGGACAATAAATTTATACTTTTAAAATATAATACTAATAAATAAATATACATATGTAATAACATAAGTCATGACGCTAGATACGTGAGAAAAAATTTTGTGTCTGAAAAATAGTACCATAATTTATAGGTGAAAAATTTCTGACATACAATTATTCCATGACATACGTCATTTTTAAGAGTATTTTTTATGTGATCACACTTATCTGTGAGAGCAAGTGCTAAAATCCAAAAATCCAACATGTTCTTGCCAGAACACGATAATTACCACACTTCCAATTTTATCTTACCATTTGTTCGAGCATAATTTTCTTTTCATATGTGCTTAATGATTCCTTATATCTAAACCCACATAATTTATATGCCAAAACCGGCGGATAAGTGAATAATAACAGCTCAATTTTTAATTGTATCTTACTATCTATTTCAATTTTCCGTAAGCCTTTTTCATAATAAAGGTAGGATTCACATTATTTATGGGTCTTCATAGCTTTTATTTTGAATAACGAAATCACTTTTTTTCTTCTTGCATTATTTGCATATGCACTTGTTGATTCCCCGACTCCAAATTACATACGGAATATAGGATCCACAAATATTTATAAACAAATTTCCCATTATTTCTGTAAACCGTGACATGTATATATTTATGCGTCATTTCCACTACAGTAACTCCTAAATTGCATACCTTAAATAGTGAAATCATGACAAGTCAGCAAGTTATATTCTGTTCTGTCCCCTCATCAGTTACTAGTTTTACAAAACACCCATAAAAAAGAGACTCGAACTCACGTTTTTACTCTTGACAAAAAAAAAAAAAAAAAAAAAAACTCACATTTTCACTCACTCTCTGCTTCCCAAACACTCACAGTTCGCACCTCGCTCCTTCCGCCCGAGACAGACAAAAACACCAAAAAACAGTGTGCTTCAAATTTTTCGCAGCACCGAAAACATTTTCCGAGGCATCAAACCTTTCTTTATTATTTTTTTTTTTTATCCAGCGCTGCTCTTCTTCATTCACTTTTGAGAAGAAGACATAGCAGGAGCACTTGCACAAGGTACTGCAACTCTCACAATCCCTAGCTCTAGCTCTTCTCTGCTCTTTATTGAAATATATAACTCTTGTATCATAGTGTTTTCTTGAATCAAAGCCTAACCCTAAGATTAGCTGCTGTTGCTTAATTTTCATCAAAATTGCAAAATTTACATTGGGTTATTACTTATATTGCTCTGTAAAAATTGATTTTCTTTTTTGGTATTAGTAAAAATTGAGAATTTTGCTGTTATGTTGAAAAAAAAAATGAATAAAGGAAGAAGGAACTATGGTTGTTTGGGTGAAAGGAAGTGTTGTTTATTGGCTCCTGCCTCCTGTTTATTAATGAAAAAGTTTTGAACTTTTTTATTCTTTGTTTTTTAACCATACACTTTTTGTTTTCTTAAAATTTTTTGTTTTATACTATAAGGTGCATTTTTCTTTTATTGTCCACTGTTTATTTGTAAATTGTTTCCTTTTTTCTATGGAAGTTTACTATATCTTCAGCATTGGGATTATTAAAGTTATGCAGATTTGCATAGTCTGGTGGATTTGTAATTTTTATAACCCCAGACTACTCCTTGGTTCATTGCCTAGTTTAGAGTAAGAAACAAAGATCCTTATTCCCCCTTTTTCTTTTTAATGTTTTTTATTTTTTTATATATTGCTTGATAAGGTAAAAATCTTAAGCTGTTAGCAGCTGGCTTGTAGCTTGTGGAGGTTAGCTTACTTCCTACAGTAAAGTAGTTAGCTTAGAAAAATGTTGATTTGAGGATGTTGGGTACTTTGGAAGTCCTTGGTGCATATAAATGTTTTTAGTTGAAATCCAATTTATTTTGGAAATACGTAGTTAAGGGGCTTCTACAAAGAGCATACTTCATACTTGCTAAGTCTTATTATTTAAAGCATGTATGTTTGACATGTAATTTAAATTCTGTCATGTTTGGTATCAATTTTCTCATTTAGACTCACTATAAAGCCCTCCTCTTTCTGTAGGGTGGGGAAATTTCGGACGAGCAAGAGAGTTTGCTAAAAGTCTTAAGATGAGCCAAGCCGATCAAGGGTACAACCCTGATTCCTCGTCAAACATCCCGGTGAAGCGCAAACGTGGGCGTCCACGTAAATATCCAAGACAAATTGAAGAGAATGCTCATATGTCAAATAATCAGAACCTGAACTTGGGGCAGAATGCTGGTATTGGTATTCCTCCTCCTCCTGGATTTCAAAGGAGGGATGGAAACCAGCCCCATCAAGCAGCTCCAATTAATGTTCCAACTGATGGCTTGGTGGGGACCCCAGTTTCTGGTGTCATTGAGGGAACATTTAATGGAGGATATTTGGTTAGAATTAGGGTTGGCAACTCCGAAACCACTCTGACAGGTCTTGTCCTCAAGCGTGGAAGTTATATTCCTGTTTCAGGATTGAATGATGTGGCCCCAAATGTTCAGATGATCGAACGGGTGCAAACAGGCAAACAGGTGCCTTCAGTGGCTTCAAAAGGCAAACAGGTGCCTCCAGTGGCACCCAAAACTGTTGATCCAGTATTCACTAGAGGCAACTTGTTGCCTGTTATACTCCAACCTCGTAATTCATCTAATCGGGTACGAGTCACCAGTGAATCAACTTCTGTTGCAACCCAAGCTGCTCGTCTGGCAACCTCAAAAGGCAAAGAGGTTCCATCAGTTGCTCCTCCATCAAATGGGTCAACAACATCCACCAACCAGGCGTCAACAGTTGGAAATCACGCATTTGTCTCCCAACTTGAAAGTATCCATCCGGTAATGTCTGATTGTGCGCAAAGTGAAAATGGCTCTTTCAATCAATCCTCCACAGAGGTACTGCTCGAGACAGAAGCCAAGTCAATGAGATTGCCTGACATGCCTTTTGAGAAATTGGTAACTGAAGTTGTTAAAAGAATTCATGCCCCCTCACAATCAGTTAAGACTTGCAATGAGCCTCTGGAAGCCATACAGTGTAATGATCACTCTACACCTGCTTCCAAACCACCGGAGGACAGTAGAAATGGCAAAATGTCTGAGCTGTTGCAGGTAAAAGGATTTGTCCATAACATAAGCACCTTAAACAATCTAGTACATAATAATATTCAGGACATAGACACTGATTTCCAACTCCTCAACAAGGTTTTGCAGGAAAGCATGAGGGAGAGGGAGGTGCCCCCGGTTGAAGGGTCAACCGCAAGTTCCATACAGAATTTGGATGAACGAACCCCAGAAATTTTGCTCGTAGATTAAGAAACTGATCATTCAGTAAAGCCTTCCCAAACATCAAGTGTCTCATTTCATGGTTACCACCTTGGACGGGTGTTAGTGTACATGCATTGCTGCTGCACGTGAAGTCCTTACATGATATTGTGGAATCAGACATTTGGGTAGAACGATGTTGGAAAAAATCCGTAGGTGGTTCTTTTAAAATAGGAACCGAGGAAGATCTTTTTGAGTTTATTTGATGGTCTCAACTTTTTGGATTTGTTGTTGCTTATCTGTTTTAATTACTGTCATTTGAAAGCATACTAATAAACATCCAATTTTTCAAATGAAAGCATTTAAGGCACTTAAAGCATTTATTATTGGGGTTCTGAATAAAATTGATGTTCAATTTGGATTTCACTTAGAATAGCACATGCATATAGGACCTTGCAAGTTGCAACTGAGCTGCACCATGAGGCATGGGTTCCTGAACGTGAAGAATGGAAGGATTAGTGAAAGGAAAAATTGTAAAAAGACTCTATTGTTTGCTTTACAAACCTCATATAAGAACATTTTAGAAAGCAACAGTATTGAGCATGTGGGGTTTTTTTATTAGTCAAATTCAAATTACTTTTTTCCATACAATAAAAATCGTCCTGAGCCTCTTTGCATGAGTTTGAACCAAACAACTTGACCCAGGTAACTTGAACTTGAGTTTACCTCACGTCGTTAACTATTAAGAAAATCTTTTACTGGCAGCTTCTTTTCGTTTATAAGATTCTGAAAAATTCTGATTGGGGTTTGCTGATGTCCAGCTCTTAAGCCAATTACTACTCTATATACGTTAAAAAAGTTCAAGGACCTGATAATAATCCAAGAGAAGGCTCTCATGTACTCAACTGCTCGAACCAAATTACGGCAGAAAAGAAAGCATAGTTTAATAGTTTTCAATTTCAATCATGCCATTTTCTAAAGTTTCTTATAAGTTATAACTTATAAATCAAAACGAAACCAATCAGTACCATCTTTCTCAAAGGCTAAAAAACGGAAACCCCCAGAAAACAAAGGGAAAGAAATACCAAATACTGTAACAACTTTGGATAACAAGAGCATATTTAGAAAATCAAGATTTCAAAAACTGTTTGGTATTCTTTCCAAAAACTGTTTTTTGTTTTCATTAGTTATAAATATTGATGAAATAAAGAAGAAAATTTCTAAAATCACTTTTTGAATAGAATACCAAAGGATCTCCACTGCATAATGGCAAACTTCCATGCATTGAGCTGCACATGACATTTTAAAATTGTCAAATCAAAGGAATCAGTCCATCTCGTGTTAGAATAATTTACATATAACTCTTTGGTCAAAATTATTCGACTGAAAGAAAGCAAAAAACATGAAACCCCCTTTTTCTAGAGAAAAAAAAAAGTCCCTACAAAACAATGAAGCCTCACCCCTTGACCAGGTTTGACTGAATTCCTTGTGTAAAAGTCCTCTACCTTTTAAGTATAGAGAACCATGAATGAATACAGGTTGAATGGGACTCTTGTCAAACAAAAAAATTTAAGGCCAAAATTTTGTTGAAATATAACATAATATGGGAAGAAGAAACCCCAAATGTGGTAATTAATGAAAGAAAACATATTCACAAAAACTTGGTGCTGAAGAGATCATCAGATCCTGGGACTTGAATGAGATGATTAGAAGGGAAGGGAGGTTGCAAAAATGGGATGTGACTTGGCAATGGGAAAAGGCTGCTGTCCACTAGCCATGAATGGTGGAGGCACACACAGCTGCAATGCATGGCCTGCTGCAGTTCCTGCATTAAAATTAAGAAAAGAAACGAAAAAAAGTTCAAAGAGACAAATTAAAAATGAGGTGGTAATTCAGCCTGCTGTTATTTAAATTGTGCAAGTTAAAATTAGCTATGTACATGACAAGATAAAAAAGCTATAATTTCATTCCTTAGGCTTTTCCTTTTCCAAGGATTCATATACTTGTAATTTTATTACAATGCAAACATCTGTAGCAGAAATAAAAATCAGCCAACAAAGGAATACCGCCCAAAATAATTAAAAACATAGTCGAAATGTTCATCATGATGATTCTTTACTAAACTATTTTTTTTTCCCTTGTTCAAAGGAGATTCATCATGAAAATAATAACCTTGTCCATACCTTGGTGTTTTGGAAACTGGGCCTGATGCGGAGTCAACATAGGACGTGCAGACAGAGGTGAGATAGCCGTTGCACCCTGAACCATATCCTTCAATATAAAATGACGGGAGATTAGACAAAATTCATCATTGTAATTATTCTCACTGTTATTATTATTGTCGTCATATTAGGTTCAAAGAATATTATTATTGTTGATTATTATTATTCTTATTATCATCATTATTTCATTTCAAAGTAATTATAACGTGGCTCACGCCACATTATAGACTCAGAAATCAAATAATGAATGGGCAGAATAAGGTGTGTCCTGCCACACACAAGTGGACTAAAAATTAATCTCTTGACCGCTGAATAATCGACACATCCTCTAATACAGCTTAGAGCCCCCAAACTTCAGAATAGACTATAAACTAACTATTTTTAGCCAAATACAACTCAATGCAATTTAAAAAGCATCCAACTACAACTTTAATTTAATTCATTAAAAAAACCACAACATAAGACAGCTTTAATCATTGTATCATGTCTTGTTATGCAGTCTTATCTTACTTGAGAAACTGGATGCACATAGACAAGCTGTCCAAATCGTCCAACCATAACCTGGAGAGAGAGAGAGAGAGAGAGGTTAGTAAATCAGAAAGATAGAGTCAAGGTGTATCCTGATCCAGTCATAAATACTAAAACCACTGAAAAGAAGTTGACATAAAGATGGCATTAATATCCTTCAAATTACTTACAGCTTGAGAATTTGGATGCACATAGGCTGGTCCAGCCTGAACAGGATACTGACCAGCATACCTAAGTGTATGTGCCCTGCTTCCCACGTGTCCAACAACCTATAGCCAGAAAGGGCAACCCAACATGAATCATAACTATTCAAATCTCAAAGTACTTTTCCTTTTATAAACAAATGTTAGCTATTGGATTTATTATCTAACGATTAATGATCATAAATTTTTGTGTTCACTAGTGAGTACAACACAGACAATTTTGATCTCAAACTCAGGGATGAGCACAAAATCTATGCTCACCAGTGAGTAAGATAACATCATTATGTGTGCATGTGTGAGTGCACATTTGCACGTATACAGACCTTAGTAAGTAGCTAAAATAAATAGTCAATATTGGGCCGTTCGATCACTTTCTATGTCTAAGATTAAAACACTCAAAAGTAGGAGTATTTCAGTTCAAGCTATGGCCCTATGGGAGTTTTTTAATCTTGGATCTAATGGTCCAGGATTGACTACTTATTTTAGCTCCTTATTATGGTTACTAGATAATATACACATACCAACATACCAATTCTGGTCATACTTACAAGCAGAGATTTTATTAATATCATATAACACCAACATGAATTCAATAATTCCTATGATACATACAGACATATAGTTACCAATCTCCACTCACTAATGAGCACGAGATCCAGCTCACCAACTATTGGATCAATCCAAAAGATGATATTCCAATCACATGAAATACTTTCATTTTTGAATAATGTCAATGTGATCCAATGATTGTTGAGCAAGGATTTTCATGTCCACCAGCTGGGGTACACACCCCTTATATTGAGGGGGTGAGCTTTGCGTGGGAGATTTGGAGCATATATATATATATATATATATATATATATATATATCTGCATGAACTTCTCCAGTACTTATAAGCAAAGCTTTAATTAGTATCATATAATAATAACAATATGAATTCAGTATTGCCTATGAATCTATGACACATACAGGTTGTGAAAATTGAGAACCACTGCCACCATTTCCAGCTGTGAAATTATTGTATGGGATAACCTTAACAGGCACAGATGAACGGGATGAAAAAGGATTTGATCCGAGTTCTGGCTGAGCAGCAGCAACAGGTACCATCGAGGAGTTGTTTGGTATATAACTCATGCTTGCCACTGGTGGCACAGCAGGAGGGGTTGCTGCTATGGGCTTTGTAAAAGATGGAGAGAATATTTTTGCTCCTGGGTTGAGCTTAAATTCCTAAACAAGAATACAAACAAAAAAATTTATCAACTTGTCTGTGTAAATTAGGATTATACATCAACTTCTAAACACCTATTTATATCACCTGATAATTTATACTAGAATAGTTAGGATCACCAAGCAGTAAGGTTGCATTAGCATTGGGCCACTAAATCCATAATCTCTGCTAATGCAATCACCAGCAGATTTTAACATAAGGTTCTTAGTGAAATCTGCTAATTGGTTGGTTATCTGCTAATATCTGCATAAATTGGATAGTGTAGGCAGATAACCAACCAATTCTAAGACCAGATTTAAGAACCAATATGAAATCACTTAATAATTCAAGTTGAACTAAACATGGTTTCTCCAATTATAAGATTTACCTTGGCACTTTTATTAAATTCTGAACCATGAGGAGGGACCAGTTCAGTTGATGTCGCTACCGAACTGCGATACGAAACATCCGCAGCTAGATTCAAAGAAGTTGAAACACCTGAAGAAACAACATTGGAAGAAGTGTCTGCAGAAGTTGTCCTTTCACAACATTGATTGTCTGGTTTTAAAATTACAGTAGCAGGATCAAAAGATACTCCACAAGGTAATAGCTTGGGTGTCATCTTTGTATCTTGAACTTTATCAGGCTGCACAAACAATCATACAAATAAGTAAAACATATAGCACAATGTGGTAAAATTTTTTTGGCAGAGGTTATGTTTACATACACTTTCTTCCCTATGAAACTCTAATTTCTGTTTGGCATCAACCTGTTTCCCTTGAGACCCATCATCTCCAACCTGTCTGCCAAACAATTGACAGGATCCTGATGTAAGAATGAAATAAAACACAGCGGACCAAAAAAATGTAATTATTTTATGGTACTATGACAGTGTTGGACACAGATAGTGGATATCTGACATGATGACCACCAATGTGTCTATGTCCAACACATGTAGGATAGGCATTTTCCACATAGGATATGTATGGTTAAATTCCATGCCACAACTGCTGGTAGAGTGTTATCAGCATGTGGGCACTCCTGATGCCAGTGTCAAGGCACAGAGGGAGAGCCCAATTTTATGGTTGCCCCCAAAGTATCACTCCCCAAATAAAACAATAATAATGAAAACATTGAAAAGAACAATAGATTCATACCTCTTATTAACTGGGGCATCAGAGGCCTCTTTAATCTGCATTGGGAAAGAAGAATAAAAATGCAATAAAAAACCTGTGAGATGCTTTAGACAAGGTTACATCTATAACAGACACCGAGGCAGCATGCACCAACTTAAGATATCCCAAAACCATGTTGACACATTTACTTCAAGTGTTTCCAATTATGATAATAATCATAATATTCGAGCATGCTAGAATAGAAAAATAATAGTTTCCCCACATCCTACTTCTTAGTTCCTAGCAGGCTAGCAGCTTAAGCTTTTGGAAGTAATGGTAAACAAACATTTCTAGAGGGCATCTGCAGGGAAGACTCATTCAACCAATTGGTGAAAAGAAATGCAGGTTTCATTTTTCTGACTTGTAATTGCCACCACTCCATTAATTTCATATATTGCAACATTGTTGCATTTCTTGGTGTTCTTGATTTTATTTTTCTATCTTCTTTTCCATTTTTCTTTCTTTTTATCTTCCCTCTTTACAAAATGCCTTTTCTGCATATATTCTAATTGTTAAAGTTGGCCACATTTTGTTGCATTCAACAGAAGTGTTCCTTACTCTCTCAAAATGAAAAAATCACCCCCCAAATAATTCTATGATTTAAAGTTAAAAACTAAGGCTTGTAAAGTTTAAGCAAATAGGTGGGGGCTCATATCTCCAGTGGTAGAGGGCACTTATCCCCACATCCAATATCAAAGTTCAAACCTCCCTCTCCCTCTTTACTCTCCCTTGTTGAAAAAAAAAAAAGACGAGTAGAATTATGCATATAGACCAGGTTTACCTCTGATAAGTTTATTCCATCATTTTTCCCATGCTCAACTTCCAGGGCATTCCCAACATGTTTCAGTGGCAATTTCCTCCCTTCATGTTCCTTGCCAGCTCTTGTGGGTGTAGCACCATGAGCAAAGCCATTGCCATTTTGCATCGGGCCCCTGCTTATATATTTCTATGAGCATATAATTCTATACATAAAATCAAATTCAACAAAAATAGCAGCACAAAAAACTTATACAAGGGTATCCTTTCTTGTAGGTACAAACAAGTAGTATAAGAAACTATCTGCCAGTATAATCAGTTGCTAAGCTGAGCAACAACTGAAGAAAAAGGCATTCTCAGTCCAAAAAAGAAAACCTAAAAACTTCTTTTATCCTCGAAACTTTGTTTCAACAACTTAGTGCATATATCATCTGTTTCATAAAAGTCTAAAACTGAGAATATACCTTACACCGTCCATTTTCTTCTTATTTATAGCAGACTCAATTGACTTCTTCGCATTATTCTTTGAACACTCATCAGAAGAAACAGTACCCATAACAGCTTCAGTTTCGTCACCAGCCATATTTCCAGCAACGCTGTCAGCTGGAAACAAAACTCCCTGGATGATTTATAAAGAGCCGCATTCACATAAGTCAGGTTGTTTAAGTTGATGCTAGAAACACATAAGACTAATGAAGTGAATTACATACTTTAGCAACAACTTGGACGAGGTCACCTGAGAGGATTACAAGAGTATCTATCAATGCCCCATTTGCAACATTAGCATCACTTTTTCCCTTTTTAGTCATTCTTGCTTTCTTCAAAACGATACCTAAACAAATGAAAATGGAATCACACATGTAACACAAGTGCGCGCACACACACACGTACGCGAGCTGGGTTTGTTGTTTAACACACATGTGCCAGTGATTACACATAAAGATCAACTTTTCTCAAATCCAATATACAAATTAAATATCACTGCCAAAATTCTACTATTAGTTTCCTGCTTTACATTTTCCTGCAGTTTTCTCCCTTGCTCATATTAAAATGGAATCAGAAACACTCATCAGAAAATCCACAGAAAATAAAATGGAAAACCAATATAGTAAGTCAGACCCAGATCAAATACTATCGATCCCACCCATCCCGAACAACAGAATCACCATAACCGATCAAGAAAATGAAAACCCAGATACAATTCTTCACAAGGAACAAGATTCAGCATAAAATTGAAAACCCAGAAAGAACTATAAGAAACTAATCAGATTGAGAAACACATTCAAACGACAACAGAGCTCAATAAAACACACCGTATGCAGTTTCCACAGAAGCAGTGTGGAAGATTCCAGAGTAGACAGAGCCGTCCTTGACGTGAACATCAACTGGGAGACCAATGATGCACATGGTGGCAAACAGCAAGGCTTCGCTTAATGAAGATGAAGAAGAAGAAGAAGAAGAAGAAGAAACAGTATCGTCGTTTGTGAACTCTCTGTTTCTGCAACCCATTTTTTATTTTTCTCTGTTTGTGCTGATCCAACCCAATTTCTCTCACTGAAGGTTCTGTGCTTCTCCCTCTTTGTGTGTTTGTTTTGGAGGTTATTATAGAAACGAGCAAGAGATCTGACGAAGCTGCGCGAGGGAAATCGAAAAAGAGAAACTTGGAAAATCACTTTCTCGTGCGTAATGACTCTGTTATGTAATACGTCCTAAAAATTTGTTTGTTTCATTTTATTTCTATGATAATCTTAACTTTTGGAGGTTTTTTTTTAAATATAATTTATATACTACTATTTTGCTCAATTTGTTGTTAATTTTCTCTCTAATTTTACACGACTTTCTTACATTACAACTATAACATTATTATTTGAGACAAATATCGATAGAAATCTTTAGGACTCAATTTCTTAATCTTGAAATTTTTGGTGTGCAACCAATCAACCATAGCACTAAATGACATATTATAATTATACATGTGTTATAGGCTTATAGTTATTAATAAATGTATATGTGTTATAATTTTAGTGGAGTGATCACATCTTCATATGGTGTTACAACGACATTAAAAAATTTCACATTTTATCAAGTACAATAACTTAGAGTAAAACCTTAAAATATTTGTTGTAGATCACATCTATCAAGCAAGCTTGAAAATTTCTTACGTTTAAAAAAGTTAAATTAGACTTAGGCCCCGTATGAGATTGCGGTAGATGACCCAAAATCTGCTATGAATGACAATTCTCAATCACGTACAACAGTTTTAGTGTTTGGTAAAAAAATAAAAAACTGGTTTTCCCCTCAATTCTCAACTCCCCACAGCAAAAACAGAAAGCAGGTTCCTAGATACTTTTGAAAGCTGCAGTGACTCACAGCAACAATGAATATTTTATTTTACCCATAATACCCTCATTAATTTCTATAATTTTTATTTGTTTATTTTAAATTAAAAAATATGTTCATTGTTAGTTATATTTTATATTGTGATAATTAATTATGATATTTTATTTATACGATTAAAATTATAATATACCTAAAAAAATAATATGCATACTTATTTAATAATGTTGTTCTTAGAAAAATTAATGCTTACAAAAATTTGTGGTCAAAAATTTCAAAAACAAGTAAAAACACATTTTATTTTTACCAAACAAATAAGTGAAATGCACTTTCAACATCATGTCCATTTTAGTAATTATACACAGTCACATCATTTTTATATTAACATTTACCAAACACTTTGAAACTGTTTTTTGCACTCACAGCACTTTTGAAAACATAATTTACCAAACACTCAACTGCTTTACTTTACAGCTGACTTTACTTCACAGCTGTTTTTTCTCACAGCAATACCAAACTGGCCCTTAGTTTAGTATTGTTGTGAGAAAAAAACATGTGTAAAGTAAAATCAGCTATAAAGGAAAACAATTGAGTGTTTGGTAAAATATGTTTTCAAAAGTGCTGTGAGTGCAAAAATCAGTATCAAGGTGTTTAGTAAATTTTAATGTAAAAACTGTTGTGACTATGTATAATTACAAAAATGGACATGATGTTGAAAGTACCTGAAATAAATAAATTATTTTGTATAACCGATACACTATCAAGTGATATAACCAATCCAATGTATTATAATATAGGTGGATGTTATTAATAATATACCCTATTAATATAAATATACCGTCCAATAATATCCTTACACATTAAATTGGTTACACCACGTGTCGGTGTATCGGTTACACCCAATAATTTTTTCCAGAAATAAGGGATAATCCTTTGTCATTTTGAATAAAAATTGAGGATATATTGGGCCACTCAAAATTTTTTGTAATAGACCCCACAACTTTCATTCACAACAGTTTTGAAAAGCAAGTAGAAAGCTGTTTTTCAAAACTGTAGTGAGTGACCTATAATTGTGAAGCACAACAAGTTTTGATTTTACCAAACACCAAAAATGTAGTGAGTGACCTATAATTGTCATTCACAACAACTTTTGATTATCCAACTACAATCTCAAACAGACCCTTAAGAAAGTTCAGCCAACAAGTTATTGATTTAAAATTTCACTCCCAATATTAGAAATGTTTTAAGTTCAAATATTTCTCTTATGCTATTGAAGCATTATGTGTAATCTAGACAAGAGTCGATCTTAATTTTTATATTTATTAACCTCCATCCAGTCATAAAAAAAATTTCAATCCCAACTCGAGCCAGTTATAAGCAAGGAGTAAAATTTCGTTTTTTAGGTGTATGAAAATTTTAACACCATACTAAATTAATTTCGAAAAATTTTGCCCGAAATTTGCCGAAATTCTCGAAATTTCAGCGAAAGTTTCGATGTAGAGACTAGAGAGAGAGGGGAGGCAAAGATCAGAGGGAGATGGGAGGCAGAGCACCGTCGCCGACTCGCCGGAGGGAGAGAAGAGATCGGAGAAGCTGCAGAGGCGTGCCGCGCCGTCGTCGAAGGGAGAGAAGAGATCTGGGGAGGGAGAAGAGGAAGATAAGGAGATTAGGGGAGGGAGAGGGAAGAAAGAGATTAGGAGGGAAGAGAAAAACTAGAAGTGAAAGGAGATTGGAGAAGAAAAGAAAAACTGGATAAGAAAAAGAGGAGGAAGACCACTTGCTTGAAGAAGACGAAGGCCACTGGAAGACACGGGGGAAGAAGAGGAAAAGGAAGGAAAGAAAAAAAAAAAGAAGAGAAAAGAAAGGAAAAGAAAAAATAGAAAAGAAAAGGAAAGAAAAAAAAAAGAAGAGAAAAGAAAAGAAAAGAAAAAAAAAAGAAAAGAAAAGGAAAGAAAAAAAAAGAGAAGAAAATAGAAAAGAAAAGAAAAGGAAAGAAAAAAAAAAGAAGAGAAAAGAAAAGAAAAAAAGAAGGAAAGAAAAAAAAAATTTAGGGTCGATTGAGATTTGGAGTCTTTAGGCAATTGGAAAGAAAAAAAAAGATTTGAAATTTTATTTGGGGTTTGGAGGAAATTACAGATTTGGTCCACTTATTTTATACCTAGTTCAATTTTGGTCCACGATCTTTTTTAAGTTCTGTTTTGGTCCACTAATTGTTTCATTTGTTCAATAAAGGTCCAGATTTGTGACTTTAAATCTTTTGGGTTGTGTTTTCTTCAATTATAATTGAAGTATAAGTTATATTTCATCATTTCTTAGTCATAAAAACAAATTTGGAGTATTATAATCTAAGAGAATTGAGATTTGGTGAAATTTGAAAAATTGGCAGTTTTGGGTAGCCTACTTTAGGGTCAATTATCTTGAGTTTTAGAACTCCAATTTGAATGATCTTTATATGGTTGTAAAGAAGAAATGCATAGCTTTAAAACAAGTATATATTTGCTGAATTTGGGTGAGATTTGATAGGGTAAAAAGCAGGCCAAATTTGAGAAAACAAATCTGGACCTTTATTGAACAAGTGAAACAATTAGTGGACCAAAACAGAACTTAAAAAAGATTGTGGACCAAAATTGAACTAGGTATAAAATAACTGGACTAAATCTGTAATTTCCTCTTGGGGTTTGATTTGGCTATTTTGGTGTTTCGTTTAGTTGTAAACATAAATTATGAAAAAAAAAAATTTATCCCCTCATCATGAAGTTTTATTCTCTTAATGTTTGGTTTTCCAATTTTGAGATCGAGAATTTGTGAAATTGAAATTTTAGGTAAACCGCTGTCGCCGATACTGTCATCGGGTTGATTCTATTTTAACCCAATTTGGCTCAATTTAACTATCGAAGACCATTTCCAAGTCCCTTTGAGTAAACTTGCTACTTCCCGTTGCCACATTGGTGATTTATTTTTGTAATTTCATTATGTAATTATTAATTAGTGAAGTATCTTTTTAACAGTATTGTTTACATCGCGCATTATATTCATCACATATCACATGAAACCTATTATATAATTTGATTTTTTCAATATTTTTTTTATCAATGTAATAGATAATATGTTAAATAAACATATGGTAAAATTTTATTTAAAATTTTCGTATTTTAATAATAATTTCCGTCGTTTTCGTCTAATTTTTGTTGAAATTTAAAAATTTTCAAAATTTCTGTTAAAATTTCTATCGAAATTTCTATCAAAATTTCCTCGAAATCCGAAATTTTATTCCTTAGTTATAAGTAGTAATAACCTCCACACTATAATATGTTAAGACTTATTTTAGGTCTGGACTTAAAGAAACTTGCCAGTTGCCACTACATAGTAATAATTGTCAATAAGACAAAATATGCATGGTTATAACCACTACATACATGCAGCTATTTGAAGACTAGGTGTCTCTCTTTTCCAATATCAACATCTTAGTAATAAAATTGGTTTGATTCCAACATTATTACCATTGAAAGGTTTTATTGTACATCAAACGGAGTGCATCCAGGAATTCTACAGCAAGGGCCAAGAACCACAATAGAATAAAGAAACACGAACATTTTAGTACTCTACGAAAGACGTCGAAAGCAATTTATCTTAAGAAATGCATAAAAAACACCACCCCCTTTCTTCTGCTCATCGTACCCAGTAAAGAGATACAATTTTTAAATTTTAATGATTTTTGATAAATTCCTAATAAGAATAGAAATACAAAAGAAAGGTTATTTTGACCCAATTATTTTGTAACAAGACCAACTTCTTTCAAGTTAATCCTATTTTCACATATTGCCCATTATTATAAAGATATCCTATTTCCCGCCCCTGATAGAACATGAAAGAAAATTGAAAAGTAGAAACAACAATTGCCTATGTAACAACATCTGGCAAATAGGCAGCAGCATAACCTTGATAAAATAATAGTGCATACAACAGAAATATCTGGTGAATTCCTCATATAAAAGGACAAATGACAAACATGAAGTGCACTGTCTCCCGAATCTCACTCGAGGCAATGGAACATCATAGGGAAGGAAGAACGGAAAAGGAAAAAAAGAGAGATAAAAGACAAAGCTAAAAGTTGATACTGGACGCCACACCATCATACTACACCCAATACTAAAATTTGCAACCTAAATCCATTGGAACTCAATGATACCAGCTGAAAGCGTTCGAGGCAGCTACAAATCACTGCATCAAAGAAACAAACTCGAATCAATCATGAACAGCCTAATCTCACAACAAATAGTAAATTAGAAAGCACCGCCAGTTCTAAAATCCTCTCTCTATTTTCACTATAAAGCAAATAAAATCAAGGCAAGAAAGCTGAAACCTGAAACTACTAATAATTACCTGCTGTTGCTGTTGGTAAGCACCAGGCTGCTGGTAATTTCCATATCCTGCATAGCCTCCATAGTACAAGTTAGGGTCTTGGGCAGGTGGTGCGTACGTATACGCATCATACCCTTGTGGATATCCATAAAACCCACCACCATTCCACTGTGTCTGATCCGGTTGGTTCTGAAATCAATCCAATCAATAAAAGATTTTGTTAACATGCATAACAGCAAAGAGTTAAAAAACCATAAGGTCCATAAGGTCACAAATAAAAACCTGCTTGCTTGTAGGACTGCGACCCCAAGAAAGTCTAATACTTTGTCCTCCTAACTGAGTTCCATTCAACGTCGACAATGCTTGCTCTGCACAAGATCTGAAGTAGAATATATACAGACAACATAAGCACATATGAGGAGTAATGTATAAGTAAGAAGGAAAGAAATGGAGAGAACAGAGGAAACTAATACCTATTAGCAAATTGAACAAAACCACATCGCTTGCCTACTGGTATCTTCACATGAACTAGCTCACCAAACTGGCTGAACACTTGTCTCAACATGTCATCATTAACGCTGGGATCCAAACCCCCAACAAATATCTGCACTAAAAAATGTCAGGAGCTACTATCATGTAGCAAGAAATGTAAATGTCAAATTTATAGAACAAACTACCCACAGTGGTATTATTAGGATCACTCTCGCCTGGATTCCCTTGAGAAGTTGGGTAGGTAGCTGCAAATAACAAACACATGAGCAAGAATTTATGCAGATTTAGGATTAGTTACACATACTAAAATCTTCTGCAGAAGGATCCTTAGCATCTGGGTAAGCATTCGAAGAACCAAGACTGATGTCTTCCCGATGTTATTATGGTTCTCAAATATATATTCCCAAAATGGCAATCAAATTGTCAAATAACCCAAGTCACTTAGAATTTTGCATGCAAAATGATTTCCTTACAGAACATAACATCTAGCACAGAAGAGGACCAAAAATACATTTGAGTCTCTATTAAACATACAGCAAAATAGAACAGAAAACATACCAGAATTAGAACATCTAAAGAAAAAGGGACCAGAAATGCATTTCAGCAAACATAATCAAATGGATAAATCAAATGCTCCAAAATGCAGACAATTCACAATCTATAAACGTAATAAAGCAGTTCAAGTACACCCAATCCTGCAGAAGTTTACAAATTCTGGTGCCAAATAAAAAATTGTAATGACTACTTCGTCACAAAGTACAAGGTGGTACCTTCACTTTAAAAGGGTGGAAGAGATGTGCAAGAGAAGGTGCAACAAAACAACATGCTTTCAAAGATTGAACAGAAGAGCGAATTTCACGTGTGAACTAGTTCATGGGCTGCAACTTATAGTTGTTAGCATTTGATGTAGATTTGTATTCTGACTTTAGATGAAGGCTGAAAATGTGAATCCTGTGAACTAGTGAATGAGCTTCAACTTATAGTTTTTTGAATTTAGTGTAGATTCATATTCCGACTTACGATGAAGGCTGAAACGTAAAAACACAAACAGACATGGGCAGAAATATGGAAATAAATCCTATACTATTAAAAAAAAGACCATTGTGGAACCAATCCACAAAGAAAAAACACAATGGTTCTTCAGGATTAACATAAGCTAAGTATCCAAAGTAGGATTTATAAATTTTGGAAAGCGGAACAAATGTAAACCTGACTGGTAAATGGAATAAATGTAAACCTGACTGGTAAATGGAATAAATGTAAAACTGACTGGTAAATCGAATAAATGTAAACGTGACTGGTAATGGAAAAAAGTAAACCAGACTGGAAATGGAATAAATGTAAAGCTGACTGGTAAATGGAATAAATGTAAAGCTGACTGGTAAATGGAATAAATGTAAAGCTGATTGGTAAATGGAATAAATGTAAACTTGACTGGTACTGTTCATATATAAGGAACTGGAAAGGTAATTCTTGAAAGTAGCATAACAAATGCCACAAGAAAATGAAGTAAGAAGCTTATGACATAAACAAAATAACTGACCTAAAATGAGGCCACGCAATAATGTGGAATCATTTCAGCTGAAATCAGTTCCAGGCCCCCCAAAATGAGAGCCTCTTGGTGTCCTGCTTTAAGAGAACATGAGTTTTACATAAGTTTTTGCATGTTTTAACATAATTAAATGAGCCCAAGTTTACAAAGGTAAGTACTCGAAGGAAATGACTAAGTTCCGCCAATCTTCAACTGAACAACTGAAAGGGTGCCAAATTCAGAACACTTTCGACAATTTCAACTCAAAAGTGTAAATTAAATAGCCCTACAACTTACCAAGTCAAACCATGATAAACATGAAGGGCAAGATATTCAAAAAGTATGAGAAGACAAGCATACATGAAAATTTAACTACAATCAACAAACAACATCAACTTCAGAAATATTGTGTATCCATTACCACAAAGCATTATGCAATAGTAACTAGAGACACATACCTTTCTGATATTGTTGTCCACCAGCAGCTGGTTTCTTAGTAGCAGCAGGGCCAATACGCATGGGCCTGGAAGAGCAGTACTGACCATTCATCTCATTCATGGCTCGCAATTGTTCACCTTCATCTCCAAACCTAACAAAGCCATATCCCTTGGAACGTCCTGTGGTCCTATCAGTGACAACTTTTGCACCCTTCACAGAGTGGTAATTGACTCTAAATGTTTCTTGAAGGACGTAATCGGAAACATCAGCAGCCAAATCCCCAACAAAAACTGTGTAGTCTGGACTGTCATCCTGGCGCCTCTCACCAGCACCAAGTGTGGCCCAATTCAGCCGGAAATTCTGTTCTGTGGTGGGCATTGGTGTGCCGTTGTATGTCTGCAAGACCTGCTCAGCTGCATTGCGAGACCTGAACTCGATAAACCCATAACCTTCTGGCAAACCAGTTTGCTTATTACGAATAACCTTTGCAATCACAGCCTACAAACACCTCAAAAACCATAATGAATACATTGAATACAACTTAAAGGGATATACAGAAACATAAACAACGAGTCTCAATAAATATAGTGTAAAATTTTGGTGGAAAACTGGACTTATGCATCTAAAATATATAATTTTATAGCAAATTTTCGTTACACAAACAAAAATATACACTTTCAGTTAAAAAGCCTTAAAAAATTGTTTTTTCCTTTCAAATCACATATACAAATAAACCCTAAAGTCCAAATCTGAGGTATAACAATTTTTCTCAATGCCCAAGCAGAATACAACATTCTGAAGGGTATACAAAAGCATAATTAATACAATGAATACAACTTAAATGGTATACAAAACCACGTAAAGATAGCTCAAAACGGGATTAAAAACAAAACAAAATATGACTTCTACTTTTTCCAACATCAACAAAAAATCTTTGCCGTATGTGGGCTTTTCCTAGTGTTTTATTGTTAAGTATAGTTATGATTTTTTTAGCCCATTTTTTTACTCAGCAAATAAATAACAATTCTGTCTATCAATATGTATGGTCTTGGACCATCAATAATGATTTTTCTTTAGAATTTGGCTGCTTGGTTGATCCACTTACTTCTATTATGTCAATTTTAATTAATACTGTTGGAATTATGGTTCTTATTTATAGTGACAATTATATGTCAAGTAACAAACATAAACAGCAAGTCACAAAAAATATACTGTAAGTTTTGGTGAAAAACTGGACTTATGAATCTAAAATCATATATTTCTATTCCAATTTTTGGTTATTACGAACAAAAATACACACTTTCAGTTAAAAAAGCCTCAAAATATTGTTTTTTCTCTCTTTCAAATCACATATACAAATAAAACCAAATTCCAAATCTGAACTAGAAATTTTTCTCAAATACCCAATACAAATTCTAAAGCAAATCACATGAATTCAAGCCCTCGATACACAATCCCATACAAACAATTATATACATATATGCGTGGTACATACCTCTCCGGTCGGACCGAAGCAGCTGAGGATGTAGTTCTCGTCCATCCAGGGGAGCAAGTCGCCGATCCAGAGGGATCGGATCTCATCTTGGCCGGGACTGGGCCCACCGGCAGCCGCGTACTGCTGGGCCTGCTGCTGCTGCTGCATGGCCTGTTGGGCCCACGCGGCCTGCTGGGCCGAAGGGGCTTGGTTCTGATGCTGCTGCGGCGGCATCATCATCCACTGCTGCGGCGGTGGGGGCTGCTGCTGGTACTGCTGCTGCTGATCCGACGGCATCTGTTGCATCGCCTGTGGGACCACTCCTCCAGATGGCTGTTGCATCATGGTTGAGAAAGAAAGGGGGGGTGTATGGTAACGGGGATAAGGGAGTCCTCGAGGAGGATAAGGAGGACGATGACGGCGGGTAGGTTTGTTTAGAGAAAACCTTATTCCCGCGATGGGTCTGAAAGAGAGAGAGGGGATATTTTCGGTGTGGGAGGGGGTTTATATAAATGGACGTTCTGGAGGGACACGTGGCGCCAGAGTATTAGGCGAGTTGAGAATGGTGGAATTGTGATAGGGTGTTGTGAACTTGAGTCGGTGTTGAATGGTGGGTGGGTTTTGGGCCCAACGTTTGGGCTGGGCCTTGTCAATTGGCCCAACACCCCCAAAACCCTGTCTCCTTCCTTAAACCCGAACTCCCCCAAACGTCTCGCAGATACCAACCACAGTCTCTCTTCAATGGAAGAAGCAAGCTCAGCCTCCGAAGATCAAGGTAGGCCTCCCATGCATACAAAACCATGTTTTCATTTCGTACTTTTTAGTTCTGTGTGTGTGGTCCTTAGCTGTATATGTTAATTAGTTTGCTTTGTTATTTTTATGTTAATGCAGTTATGTTAGATGAAGGTTATGACTGTCAGGTTCAGGGAGCAGAAATGCCAAAGCTTACAATTACAGTGACTCATGAAGCTAAACTTAAAGAACTATTGCATAAAATTAATTCTGTTGAAATTAAGTTATGCTCTGATGCTACTAAAGAGTTCATTAAGTTACTGAAAGGTGATTCTGGAGGTGAACTGCTCCATTATTATGTAAAAAATTCAGCTAACTGCTTGGAGCTTCTGGGTGCTTGGAAGCTCCGGCGAGGGAAAACTGGAATGTTTTGTATATTTAAATTAATTTCTGTTATTTTGAGTCATCCCGATGGAAAATATAGACCAAATGATGTGGGGAGGATGGCTATAAGTAGGGTATTGGATAAGTTTGCATGGTCACTTATTGACGAACAGTTACGAGATGTGTATAAGGAGTTGAATAGTAAAGAAGCAAAACACCAGAAGGCGGCACTTTTGCTTTTGGCATCGATTGTGAGGCGGGGGTCGGGCTTGGCTTCTGAGGTTGCCAAGAATTTCGATTTCAAACTCCTGGGGTTTTTCAAGATGGACGAGTTTAAAAAGAAGCAAAATGAGAGAAGAATGAAGCTACTGAGAAAGTCATTCGTTGGGTTTGCATTGTCGTTTCTGGAGGTGGGAACGCCAGGATTGTTGAGGTCAGTTATACGGCAGAAGGAAATGTATTCTGGCGTCCTTCGCGGGATTGGGGATGACGATGAGGAAACTGTTATATATGTTTTGTCCACATTGCGGAACAGGATTCTCGTTGAAGAATCATCTGTTTCCCCTGGCATTCGAAGTGTTCTCTTTGGGAGTGTTACTTTGGAACAATTAGTAAACATTTCTGGAAGGGAGAATGGCGGGCCTTCTGCAGAATTGGCATACCATGTTTTAGTTATGGTTTGTACCGACCCTTCTAATGGCTTGATGCCAGATTTGAAGAGACACCTGAGGGGTAATTCAAAGCGACTTATCGATCTGATGAAGAAGCTTAAAGCAATGGAGATTGGCTACCACAGGGATCTTCTTCTGGCTATTGTTAGTGGGAGACCGTCTGTTGGTGCAGCATATATGAAAGAGTTCCCTTACAACCTTGAAAATTATGCATCACCTACCTGGTCAGATTTATTTATAGTACTTCATTGTATTTTTTATTACATAATTTTTAGGTCATCCCCTATTCCTCTTTCTTTGCATTGTGACTGAAGCATTTGCAGGTTGTCCGTGGTTACTCTAGCAACAAACTTGGTTTCCTCAATGGGAAGCGGGCTTCCTTTTGGTTTCCATGATTCTCAGTCTCATGATCCAGCCTTGTTTGACAATGTGGACGTGCAGGGTATCATGAAATGCTTGTATCCCCGTTCATTCAGCCAGTCTGCAATCAATAGGGGTTTGCTTCATTCTGATTTTCTAGTGAAGCATGGAACTTTAAGGCTTCTTTTAGAGGCACTGAAGTTGCTGGACTCCTTCCTCGGTGTTTTGAACCATAGAGACCATAGATTCTATTCTGGAATTGGGACAATACATGTTTCAGAATCTCTCAAGCAAGAATTTCAAAATGAAGTCCGAACTTTGCTCCCTGATCCTCAAGTTTTGTTGCAACTATTCTCTCAGAAATCAAGAATAAAGAGGACAGCAGATCTGGAGATGTTACCCAATCATAGCCCCAATAGTGTGAAAAAACAGAAAATAGATGTTGGGAACGAGGACTCAGACATTGTTATAGGTGGAATAAGTTTTGATCCAGATATTGCTTCCCCTGAGAACAGTGAAAGAGTTATAGGTACATCTACAGCAGATGGATTGGACAATGAAAAGGATCTTATGAATGTTATGGCAGAAATTTGGGGATTGGATCTTTGCTCGACACCTCTTATAGCACTGAAGGACCCCAAGCTATACTTCCACTCTAGGCTGCTCGATGCTCTCAAAATTTATCTTGTAGGTTTACTTTTGCCAAGTCTTATTTTCCCCAGATCTTTTGTTGACGCTGTATGAGTTAATGACAAAGATGGGGTGAGATAATTATGTTTAAAAATTTCTATTTAACTAAGTTGGTATTTTTGTAGGGTTTACTTTCTATTGCTTATAGGCTTATAGGGTTTAGCACTTTCTATTGCTTACAGGCTTATAGCAAACAAGTTCTGATTTAGCATATTTGTCTTGAAGTGAGGGATGTGATTTTCTAGATCTATCTGGTCAAGAATACTTTAGGGAACACCAATGCATCTATTGCATTTTCAGTTGTGTGTTGATTCTTTCATGTTAAGGCTTGCCTTAATGCCCAGAGGGAAAAAGTTGCCTGACTCTGATAGATTTAGTAACATAGGGTGCATCTATACTACTAAGGGATAACTCATTTGCCTTGATCATACGTAGGAACTTACTATATGACAAAATATACGTATTTCTTCTTTTAATAAAAGTCTGAAAATATGTGTTTCATGATCAAGAGAGCTATGGTGTGAGATGACTTTTGGATGGAATTTAAGTATCTAGTATGATTTCCATGTTCAATCAGAAGATGTTTCTATGTAGCTGTTACTTACAGTGGTCTTTTAATTCTTCTATTGCAGCGGATAATGCCCACTGTCATGGAGGGATCATCTGAGTTTTTCTTGAATCTCCTAAAAAGTCCTTTAGCATCAGAAGCTAATCTGCAGCGCTCTCTTTTGTCTTTACTAATAGAATACGTTGCATGGTCTCCAAAGAGTGGAGTTCCAGTTAGATCTCCACCGCAATTGTACAAACATCTAGAGGCATTCATGAACTTGCTAATATTTTCACCAATCAGTGACATAAAGGATCAAGCTTATCGTCTTGCACAAGCAGCTATGTTAAGTACTGGTGCTTTTGAAAGAAACCATCATGAAATTGCATCCTGGTTCTTGTTTTTACCGGGTTTTGATAGTGGAAAATCTTCTGTTGAAGTCCTGGGGTTGGCAGTATTACAGAGCTTGTGCGATGCTGTCATCTCATTCTTATGTGATGCCATTTCTACTACTGGGAATAATTTGTTCAAATACTGGGATATTGTTAAGCGTTATACCTGTCGTTTGAAATCTTCTGAAGGTGATTGTGATTCATATCATCTATATCAATTTAGTAATTTACATGGATATATGCATTCTTTTTTGGGTTAGTTGAGCATGTACTCACCAAGTATACTTATTAGGCGTTATACATATCTGGGATGCTCAGTTAAGAAGTGACATCAAAAAATTTAAATGTGTTTTATTTCACTTACTATTGCATATCTAGGTTTTATTTTACTTTTTTTTAATATGCATTATGTATTTTTTTTGGTGAATATATACAATATGTATTTCAATCGTAATATTTTTTAAGAATAAATCTTGTTTTCCAAATGAAACTGGTCCTTTCTGTTTCCTTTCCTCAATTGTATAATAGACTATTTCGTCATGCTGATTTTCCCGTTTTTCCTGTAGGCGTGTCACCTCATTTCAGCCCTCTCATTATATGTGTACTGGAGAAGTGTCTAAGGTTGCTCGATTCTGGATCTGCAACGTATACATTGCCACAGAAGTCAATGATATCAACTTATGTGTGCAGTACAGTAAAATATCTCTTGCAAACTCAGGTAAACTCAGGTACACATCTTCTGTTTAGCTTGTAATTGATTGCTTTTTGAACACAATCTAATACGAAAATTAATTGATAGGTTGATGCAGGATTGCTATCTTCTTTGATTTATTCATTCTTGGTTGAGAGACTTGCCGACGGTTCTGTCATTGATGATTGTGGGGGCATCTGTGTGTGGAGGCCTTTGAACAATTTACTGCTCTTTTCACAGAGTATATCTGATCAGAAAACTTGTTGCATTTTTTCTGTTGACTATATGGCTATGCCTGCTGATAGTTCTTTCGCACTTAAACTTGAAGAAGTTAAAAGAATTGCAAAGAGTGGGAATTATGGTGAAATGGCTGGAATAACCAAAGACTTTTTTTCCTCAATTATCTGTACAGCACCTGATGGAATATTAGAAAATTTTCCATCAGTTATGACTGTTTCACAATATCTTCTGGGTCTTCCTGCCTCTCTCTTATTATCAATATTTGTTCTTGAACAAATCCTTCTTGCCGGTGTTGCTAAGTTGTGGCCTGCAATTTTCTTTCCTGGTCTGGAGATGGCTCTATCCAGTATTTGTTGCAAAGGTAGAAAAGATGTTGCCTGTGGATCTATTGATCATGCTTCTTATGAAGGAGAAATGATATATTACCAAGACCATGATGCAAATGAAGCTGCTGCTTCTGCCTTTAGTTTCTTTTTGAAGAAGGCACCTTTCCATGTTCTATTCCCTGCCATTATGAGCATTGGTGGTCCTTATTCTTCAGAACCATTGAAGATACAAGAACTGCTTCTGGCTAAACTATCTGAGTGTGCAACTGATTATCACCTTATTACCTATTTGCGCCTTGTGCTATTTTGGCTTTATCAGATACGGTCATCTCATAGAGTTAAGCATTTAGTAGACTTCCAACAACTTTCTGAGATTTGCTTAAATCTCGTGGAGAACTTGTTATCTCAACTATTGGTTTTGAAGACTGGTTGTGATTCCTCCCGAAACTCCTGGGTTCTTCTGTCAAGCCAAGATATTCAAGAAGTGGCTGAAACCATCTTCTGTCATCCTGCAATAATAACATCATTATCCTGTTCTATGGGATGTTGTGAAGACTTGACACAGGGTAACCTAACAGACAATATGGATATTCTGATTAGTTTATCCAGGCAGAGAGTTAATAGATTAGATCATCATGCCTTGGATATTTTGGCAAAAACTTGTGAGTACTTGTTTTCTCTATGCAATGATGACCAGTTTACACAAGAAATTGAAAATGGTGCTGGTAAAGAATATGTGAAAGCTTTTAAGGTCTTGGTACACAAGCTTTTTCAGGAAGTCAGGGACAAATTTGATGAATGCATCAGCACTAAAGATCTAAGGCCTTTCCTCCCAACTTTTTATGCTGTACATGCTTTGATTCATTTTATATCCCCCTTTGAGCTTCTTGAATTAGTACATTGGATGTTTAGTAGAGTTGACATTGATGCCATTGGTGACATCCAGAAATCTGCTCTATCTTTTGGTTCTTGCATTGCTGGTGGTGCTTTCAGAAATCTGTCTAGCTATTTGCAGCAGTCAAATACAAAGAAAAAGGCATATGATTTGTTTTGGAAGATGGAAGAGAACAATGTCAACATCCACGTTGTTGAGGAAATATATATTAAAATATCTAAGTTTTCCGTGAATTTTGAAACAGAAGTTGCTGATTTGTGCTTGCTGGAAGCTATAAATGCTGTTTACAGGCAGAAATACATGCAACAATGCAATCTTCATCCGTTAAATATAGTAATGTCGAGAGTTATAGCAACTACTCCTGTAGAAATGATTTCCCATTGCATTGACAGACCAAGCAGGACGAAAGCTAGATTATTGTCTCTTCTTACCAATATGAGCTCCATGCATTTGTCTACCTTTGGGCACTTGTTATTTGATATTCGGGACAATGATTTTCTACATGAAGGCAATGAGATGGAAAGGACCTGTGTCCTTGCTCTTCCACATGAGGACTATATCATGCTTCTTCCTGCTACTATATCCTACTTGGATTCAGTTTTCATGAAATTTGGAAAACTGTGTTACAAGCATGTTAGAAATATACCTTCTTTTTATTCGAGGATTCTCTTGAATGATTTCGATAACTGGAAGAATTTTGTGTCTAGTGATGTGTTTCAGGAAGATTTTGGTGAGTTTGTGCCGTCATCTGCTCAAGAACTTCTCAGTCTCATTGATGATAGTCTTCTTGGAAAAGCAATTTGTATGTTGCGCTATCACTTTGCTTTGAATGGAGATTCAATGAAAACAAAGAAACGATTAAAGCTTTTTAGTTCTGTTTTCCCACCTTCTGCAGCAGATGATGAGCTAATAGACTGTGATGATGGTGGAATGGGTTCTCATTCATTCAATGAAACATTAAACTTTTTAAATAAAATTTATGCAAAGGTGTCATTTTGTAGGGTGTTGTTATTCCCAAAAGGTAATCAGGTTCAGTCTCTCTCCAATGAAGCAGGCGGGGACTTGAAAGACATTTCTTTGGACATGGGATCTAATCGAGTCGTCTCATCAAGAATGCGGTTTATTAACATTTTGGAGGGTATCTGGCAATTAATTGTTAAAAGAGTCCCTTCAGTCGCTGATAGGTCTCGAAAGGGAAAAAGTACAGATAGTGCTTCATTGTGGAGATACTTAGAAGTCCTCATATTGAGAAGTATTCTTGAACTGACTAGAGAGATGCATGATGGTCTTATCCAATTACAATCTATCCCCTTCCTAGAGCAATTGATGAAAACCGCTCTTCTATATAGGTTTGAGGATCCAACAACATTGAAAATGCTCCGAGATCTCATAGCTTTGCTGTCCGACGGAAAATTTTCACGTGTTCCCTATCTTCAGCTTCTACTTGCCCACTCTCAGTTTGCACCTACTATTTGTTCAGTCTCCAAATCATCGAATTGTTCCCATGTTGGTGCATTTTCTAGGCCTATATCTAGCATTGTGAGATCACTTGTTTTCCCTTCCACTAAGCAAAATGTAATTGATGGCAAGTGCAATCTGGAAACAACTGAGCTGTACATAAGACAGTTGGAGGTGATTAAATTACTCCGGATACTCTTTCCATGCAAGGATCATCAGTCTGGTTATCTTAGGGAACTTCATTTACTGCTTTTGTCTAATTATGGTGCAAAACTTAATGAAATTGATGTGGAGATATACAATCTGATGCGCACAATTGAGTCTATTGATGGTTTGAAGCCTGTCAATATTGCTGGAATGGATTACCTGTGGGGCAGTGCAGCGTTAAAGATAGAAAAGGAACGGACTCTAGAGCAGAATTTGTCTTATGATATCATTACTGATACCGAAGAAGTAAAAGAACGCCATAGAAGTCACTTTAGAGAAAATCTTGCAATCGACCCTAAAATATGTGCGTCCACAGTGCTATATTTTCCCTATGATAGAGTGGCATCGGATGAACTATTATCCTTGGGCAAGTTTCAAACAGATAATTTGGATGATATGCGTGTGGTATGTATTATACTTGTGAAATGATCATAAATCTAATTGTGATTGAGGAAAGGCTTCGAGTGATTTGTTTTTATTGCAATAATTATCATGTAATTGTGTCATTAAATTTTATGCAGGTACATTCCCCTGATGTTGAAAATATAGAACGATATAATCCTATTTTTATCTTGCGCTTCTCTATTCATAGTCTCTCAGAGGGTTACATTGAACCCATGGAGTTTGCTGGTTTAGGCTTGCTTGCCATTGCATTTATGAGTATGTCATCACCTGACAACAGGATAAGAAGATTGGGTTATGATACTCTTGCAAGATTTCAGAACGCGTTGGAGGTAATGCTGTGTTCTATATAGTTGCTGTCTCAGCTAACTGGTTCCTGTGCATGTGTGCATGTCATAAATATTATATATAAATATATGTATGTTAGTTGTATATGTGTAATATATCCATGTTACATACACAGTTACACTTATGGTGGTGCATATGATTTTCCTCTCTGCATTCTTTGTCGAAGCTGTTTGTTAATCGAAATTCAAACTACCTTTCACAGAAATGTCAAAAGAGGAAGGGTGTCCTGGAAATTCGACTTCTTTTGGCTTATGTGCAAAATGGTATAAAAGAACCGTGGCAGAGGATCCCTTCTGTAAATTCTATTTTTGCTGCAGAGACATCCGTCGTATTATTAGATACTTCACATGAACATTATGCAGCCTTAAGTAAGCTTTTGATGAGATCCTCTAGGTTGAATGCAAGGGTATGCTTTTCATGAACTTGGAAAATTATATTATTTTTTTTTATGTTTCTACATTCAGATCCGCACTCACATGAGTTATTTAAATGCTTTGCATCTTATTTTTTATAGTTCTTGTATTGCAGAATATACCTTTCTTTAGCAATTTTTTCTGGAGTTCGTCTATCAATTTCAAAGCAGAAAGGTTGTGGGTGCTTCGCTTAGTTTATGCAGGGCTGAACTTTGATGATGATGCTCAAATTTATATGAAGAACTCTGTTCTTGAGACTCTGATGAGTTTCTATGTTTCTCCTCTTTCAGATAATGAGTCCAAGGAACTAATTCTTCAGGTAACTTTTAGTTCACTCTGTGTTGACTTTCTATGTTTTATTAGCTCATGGCTTTTGATTTGACATTGCGGGTAGAAAAAAAAAAAAAAAAGGAGTAGAAGATTGTTGGACTGGAAAAATTTGGTTGGACATGTTACTATGATTTGCAACTTGTGTGCACTTGAGCTTTGGATTAACTTGCATTAGGTTGTAACTACTGGAGGGTCTGGAGTCCCATAAAGAGACTCGATAATGAAAAGATTTAATATGACTTTCGATTGGATGTATGAATTACACACACAAGAATACAAACATTCAGTCACATGCATACGCATATGGCTTTTTTTGGCTTTCATTCGGCTGATCAAATACATGGGACAGAGGCATTGTTGAGTGTAGCTACATATGTCCAAAAACTGTTTTGCTAGTAATGAATGATTTCTCATTTTAACTTTGATACTGGGCTCTGACACTCATGAGGCTGGACACAGGCTAGGCCTGCTACACGGAAGTGTCTATAATCTGTGATTCTAATTATCTTTCAGTGTTGTGATTTTTTATTTTGAGATGTGTCCGTATCTTTTGCTATTATTCTGAAAACTTGGGTCTTCTTAGTTTTGTAGTGTAGCTATGATACTATCGTGTATGAGCTTGCTGGTGGTATATGACTAAAAAACTTCCATCTTATTTTTACTCAGGTAGTGAAGAAGTCAGTTCAATTGCCTAAGATGGCTCTTCATCTAGTTCAAAAATGTGGTCTTTTTTCGTGGTTATCATCTGTTCTCACAATATCCAGTGAAACACGTTTCAGAGATGAAAAGAGTTTGTTCTTGTTGCAGTTGGGTGTGGTATCAGAGGTTATTACTGGACTGTTTTGTCTTATTTTCTTTAACTTTCTCTTTTTCTTCCCTGAAATTTCTTGTTCATATGCATTGCATAAAAATTGTCTCTGCTTGATATAAATTGAAATAAGTCATTGTTAGTTGTACTGACAAATTGTAACTAAAAGCATCATCTTTTCTCCTGTTATGGTGAAATATGATCTACAAAATAACAGTGATTTTCACACATCCTTGATAGAGAACACACAATTTTAGAGATGACCTTTAAATTGTCATAACGTCAGCAAGAAGAATGTGACATTTTTAATGGCTCAAAACAATATATTTACTATTATTAGTTAGTTTAAGCCCACCAATGGTCTGTGAAAGACTAAATGGAATTGTTGCTTTTCATCCCTGCTCACTTTTCCATGTTCTTGGATTTTAGGTTGTCAATGATGTTACTTCTTCCAGAGACATTACTAATTGGTTGCAAGAAGTTGCCTTTGAGCAGCTCATGGAACTTACATCTCATCTCTACAAATTTCTTGTTGGTGATGTGACTTTGTTGAAGGAAAATGTTGCAGTTGTCAATCCAATTCTTGAAATAATAATTTCAACATTCAAGATATCCCAAAAAAGGAAGATATATCAGCCAAAATTTGTTGTATCAGTTGAGGGTTTATATAAAATATATAAAGCTGTTGAGATATATGGTAATGCAAGTTCTTTTGCTACTGTAAAGTTTGGCCTTAAAGCTATGCTTATGAGTGCACCTCCAGTTGCCATCTTTAGTTTGGTATTTCTCTCTCTCTCTCTCTCTCTCTCTCTCTCTCTCTCTCTCTCTCTCTCACACACACACACACACACACACATATGAGTATGTATTTGGATGACTCTACCTTCTTAAAACCTCTTAGGAACTGAAAATACACCATGGCCAGTAACGATGTTCATAGATGCATAATATATCCATCTGAATCGTGTCCCTTTTAACTGCTTATATTTTTTGAATTTAGCTTGACAAAGAGTCCCTTGAACTAATTTGATACTAATCTTCACTTATGCCCTACATTTCTATAAATTCAGAATCTCAGATTATAATATCTGTTAGAGGAGCCATAGAATCTATCGTTAGTATAATATTTTCCGACTTCTGTATGTTCTATGATGCCCTATTAAAGATTCCTTATGCATGTTGGACAAACGAGCTGGTATATATATGCCAGACATGTTGGACAAGTTTTTCCTCATAATTAACTATTTTATTGTTGCTGAACATATCCTCAACATACTTGGTAACTTAATTTGGCAATTAGATGTTCAGTGATCAACAATATCCTCTATTTATTTATATTTGTTCATACACTATGCAAAATTAGTCTGTACTGTTTTCTCTTGATTATACCATGAAAGGTGAAAACTTTCTTTGATATGTCACAGAGTCATGAAAAGCTTTCAAGTTTTATTATGTGGGCAATTTCCGCTGCTTTGGAAGCAGACTCTGCAAAGAAGCTTCAGGCCAAAGAATCTCATCAATGTTCCATTCCAGAGGAAGAGCCAAAAAATCTCAACAAGCCTGAGGCCAAAAAATCTCTGAACGAGAATTCTATATTAAAACTTTTACGTTGGCTAACTGCTTCCGTAATTCTTGGGAAGCTTGATGGGAAATTCAATGATATGGACCCTGAGTTTTCAAAAGGGTTAAATTTAAAAAATTTGCAGTCTTTAATGGACCATGTTAAAAATGCATGCGGAGAAAGCAGCAGAAACAGATATGGTTGTGAGGAGATTTTAGCATCTGCAATTCTCTACCTCCAACAGCTTGCAGGCACAAATTACATAATGTTACCATCAGTCACAGCTGCCCTCAGCCTTCTCCTTTCGGATGCTTCCATTTTTGCAGGTATCATACGTTGTTTGATTAATTATGCATTTGGCCTTCTGGAGCTGAGTGTTTGAGTAGGAACAGGCTTAGTTGGATTCAGGGTTGGTTTAGTTCCTGTATTTGGGGTAGAAACTAGATTTTGAAAAGGTTGTGCAGTGTACTTCAGAACCTATATATTATCCAAGAAGGCGTAGTTAGTCATATGCATTACAAATAGGTTTACACCTATAACTGACATCCTTTATGTAATCTGGTTCAGGTTTCTTGCATGATGATGGGACTATTGTTAAATCACTCTGGTCGAAGATACATTGTCCTACTGAAGCGAATCCTAAATGGAGATGGTAATATATATTGTTTGCCCGCCTGTTTTCTTTTTCCTTTCAATCTTTATACATGGTATGCTGACAGGGACTTGATTGTTTACACGTATTTCCGGTTTCTATCAATGTGTCCTAATGGTATATCAAGGTCACTGGGTCTGGGAAATTGATCAAGACAGTTGCTCTGTTTAAATTTTTCAGGGACTGATCTGATATGATAGGGAAAGAAAATTGACCAAGCTGACATTGTTAATTTGTTAAATTTTATTGAAGTAGTTTAAACAATTAATAACCCTTCACTAACTGATTTCAGGAATGCAGTTCCTTTTTCCACGTCCGATATTTTGTTGTTTGTTAGCCTATTGAAATTCCAGGTGTTTTATGTGTGCCCTTATACCCTTTTATCAAAACTAACTTGTCCTTGCCATAAAATTTGTACAGGACATTTTACCAGCCATGGGAGGATCGCGAGTTGCAGCTAACTGATTCGCAAAAGGAGGAGGAACTCCATGCTTGTCAATCTCTTTTAGTTATTATTTCAAACATTCTAGGAAAAAGACCATCAGAATTGCAGGTTTCATCAACACAAGATACAGTTAGATTTAGGAGCTGTGATCCACAACCATGCGGGTGATCTTATGGTTGCTTCCTCCAAGCAGGTCTTCAGTTGGAGTGTGATATGGGTTCTACTTCCGATGTTTTGTCTGACACTTGTTCTCTACCTCTTATTACTGGGGATGTTGTGGATGTCTAGCCGAGGATGGCAACTTAGTGGAACAAGTGAAGTAACTTATCTCCCCTTTTGCTGTTTCTTCTTGCCCTTACTAAGTGTGGTCTCATTGTATCAGTCTCCCCTGTTTCTTCAATCCTTGTGGATGATGTTCTTTCATCAGTCAATTTACCTTGATGGTTTGTTCAACAAAACGGAAAAAAAAAAAAAAAAATTGATGTCCAAGAGATTTGGTGTATTTGAAGTTCCAGATTTGATGTATATAAAGGTCAAACTCTAGATTGGATATTGAAGTTTTCGATCAGGACCGCCCGCTAATTGGATTCACCCATGAATCAAGATGTTTCCTTATGTGCTATCCCATAACTTTACTAACATGACTTTAAGTTCGATTTCACTTCACCACTTGAAAAAAAAAATTGTATTAATTTACCATTTAAATTATTTTTCATAGAAGGCTTGGAGTAGACTTGGGCTTGAAGATAACATTTTTGGTATTAAATTCTTGAAAATCATAAGAAGAGTTTTGATCTTGGCAATTAATGTGATTCCCTCAAATCAGGACTCTTTCTTCGCTTTGAATTTTGAACTTAAGTGGACTCTTGCCTTAGAAAAAAACTGAATAAATATGGAAGTCCATAATTAAGTTGTCTGTTGTGCCTCATCATCCTTGGGCATTGAATGAACTTTCATGATGCTCTTGGATCATCTCTCAAGACCAGCATCATTGTCAACATATGTTGCTTCCCTACTTAGTTGGAATAGTTTGGCTATAGCCATCAATTAGGTGAGTTGCTATAGTATATGACCATACACGTGGTCAATAAATATAATAATAAACATAATAACATTCAATCTAAATATTAATGCACTCTTAATTTGACTAAAATAGAGATTGGCCTAAACTAGAATTTTGGCTGAAATACATATCCGTCCACATTGTACCATTTTTTTAATAAAGATAATAATGTATATTATCTTAAAACCCAATTTTTTACTTTACATGATTGTTGGGCTACGACATAAATTTAGTAACAGCCTAAATACGAGATCTTGGCCCTAAAATCGTAGCCTAAATACATATTAGTCTAGACTGCATAAGGATATTAATTATATGATCTTAATCCATACTCACTCAAGTGTTGGATTGCAACCTAAAATATATTTGGCCCATAGGCAAAATATTTGTTCAAACATAAGGCCATATGATAGTTTAATAACAGAGTCCTTTGGACTATGAAGAAGCCACTTATAAATGAAAAATGTTTCCAACCTGCCACTACAAACATGTTTCTTAGCCATAGTTATTAGTCAATTAACCTCCTCATTAGTTTTTGCTAAGGCTTTTTTATTCAAATACCACTTAAACTATAAGGGGCGTGCTTCCGTACCACCCAAACTTTTTTTCTTGTCAATTTACTACCTGAAGTTATCAATATGTACCAATGTGGCACATGTCATCCATTTCTATCAAATTTTCTGTTAACTTAAAGGGTACTATTGTCAATTCATGTTATAGAATATCTGAAAAAAAAAAAAAAAAAACTAAAATTCAAATAAAACTCTAAACTTAAAAAAAAAAAAAAAAACTAATCCAGCTAATCCATCCTCACTCCCGCTGTGAGACCCCGTACATTTTTTAAATTTTATTTGAGATTTATTATGAGATTTTAATAATTTATTTTAAGAAGTTGTGATTTTCAAAAATAGTTTGGAAGTCAAAAATAATATTTTGACCCCTTAGATAATTAGCACTCACTGAGACCCGAGCTATTTTTAACGAATTTTACAAAAATAATATTTAATTATACTTAAGGTCAAACAAGGAAGTTTGAGAAAAAAGTTAATAATTTAACATAAATATGGATGGTAGGTGCCACATTGGTACATATTGATAATTTTAGATGGTAAATTGACAAGAAAAAAAGTTTGGATGGTACGGGAGTATACCCTCTATAACCCACGTGGTATTTGAGTAAAAAAACTTTTTGCTAATTTGATTTAAAAGTTTAGGCATAAATTCAATTTAGACACATAACTATATATGCTATTTCAACAGAGTCCACGAACTTTCAAATATTTCAAATATACACCTGATTTATTATGTAAATTGAAAAATGAAATTTCGTCCATCAATTTATTGAGAGATCAGTTAAATGTCAGCTTGGCTTTTGCTAACGAGAAGTAATTGGCGACGTGACACCAACTCAGCATACATTTCCTGCCAAATGAGCAACACATGTCCACACACCCATCATCTCTTTCCTGCTCGTCGAACGCTCTCCTGACCATTTAGTATCAAAAAAACATCACGTTTTCCCCCAAATTCGAATATAAATCCCTCACTTGTGTTTAACGAGCGAGAAAGAGATGATGAGTTTGTGGACCCGTGTCAGGGGTTAGGTGGACCTGTGTCGCTCATTTGGCAGGAAATGAGCGACACGGGTCCACCTAACCCCTGACACGGGCCCACAAACTCTTTCTCTATTATTATTAAATTGTGGGCCCGTGTCGCTCATTTGGTGGGAAATGTTTACTGAGATAGCGCCACGTGGCCAAGTAATCCCGGTCAGCAAAAACCAAGCTGTCATTTAACTGATCTCTCAACGAATCAACGAACAAAAATTCATTTTTCAATTTAGATAATAGATCGGATGTATATTTGAAATATTTTAAAGTTCATGGATCCCGTTGAAATAATTTATATAATTATGTGTCAAAATTGAATTTATGTCAAAAGTTTATCACATCTCTGGTTCATACTTGTTCATCGGAAACTGATCTAGCTCCTGAAATATATGACATTCTGTTTCCTGATTCGTTTGTAGAATTATGATTATCTAATCTATAACTTGAGTCAAATAATAATTAACTAACGTGAGACATATAACATAAATAAAAAGACCAAATTCAGAATAAAAGGACTAAATATATATATATATATATTGTTAAACAAGACTTGACATTCTTCATTTGAATTATACTCTTAACACAAATATCTATATCCAATTATCTATAAAGAAGAAGAATGCTTTTAAAAAAATATATGCTTTAAGCCTTTGTAATTGCGGATCTTACAAAACTTTCAATCATGAGGCGAAAAATAAACAAAATGTATTTTCCAGATCCACCCACCCCCAAAGGGAGACAATAAAGAACACGACATGGGTACTTTGGTCATTCCACTATAACGTTACAAAAAGAACAGTGAGCAAGCTAAAGCTTACCTGAGGTACTAGATATGGACTTTCCTTAATGATTATTGCAGGCAAAGAGACAATGGACCCGAAGCCGATCCTAACAGTATTGTTCTTAATCTCGGTCACTGTCATCACAGCTGAATATGTCCGACCTCCGCCTCGCAAAACCCTCCATTTCCCATGGAGCTCAAACTCAAAGACCTCTTCTCATCCCCAGCAGGTAAGTTAATCATCACCCTCTTTCTTCTTTCTCACTCTTCTGGGTGTTTCCCAATTTTCTTGGGTAACAATTATATTTTAACTCCATTTTTCATGATCCCATAAAACTTTGCTTCATTTTACAATTGGGTTCTGTTTGTTTCTCCGCAAAATGATCTCCCTTTAAAGCTTCGGTTGCGGTTTTTTGTTTGTCTAGTTTTTTGAGTAGCTTGATATGTTTTATGTGTTTATAATTCATATTTAATCGTTTGTGTGGATTGTGGGGTGTGCCTGTCAAGCTTGCTCTACCAATGGCTCTGGCCAATCAAGCCTTTGGTCAATTATGACCTTAACTCATGAGCTGTCAAGCCTGTCATGGCTTACTTCAGATGAACAAGTTGTGCGGTCAATCATAAATTGGATGTTTGCTTTCCGTGTTAAATAGAAAACTACCCAAGGTTTGGACTTTGGAGCTAAAGTATATATGAAAATGGTTTCTAGTGATAAGGTTTATAGTGCAGTTCCTTGAATCTCAACAAATCCTCATTTATCAGAAATGATTAATTGGCATGTTAATTCATGTGCATTGGAATGAGATTTGGAGCTTCTGGATGTTATGAATGCATAGTGAATTATGTCATTTTTTTATGTTAATGCGTTTATCATTGGTGGTGATATAATCTGTTCGTGTTGTTTCACTTGGGCAAGTATTCCTTAAGGAACTTGGTCTTTGTTTTGATATTTTCTCTTTCTCGACTCCCAATTTTATCAAGCTCTTTGAGTTTTATTTGTGGTAACTGGTAGCCATTTAGTATAATATATAATTATCTGTAAAAATGCCTATTCCAGGTGCACATCTCTTTGGCAGGAGACAAGCACATGCGAGTGACATGGGTCACTTGTGATAAATCTGCTCCTTCAGTTGTTCAATATGGAACATCATCAGGGAAATACAGCTCTGTAGCTCAAGGCGAAAGCACCTCTTATAGTTATCTTCTCTATAGCTCAGGAAAGATACACCACACCGTCATTGGACCTCTTGAACATGATACTGTTTACTTTTACCAATGTGGTGGACAAGGTCCTGAGTTTCAGCTCAAGACCCCTCCAGCTCAATTTCCGATTACCTTTGCTGTTGCGGGGGATCTGGGTCAAACTGGATGGACAAAGTCTACTCTAGACCACATTGACCAGTGCAGATATGATGTGCATCTGCTTCCTGGAGACCTTTCTTATGCTGATTACATGCAGCGCCGGTGGGATACATTTGGTGAACTGGTGCAGCCACTTGCAAGTGCAAGGCCATGGATGGTAACCCAGGGGAACCATGAAAAGGAGAACATACCACTGTTAAAGGATGGGTTTCAATCCTATAATTCTAGGTGGAAAATGCCTAATGAAGAGAGTGGATCGAGTTCAAATCTTTATTATTCCTTTGAAGTTTCCGGTGTTCATGTTATCATGCTTGGTTCATATACTGATTATGATGAGTATTCAGACCAATACAGGTGGTTAAAGGTTAGTTAACTTTCTCGTCTCTTGTGTGAAGGAATATTCGTTTTCTATTACATTAAATAATTAATGGTATGTTTAGTAAAAACTGTGATTCATGTTCATTCTTATTATTTATCAGTGATTTCTTCGATCATGTGAATGTTTATGGTGATTGGTGTGTGCCATTTATTATATGTGTTTCTGTCGCTTACTCACAATGGTCCTACTACACATTTGGGGAGGGGGGGGGGGGGGGGGGGGAACTAATAGTTTTTTGCATTGCCTAGATATAGTGATGGCCCATAACGTGTGCACCTGGCATGCTGTTTCATGTGGCTTCATGTCTTTTTTGAAAAAGTTTGATAGTGGATAGTAGTGTGCATCCATGTACGCATAAGTAAATGCACCCATTCCAACACTGCATCACAAAATATGTTGGAACAGAAGTTAGGGAGGAGGGTGGTGAGAATCTTTGTAGCTCAACTGAGGAAATATTTAAACACATATAAAAGGAAATTTATAAACATATTATTGTTTAAAAGTTCTTCCAAGTGTAGCCCTTTAGCACAGCAGGTTCAACCTTAATTTCCTTGGTTAAGTAAGAATTACAAACCTCAATCATATAGCGACACTGAAGGAATGATGAGTGCACATTTGAATATAACCATGAGGCATGAGTTCAAGTGTTATGTCTGTAGGTCTTGTGTTTTATCTTTACATTCACTTCCATTTTAGATGGGTTCTCTGTTGTTTTCTTCTTTCATCTTCTCTCTTGCCTTTTGAGTTATTTATTTCTTTCACTTTCTCTCTCGAGTCAATCCTTTGTATGAAATTCATGTCATTCTTCTTAAACAGGATGATCTTTCAAAGGTAGACCGACAGAAGACACCTTGGCTGCTCGCACTATTTCATGTTCCCTGGTACAATAGTAACAAGGCTCATCAAGGTGAAGGGAACAGCATGATGGCAGCAATGGAGCCATTGCTTTATGCCGCTAGTGTGGATATAGTATTTGCTGGCCATGTCCATGCTTATGAACGCTCGGTATAGCTATGCTAATTTAGCATATATTTCTTAAGTATAAATTTATGGCACTCAGTTTTTAATCTATGATTGTCTGTTTGGCAGAAACGTGTCAACAGTGGAAAATCAGATACATGTGGTGCTGTCCACATAACCATTGGTGATGGAGGAAACAGAGAAGGTTTAGCTCACAAGTATGTCTCTGTGCTAATTTTTTTTTTTGAATTTGCAATTTAGGAAATAGAATTGACCATCTCATGCATTTAGAAAAACAATCCTGAAATTGTGTTTGCATTGGTATCAGTTCCAGACATCTGGTATTTCATTTGCCTTTATCATAGCCACTATTATTGGTTATATATGAGTTCCATTGGAATTGGGTACTAAAGGAATGAATTTCAAAGGGAGTAATAGTTTTGATTGCTTGACACTAGTGCATTCCTTTCAAACATAGTGGGTGCTTTAACTGTTTCAGTGCCTGGGGATAGGAAAAGAATGGAAGCTTCCATCCTTTAAACCCAAAGTGGGGGTTTTTCACTTCCAATCTTTTGCAGTATTTACAATATTTCAGCTGAAACACTTGGCAAAAGACTGTTTTATTTATTAAAATTTGGAAAATGCTAGAGAGACCATCTCTTTGTACCATCTAGTGTACCATCTCTCTATATTGGTGGATCCCACCTCTATTAGAGAGATGGTACACTAGATGGTACAAAGAGATGGTCTTCCTAGCACTACCCTTAAAATTTTATCTAATTTCTATGAATTGGCAGGTATAACCCATCACCTGAGTGGTCAGTCTTCCGGGAAGCAAGTTTTGGTCATGGTGAGCTTAAGATAGTGAATTCAACCCATGCCTTTTGGACCTGGCATAGGAATGATGATGATGAGCCTGTAAGGTCGGATCAGGTCTGGATAACCTCACTGGTCAGTTCGGGATGTGTTTCTGAGAACAGACATGAACTGAGGAAGATACTTATCGCACCATAGAACTTGTATTACATGTGATGCTAGCTTCACCTGATACGCATGAAGTGTATCTTATCTAGGGTTTTTATGTATAAGGTGAATACATCTATCGTGATGTATAAATCAAATCATTGCTGCTTCAATCGGTAGAACACAGTGGTCCTTGATGTACTAATTGAGCTCTCTCAACTGCTTGGTGTGTCTGTAACACCGGTTTCTTAGCAGTTTGAATGTATAAGCACTTTCACGTGTTCTTGAACTTATTACATGTAACATATGTATGGTACCTAGTAAGATTTTCCCTTTTATGTTGTTCTTGATAGTGTTTTCTGGCCTTACATTCAGAATTTATATGAAGCTTGGTTAAAGAATTATAAAAATCTTGGTCAAGGACTTGAGTTTGTGAACTAGTCATTCTTCATTGGTTCCTCACAATTGAGGATTGTTGTTTAGTGGTGGGGATTGGGTAAGATAATGCGGTAATTTGTAAGGTAAAGTAAGAGAGTTCTGAGAGTTTGAGCAACATGTCCACTGCAGCATGAAAGAAGAAAAATGAACGCCATGCCATTTGAGTGGCAACAAAGGCAACGAGCAATACCCCCGTGATGGCCAGAAAAGTTTTTCAAATGTGACATTTGTATTTTCTAATTTCGTAAGAAACAAACATAAGAGTAAAGAGCAATGATTGCCTCCTCCATTGATTAGTTATCACCACCAATTAAAAGGCAACAATCATGTAACTATTCATGAGTTTCATACAATATAGTAATACAGTAACATCAGATTTTGATTACATAACGCAAAGAGAGAGATAACAGTTTAAACTTGAAAGTTCAACACGAAGCAAAGGGACTACCGCCATCTCATTTAGAGGGTTGAGGCTCCAGGCTTCTTTTGCTATCTAAGGCTGAGAAATGACAGTCCCAAGTGCCTTCTACAATTCTTCTCCTATGTGAGGAGGCAGCATACTGGTCTTGTACATTAAGAACGCCCCCCTTATGAGATCTGTTCGATATGAAATGGCACCAGTCATTTCATTTTACCAACTCCTGTGTACTCAGGACAACAAATCACTCCTTCCTACAGCACATGTAAGAGCACCAGAACATGTTTAATATAATTCCTCTTTTCTAATCCCGCTGGGTGTTGGAGAAGACTAATTAACCCACTGGCAGTGAAAGCTGCTGACCTAGAATTGGTGAGTGCCAAACCTGTGAGACTTGGATGTGCTGAGTGATTAGCGGTCTGCAAGAGCTGACTTATATGCCAATGTTATATTTGACACCTACACTACCAAAATGCTACATTCGAAACTTTGTAATCCAATGTTGCAAGCCAAAAGAAAAGCCATTTGAATTCCAAATAGTATTTTACTTTTTCCACCACCATTTTTCCTCCTATTAATCACTGTTCCTCCATCATTCAACCACCCATCATCCAACTATCATTGCTAATTTTTCTTTTTTCCTTTGAGCTATACAATCCTTTTGCTTAAATAAGTAGAGATGACCAAAAAATTAGATTTAAAATGAAAGATTTTAGGAAGTTGCCTTATTTCCTGAATTCTGAGTGTGAGGTCACACGGAATCTGTTGCAACTTGCAACACCTTATAATTGTACCCTAAAAGGATGGAATGAAACTCCTCATTGTTCGTTGTTGTTTTTGACGTAATTCTCGAATACCTAAGTTAATCAAATTTGTGAATTATTGACAATTGGATTTTTAATGATGCTCAACCAACTGTTGCAAATTGCCAAATCGTGATTAGTTGTGATTTTTTTTCCCCACAATTTCTTTATTATTTAATGTCTTTTTTTTCCTAATTTTTGAGCAAAAGATAGTGCATAAAGGAAAGAGTAAAAAGATTTTGACAAAAAAAAAAATAAAGTGGATTAAAACTCTAAGCTTCATGGATTCTTTTATCATACTATAGCTGTATATTGTATGGTGACACACAAAAAGTGTTTAGCCCACAAATTTTGTCCACACCACACATAAAAGGGTTATGAATCCACAATACTAAACACCATGTACCATACATGTAGCCACCCATTGGAGTCCTCAATCATTCTACCATGCGGGTGGGGTATTCCATGCGAATGTAAAATTGACGATGGATTCATAACACTTTTGTGTGTGGTGTAGGCAAAAGTATAGGCATTTGTAACACTTAAGTGGGGCAGGCATGAGATGTCCACCAACATTGTGAAACTTTTTAGAACTGGCTTTTCGGGAATTACATTAACAATACCAACAATCATATTATATGATCAAAAGTTTCTTTCAAATCTGATTGCGGAATTATCATTTGAAGTTCCAACAAATTTGTTAGGTGCAGACAATTTGACACTTCTACTTTATTCTTCATTTTTTTAATTTAATTTTTAATCCATTTTTAGGTTCTTCAAGCAAAAGAAATGAGCTTGGAAGAAAAATGGCAAGAGAAATGGTAGTTGGATGGTGGAGGAGTTGATGTAGACATGAGAATGGTAATCAACATTTATGGATGAATGGAGGTTGGTAGCAGAATGTTACTTGGATGGCCTTTTTTTTTTTTTTTAGCATGCAACATTTAAGTGCAATGTTCCAAATCTTGCATTTTGACACTATAACTTGTCAAATATAGCATTGACATGAGCATTGGAGATTTTCTTAGAATTGAGTGCCAAACCTGACCGCACTCAAGCATCTGTGGGATTTTCACTTCTAATCTATCCCCTTGTAGTCTTGTTCTTGATCTATCTTCCCCCTCCAGAGTATAATCTGCTCATCCTTGAACAAAAGAGGGATGCAAGGCACCAGATCCTGAATATAGAATGCAACATAAGAATGGAGTAGAAACCCATAACTACCTCCAGAAAGCAAAGAAAACTCTAACTTAATTTTGATTAGAAGCCATACCCTTAATTTCACGCCTATCTTTTTGCAATCACTGGTACCAACATGGGTGCAGTCTAGTCTTACCACCTCTTCAGTCTTAAAGGCCTCCCTAACTCTATCAACAACATTCACATACACACCATTTCTAGCTGCAGAATATAACATTAACCAATAAGAATGTGGGTTAACAGGAAAGAAGCATGAATTAATGCCATATGGGTTAACAGGAAAGAAGCATGAATTAGAGCTCCTAAATCCTTCATTTCAAATTCCTTAGCCAAATAACCCTGAAGCTTCTCTATCTTACTTGGATTACTACCTGTAACAATCATGTCATCAACATAAACAATAAGCAAGGTAATATCATCACCATCTCGTTTATAGAACAGGGTGTGATCTGCCAAGGCTTGCTTAAAACCATATGCCTTCATTGAGTGGCTTAATCTGCCAAACCAAGCCCTCGGCGACTGTTTCAGTCCATAAAGCGCCTTCTTCAGCTTGCATACCTTGCCTCCTTTCGGTGTAAATCCTGGAGGAGGATCCATATACACCTCCTCTATCAGATCACCATGAAGAAAAGCATTCTTCACATCAAACTGTCGTAATGACCAATCCAAATTAGCTGCAAGAGAAAGTATGACTCTAACAGTGTTCATCTTGGCCACAGGAGCAAAGGTCTCTCGATAGTCAATCCCATAAGTCTGGGTGTAACCCTTGGCAACCAGTCTAGCCTTGTACCTGTCAACTGTACCATCTGATTTATATTTCACTGTAAATACCCACTTACACCCTACTGTCTTCTTTTCCTGAGGTAACTCGACCATTTCCCAAGTAGAATTCTTCTGGAGTGCCTTCATTTCTTCTACCATAGCAGACTTCCACTTGGGATCTCCAAGAGCTTCCTGAAAATGACTAGGAACAGACACAGAAGACAACTGAAGGGCAAAAGCAAGGTGAGACTTAGACAAACGATGATAAGAGACAAAATCTGACATAGGATAAACTACATTAGAAGATGATTTAGAGAAGCCCAACCGATCAGGCTCTCTACGTTCACGAAGGGGATATCTTCTATCCGGACCACCAACTTGTGAATCCAAGTCAGCAGATTCTGAAGTTACAGGGTTAGGATTCAAATCAGTATCTGAAACTGAAGCTATAGGGAAAGAAACATGTACCTCAGAGTCGATCTTAGAAGAGTCATCCGATGGCATGGTAGTATCATCAAGAGGAGTACTGAAATTAGAGGGAGGCACAGCAGTAGTAACTTTGTTTCTCCTAGTATAGCCTTTTTGGAACAACCGGGCCGGCCTTTCCTCAGGTTCGGATTCAGCCATCACAGGATCAGAACCCGAAACAGCTGAATCCTCCCCCTTACCCGAAATCCACAATCTCTTTTCATCCAACCACAATTGTTCCTCTTCCTTACTTCGAATCTCCCCCTGAAGAGGTACCATTGAGACCTCCCCAGAAAAATAAGACACACGCTCACAAAACTCAACATCCATGGACACATAGATTTTACCTGTAGGAGGATGAAAACATTTATACCCCTTTTGAGAATTAGAGTAACCAAGAAAAACACACCTAAGAGCACGGGGATCAAGTTTATCCCTATGAAGAGAGTGAACATGAACAAAACAAACACAACCAAAGACCCTAGGGCAAAGATTTAGGGCAGAAGGGATAGGGTGAAATCGTGACAACATCCGCAATGGGGTCTGATAGTCAATGATACGAGCAGGCATTCTATTGATAAGAAAGACAGCAGTCATGACAGCATCAGCCCAGAAGCGTTTCGGAACATGCATAGTAAAACATAAGGCCCGTGCCACCTCAAGAAGATGACGGTTCTTACGTTCTGCTATGCCGTTCTGTTGTGGCGTGTAGGCACACGTCGTCTGGTGGATGATGCCATGTTGTGTATAGAAATCAGTAAGTGACTGATTAACAAACTCACGACCATTGTCAGAATGAAATACCTGAACCTGAGAATTAAACTGTGTGATAATCATTTTGTAAAATTTAGGAATAACATGGATAACATCACTCTTAGACTTTAGCAAGTACACCCAGCTCACCCGAGTACAGTCATCAATAAAAGACACAAAATATTTATGACCAGAAGCAGAAGGAGTAGAAAACGGACCCCAAACATCTGTATAAACACATGAAAAAGGAATAGAGCTTTTATTGAAACTCACTTTAAAAGGAACACGATGGTTTTTTGCATAAATGCACTGTTCACACCTTAAACTAGCAACAGGAATATTGATAAACAACCTAGGAAACAAACGTTCTAGATAGACAAACGATGGATGTCCAAGACGACAATGCCATAAAAGAATCTTCTCCCTTTCAGACCCTCCTCTTCCTACTTGAAGCCCACGGCTAGACTCTGACTGCAATTGTCGGGTCCCCTCTAAGTAGTAAAGACCCCCTCTCTCCCTACCAGTGCCAATCGTCATCTTCGTGAGATTGTCCTGAAAAACACAGTGAGTAGAATGAAAGGTCACAGAACAATTAAGACTTTTAGTAATCTGGCTAATGGAGAGGAGACTATTAGAGAGATTAGGTGCAAGCAAAACAGAAGACATGGAGAATGAAGGAGAAAGAGAGACAGTCCCGGCCCCCGTAATCGGCATGGGAGTCCCATCGGCAACCTGAACAGACTTAACAGGCGGAGGTATTAGAGAACTGAACAAGGAAGACTTACTAGTCATATGATCAGTAGCCCCTGAATCAATAACCCAAGTGTTAGTAGAAGAAAGAAATGCAAAACCAAAATTACCTCCTCCTTGGGAAGAAACTCGAGAGACCTGAGAAGCAGAAGAAGGACATGTGTCAACAAGGGCAGACTGAGAGGATTTCTTGTTCCTTCTCTCGGCTTGCTTAAGCTTATACCACTCCGGGTAACCATGCTTCTTCCAGCAAACATCCACTGTATGTCGAGTACTATTGCAATAAGTGCAGAGGCGAGCAGAAGGCTCAGAGGAAACAGCAGGAGGGGCTGGCCGAAAGCTGCTTTTCTGGGCTACCAGGGCTGAAGCCATAGAACTATCTTCAGTTCCCATGGTGACCTGTCGTTGTGCTTCGCGACGAACCAGTGAGTAGGCTTCTTCCAGGCTTGGTAAAGGAGAAGCAGCCAAAACACGACTGCTAACTTGATCCAAACTGTGATCAAGACCTGCAAGAAACATATAAACCCGATCCTCAGCTATACGCTTCCTCTGTTTCTCAGCATCAGCTGTACACTCCATATCATTAGGCCGTCGATAATCTAACTCCATGAAAATGGAGTTCAGCTCATTATAGTACTCAGTGAGAGGTCGGCCACCCTGACGCAATTGAAAGGTCTTCTTCATCAATTCATAAACCTGAGAAGAGTCAGAGGCATCAAGATAGCTCCTCTTAACAGCATCCCAAACCTCCTTCGCTGTTCCACACTGAACGAAATGAGACATGAGATTGGGCGTCATGGAGTTGATGAGCCATGACTTCACTATGGCATCTGCAGCTTCCCACTCATCATAGGTCGGATCAGTCTCTGCAGGTGCAACCTTCCTGCCTGTAATATAGCCCTTCTTATTTCTGCCGGCAATATGCATCTCCAAAATCTTAGACCAAATACGATAATTAGTACCATCTAATTTGATATGGATTGGAGAAGAAGTCTCCTGAAAAGTCACAATGGATGACATCTTGTTTTCAGAAATCACAGGGGTCTTGCTGGCAGAGGCAGTGACAATTTCGTCAGACATAGGATGCGGCTAGGATTTCTTTCAAAGAAAGATTGAGGCTAGGGTTTCGGCTTGGCTGATCGGCACCTTCCTGTTTGGCTAGGGTTTGTTGATGGTGTTTAGCTAGGATTTTAAGAAAAGAAGATAGGCTAGCAGCAGCACAAGAGAAGAGCTAGAGTTGCTCTTGGAAGGGTGCGGCAGCAGCAATTCTTCAGGTTAGGGTTTCAGCAAGAACAAAGAAAAATTTTTTTTTTTTCGCAGTACTGTAGCGGCGATACTGTAGCAGTACTGTAGCGGTACTGTAGCGGCGACACTGTAGCAGTACTGTAGCGGCGACACTGTAGCGGGTACTGTAGCGCGAAAAAAAAAAAACTTTGGAAAAACCTAGATCTCTAGGCTCTGATACCAACTTGATAATATGGCTGAATAAATTTTAATATATCTCAAGGTATATTTATACAGGATACATAATACCATTTAAGGTAAGTCAACTATACAGCTATGACATTAATTCCTAGCTAAATAAGGAAAACCTATATACACGCTAACTGTAGCCATATCCCATTTACTGTTATAAACAAGAAAGAAAAGCAGTGGATCATCTGAAACTTCAAAAGTCAAATTCACTGCCTAAGTTCCGGTTTTTTTTTCTTAATTAGACACTTACTGAGCTTCATAAGAGGGAGGGAGTTTAGCCCTCTGTTTCTTAATTCCTTCGTTTCTTCAAATGTTAAGCCATCAGCAACATTCTTCACAAGCTTCGGATATATCGGAGCATACGGCTTCCAGAGCATTACAGGTATTACTGGTCGATTATTCGGATCATAGTTTCGACCCCGGTATAAAATAAGGACATTAATGTGCTGGTAGATAATCTTCCCATCAGACTTGTCCTGCACAGACACTACTATCCCCATCAGCTAATAATCTCCGAGCACAAAAAGTCAAAACCCATTCGAGATATATGGAGCCTGAGTTCAGTTCAAACCTCAAGGTGGAAGCAAACATTGTCCATGTCAAGAGTTGGCACTCCCAAACACTTGATCCTCACAGCTTCAGCCCGCTTCCAATGGTTGTGGATATCATCTAACATGTTATGAGTGACTCCTCCCTTTCCTGATACAAAACTAAATTATTTTAGTCCCTTCTCATTCAGCGACTACAAGACCAAACCAAATTACTTAGTCCCTTCTCATTTATTGACTACAAAACCAAACCAAATTATCTGGTCCATTCTCATTTAATGACTACAAAACCAAACCAGCATTGAGCTATTACGCTAAGCTTAAAACACATAATAAACAGCTGCAATAATACCATGCGATACATGGTCAATCTCACGATGCAAAGTTCCTACCATATTATAAAGAAAAAGTTAAAAAATGGGGTTTTCCATTACCCATATTGATTTGCCGAGCACAATCACTGTGACGGTACCGTTCGACAAGCTCCGCAACCTCCTCCTCCGTTAGCGGGTCTCCGAGAACCCGTTTCCTCTCCTCTTCTACCCGGTCCAAGTCCACTTCTTGTTGGGCCGGGGCTACAGTCCCCGTCCATTTCCTATCGAGCCGACCCGGCCCAAAAGGAGAGAACTTTGGCGATTCTCGGAACGCAATAGGTTCAGCCGACAGGTTGGTCTCCGAGTACGAGTAGCTGAAGTCAAAGGGAAGGTCCGATTTGAGAGGTCGTACCGGGTCATACTTCGGGTCTAGATCTTTGTTCTGGGTCTTACTTTTCTTGGGCTTTGGGGGTTTGGAAACTGGAGAAAACGGAGGGTCGTATTCGTAGGGGTCTTCGGAGAGAGATTGGCTAAGAAGGCGAGAGAGGGAGAGGAATGGCTTGGTTGAATCTAGGGGTAGGGTTTTGGGAGGACGCCATAAGAGGAGCTTAAGCATTGCAACACTGACTGTGAGTTCAGTTTGGCTTGGTTCGGTTGCTAACTGATTGACTTGGACATGGAGTGAGCTCACTAAGCTGAAAAGATGGGCAGAACTGTATTTGCCTGAAAATGAAGGGATAATATCATAATTAGGACACCTATATGGCTATATGAAAAGGCAAGAGAGCCACATTTTATAACGACATGTCGTTTATATGATTATTCTTGAGGGCTGCTATAAGCACACCCCTCTTTCTCTCACAACACTCATTTTTGACTTCACATCATTTTTTCTTTTTAATTTATTTAATTTCTCATACACACCCCTAAAATTTTTAGAATATCTTCATTACACAAAAAAACCCTAAAACCCAGCCACCTTAAGTCCCCACCCCAACCTCATTGCGCCACCAGGCTCACCACCATCGTCGGCGGTTCAACCCACTGACCTTTCTCTCTCTCTCCTCACTCCCTTTTTCTGTCTAGCTTCTCTTTGTCTCCCATTCTCTCTCATCAATTGCAGGGGCTAGCAACCTTGCCGGATCAATATGACATGATTTAGTTGATCAGATTAATAAAAAAAATTTCACGTGACTAAATTTATGTAAGTTGATTGGCAAAAAAAAAAAAAAGTTTATGTAAGTTGAGTTCGAATGTTTGCAGTTGTGACACTTTAATTTGTGTAATAATAATTGTTTTGAATAAATTCAGCTAAATTTTGTATTACTTTTTCATCTATGTGGACGTACAAGTCACTTGCTTAGACTTATATTTTATAATAAAAAATATTTGTGATTTTGACATTAATTTGAATCCAACATAATGTACATTGATCCTATGGGTGGATCCAGGAATTCATGTGGCAAGGGCCAAGCAAACAATAAAACAAAAAAAATAAAATTTAACTAGTCTGCGAAAGATATCAAAAGCAATTTATCTTAAAGAAATGCATAAAAAACCAGGAAATAGAAATTAGATTAATAAAAGAGTGGGTTTTTTGTTAGTCGGAGAGAGTGGGGTTATTTAGACCCAATTCTTCTCATTTGTATAATTGTATATTTGTATCTCGACTCTTGGCCCAACTTCATTTATGCAATTTCCTTTTTCCACATTTACCCTTGCAAAAGCTGCAGTCAAACACCCCTTCTTCTCTTTATCCATAGGACCATAACACAAGTGAAATTGAGCAAAAGACTCACCCCGGCGGTGCGACATTGCCCAATCTCTCTTCTTTACATCGCCTTTGGTCCCCGACCATAGACTCAAAAACATCTAAGAGATTATCCAACCCCTCAGGACTGTCCCCTACTGCTTTCAGTGCATACACAATGCTCTCAATGGTGGACAGAAATCCAGGCTTGGGAGGAAGCCTCACTCCATTGTACAAGCTCATCTTGTCCACATCCAACTTCAAGTGTGGCAAGAGTTTCAACCAGGGGTTTTCCACATACATTCTCTTTGCCTTTGCCCATGTTCCATCCAAAACAATCAAATTCTTCACCTCAATATCCATGGCCTCAAGGTCCTTAACACTAACTGCTTCTTCAGATGGAAACAAGAGAACAGATCCAGGAGGAACCTCTACTTCAAACTCTACATATTCATCCAACTCCACACTTCCTTCCATTGGCTTCTTTTGCAACTTTTGTACAACGAACCCCTCTTCAAGAGCACCGCGCGCATCTGTTATGTCTAAAATTGTATCGAATTTTGGCTTCTTGGGATCGGTTTGTGGCATCCAAATATGGGAAAGCGAGCTAATGACACCATACTTGCCAATGGTAGCAGCTATAACAGGTCCACCATTACCACCGTTGACACCTTTAAGGGAATCAAAATCTATATCACAAAGCTTGTTTTCATTGGATACTACATCCAATGTGGTACCAGTTGAAGCCTCATCAACATTGAATTGGTTTTGAGCATTTCTCATACCACCTATATCACTCACAAAACTGCATTGCTCATTACTATCAATCAAACTACTATCCTTTTTCTCTTTTGGGAAATTTGCAAATACCTCAAATTCTAACTCACCCACATTCTCTTTCCCTGAACTGACCTCATCAGAATACTCAAAATCCAGCTTCTGGGTCTCTCCACCTTCCACAACTTGATCAAAACCTGAACTTTTTGAACCATTTCGATCCGAACCCGTTTGAGAATCCGGGTCCAGAAACTGGATAACGAACCGGGATTCAAAATTCACATCAGAAACAGTAACCACGTTGAGATTCTTGAGGCCTATTCTCGCAATCCTAGCAGAATTAAGTGGGTGGTTTTTCTCTAGGCTGTGTTGAAGAATGGTCACACTTACAGAGTTGTGGAGCCCCGGGGTCTGGATCCGAGTACACAGGCAGAGCCGGACGGGTTTGGAGCACGACGGGCAAATGGGTCTCTTTGAAATAGCCTGAGTAGTCACCATTTTCAGGGTTTGAGGAAAAAAGAAGGGGTTTTGGAGAAGTAAAGAGAAATGGTCGTTTCGGGTCAGTGAGTGGATTCGAGAACCGAACCAGCACCTATGTGTTCTAGCAGCCATGGTTCTCTCCGTTGGAAAAAACATAAGTCGGTGATAAGATGACATGTCGTTTTGATATTTGGGAAAGTTCTATTTTTGTCTCAATTTGTGAAATTCTAAGTGGACCCCCAAATTTTCTTCCAATTTTACCATTGAGTAGTGTTTGGGACTCCAAATTTGTATCATAATTTAAGATCTCATATAATGTGTCAGTATTTTATTGATTCATACATGACTCATTTATGTTACAACAAGTAAAATAGTAACACATGTAATGCACATTATTTATAACAAAATTAAAAAATAAAAATAAAAGAAGGTTGTTGGAACTTCATCCCTCCTCGATGATTCCACTTACCCCATTGCCAATAACTTTTCTCTCTTTTTTTTTTTCCCTCTCTCTTTATCTTTCGAATTTACACACGTTTTATAATGATTTGGATAAATGGAGGGCATATATCAACTGGCCAATGAGATACGTCGATCACCACCAATATCACAATCAATCATATTTAAAATTAGAAGATCGTCCGACGAAGACACTATACTTTTACTTTTTGAATCACCAATTATTAGGGGTGGGCATTTTAACCGTGCATTCTCAAAACCGGCCGAACCACACCGCCAAAAAACCGTAAAAAACAGCATTGACTAAAAAAAGTCAACACTGTCAAAAAAACTGAACCGCACCGGTTTTCTCCTATTCCACACCTCATTTAACTGCACCGCACCGAACCGCACCGCATAATTGCAAAAAATATATATTTTTATACATATATATATACCATTTTATATATTTTTTATACATATTTATACCATATTTATATACTTTTTATACACACTTTTATACACTTTAGACCCTAAATCCTAATAAAATATTAAAATTAATATTAACATAGTTATATTTTAGAGTTTAGACCCTAAAATATATTTTATACAACCCTATGACCTATTTTCTAGATATATACTATAATAATAAATTAATAATTTTAGTATATAATTTTAGTTATACCCATTACCCTATATAATAAAATTAATATATTCTTTATATTCTATATAAAAAAAATTTGTATATTATTTATAGTTTATACTCTATATACTAAATTTTTTAATTGTTTATAGTTCTAGGGTATAATATAGTTATATACTATATAAGTGTGTAGGGTATATGCCATATAAGGTATAGGATTTAAAATTTATGGTATAAGGTTTAGGATATGGTATAGGTCCTATAGGATATTAGGGTTTATGGTATAAGGATTTAAAACTTATGGTATAGGGTTTTGTTGTAATTCATCTCTCATTCTCTAAATGCTAAACCCTAAGGTTTAAAATTTTATATATTCTATATACTCTATATAGTATAGTTACATAAACTAGTTTGCCCAACCAAACCCAATTGCTCAAACCCCAAAATATATGTTTTATATAAATTATAAAACATTAAAACATATGTAAATGTAATAAAAAGACGAAACCCATACATGGCCAAACTCCAAAACATATGTTTTATATAAATTATAAAACATATGTAAATGTAATAAAAAGACCAGAACCGCAGTGGGGAACCGCACCGCACCGCACATGGAATGGACTGGTTTGGTTTGATTTTTTTTACTCCTTTCATGGTTTTAAGCACCGAACCGCACAATGTATGAATGTTCGGCGTGGCGCCCGATTCCGGGGGAGACATGACCGAACCACACCGCGCCCACCCCTACCAATTATACATGACGACTATCAGAGACAAATAAAATAACTGACCTCATGTGGGTTGGAGGGAGAAGCGGTCGGTGGGCTGGGTTTTTGCTTTTTTATTTTTTCAATTTTAATTATTTTTTAAGGGTAAAGATGGAATTTAAAAGGTTGGCGGGTCAAGAGAGCAAACAAAGGAGTCCCATTTAGAACTCCTATAATATTAACCAAAACTACGCGTCGTTTAATCAAGAGCTTATCCTGAAACGAACAAAGTCACTCGGGAGTTGGTACATCAACTTTTTGACCAACTGAATTCCACGCGCCAATAACTGACAGTTTATAAGCATTTCAGGCACAAAAACGCATAAACAATACAATAAACCAAAAGTATTTTCTTTCTTCCTTTGATTTGTCGGTGAAATTTTTCCGGAAACCCAGTTGGGAAAGATGCACGATTTCTGCTTCACGATCCCGTATGGGTTGGTGCTGGTGGGTGGAGGAGTATTTGGGTATTTCAGGAAGGGGAGCATAGCTTCTTTGGCTGGAGGTGCAGGCATTGGATTGCTTCTCACTCTTGCTGGCTATCTCAGTCTCAAGGCCTTTGAGAGGAAGAAGAACTCGTATTTTGCCTTGATTCTGGAAACGGGTAGGCTTTATTTATTTGGTTTTAGAATTGTTGTGGGTCTGGATCCCAGATATGATAGTGGTACTTTCACTGAAATGATAGGAAGTTGAAAAAGGAAACAGAAACAAACAAATCTTACCTCTCAAAAAAAAAAAAAACAAATCTTGATTTGGGTCTTTGTTTCATTGAGATAATGTCATACTGCTTATAAAAACATTAATGGGTCATGAAATATGTAAGCTTTGTAGTTTGATTACTTTGATAGCATTGACTTTGCCATTATGTGCAAAATGTGACTTTTTCCTATTTTATATGTCTTTGAAGGTTATTATTGTGTTCTCTTTAGTTATTTGGAAGCTCTATGCTTCTGCACGATTGAAGCCTTTACTAATTTCCTGTTAAAAACTGTTGAGTTTTGTTAATTTAATCTTTATTGTTTGCAATTTTGCATGATGTTAAGGGTTTTATATTCTGCGTAGAGAAATTCTTGAGACGCCAACTGATGTTGCAGTATTTCATTGTTCACATTGGGTCCACATTATTTGGTGACTACAATTTAGTAAAAGTTTTGGTGACAAATACATGCATAGTGCATAAGTTATGCACTTATGCATGTATTGTCTGATCAAGTATACATTTGATGAAGTGGCAGAAAATTAAAATGTGAATGAAGAGTGATTTGCAAACTATAATAAGATTGCCTAACTAGTTAGCGACTTAGCTGTGAGCCCCTATCTTTTTGAAGTGCATCAGTAAGCAAGGTTTATTTATAACCTAAAATTAAAAAGCTACGTTTTAGTCATTGAAAATACGATTGGACCTTGCTTGGGTGATTTGAAAGAATTGCTTTAGGTGTAATGTGCTCGGTGAGTGCCTATTTTTAAGAATTGAAGAGATTGAGAAAGAGAGATATTTATAAGGTCACATTCTTTCTTTTTTCATATTCTCTGCTCAGTGTAGTCTTGATGCCAATCTATGGAAACTTTGTTTTAGAACTGATTCATGTACCTTATAACAGTTTGTGCAGTGACACTCACGTGGGTCATGGGACATCGCTATCTGCAAACTTCGAAGATCATGCCAGCTGGTGTTGTCGCTGGCATCAGGTATGTTCATGCTCTTCAATTTTCTGGATATTTATTACCCCACACCACTGCATCTAAATTATGAGTGTCATCATTCAAGTGCTGGCTGTTGAACATCAGAAGTAGTTTATGTACCTCTTGCATCTGGTTTGTATTTTGTTGCTGCATTATGAATACTTTCCCCTGTATTGCAGCGCCAGTATTTTATTTCTACCAAACAAATTCCATCTTGGATGTTTAGACTATCTTCTTTCTCCTTTCTATCTGTCATTTGGCATAGAATTTTGTGGACAAATTTAATGTTTACCACTGTGCTGGTTTGAGTCAGTTTATGCACTTAAGGAACGTTGATTACCTTCTGGTTTGTGGTTTTGGGATGGTAGGTTCTTGATATTCCTAAAGGCATGTAAATGTTGGAAGTAGTTCTGTGTAAGGCTGGCACATGTTATATGTGGTTGCGTGTTAAGAATGGGCTATTTATAGCCCTTTGAATTTTATCCACGTCCAGTTGAATGCTCATCCAAATACACACACTTGAATATCATAGTTTCTGGACAATCTAGAATCATATGTCCCCATTCACTGAATATGCGAAGCTCTCCTGAATCATCTTGGAACGAGGTTGATCTGTTCTGTTGAAAACCTTTGTCAGAAGTCTAGTTGAACGGAGTTTCAGATCCCATATTGTAGCACCTTATAATCAGTGCCATTGGGAATCATACTTGCATGATTTCTCCTTGATTCACATCATAATTCAGAAGTTTGGATTGAGTCTGCCCAACTTTTTCTGTCTTCTTGTGTTTACTATCTTTGGTACTATGCAGAATTGGAGGGATAAAAGATGTAGGATAGGAAATGGGAGAGTTGGAATGGAATCTATTTCAACAGTATGGGAAAGGGGTCTTTCTATTTCTTGTTTGGTTGTGCAAAAAGTCATTTTTTGGTTATCATTTTGCAATAATCCCATTGTGCTTCTGTTGTTATCGTGAATCCTAATATGTGCAAAATTGCAACTGACGGGATTTTATCTGTACAAAATTGAAGTTTCCTTCCGAATATAATATATATTTTTAGTTTCTGAAGCTAAGACCACTTCATTTTGTTGCAGCGCTCTCATGACTGGATTCTATTTGTACAAAGTTGCAACTGGTGGCAACCATATTCCCGCCAAGACCAAGTAATGGTATTGAGGACTTATTTTCAATACTTATAAACTGACGTACTAAAATCACACATCTCCAGATGCTTATATTTGATGTTACCAAATTGTTAATCAATCCAATTAATCCAATCTCACTAAATACTGTGCTATCAGGTTGTGTACATAAATGAAATATGGTTTTTGTCTTTGGCATTGGATGAAACCTTGTTTCAGACCATGCGTTCATTTTTACTGTACTTTTTGTTGAATCAACTATTTTGTTTCCCTTTTTTTAGCCAAAATCTCTTATTTACTTGAGACCGGGATATGCCTTCAGACCTCAGAGCATGAGAAATAACCTTCACTTTCTCATGATTTGAACTAGAACTGCTTGTTTGGAAACAGGAATTAGATGAATGGAAGGTTTTTTTTTTTCTTCTTTCTTTTCTAAGTGACATTCAGATGAGTCCTGCATTTTCATTTTCATTTTCATAAAATGGGTCATACTTAGTGAACCTGTATATTCAGGGAGTTGTTCTTTTGTTCATATCCTCCAGGGAATCAAGCATCTTGTAATGATGTATGACTCGTTGATAGTCACCATTATTTTTTATGGAATTTATAGGTCGAAGTCAATTAGCCCACTATAACATTGTCCAATATGTTCTCTTACTAGTTTTGCTTAAAAACTAGTTGGTGGCAAATTTTTATTCGGCACAATAACACAATTCAAACCTATAACGAAGTTCGCAAGTTTTGGTTTACTTTTACTTGGCAAAAAATCAGTATATGAATATGTCAACACGAATAATAAATAAGTTGGCTTCATTTAATCTACCCAAGTTACCTTTTCAAGTAGAGTTTATCTAATGTGACTTCATACGTTTAAGGTTCAAGATTATGTGTGACTTCATACATTTGACACTAGTGATACATCAAACTTGTGCATTGACAAACTTAGCGGAAATCGCCATGAACAACATGTTGCCGTCTGAAATCACAATTTACAAACGAAAGAAACAAGCAAATGCTTCCAGAGAACTTACAACACCTTGCTTTCTTTAATTTTCCAAATGTGTGCAAACAGCTAGAAACAAAACATTATGATATGACTAATATTATTATATTACAAGTACTAAAACTTGCAATCATAATAGAAATGTCAAAAACAAAAAAGAATGCTGATTCTTTCATGGAGAGGTTAGGTGGGGTTTTCCATGTTCTTATAAATGTAATATATGTTCTATAGGTAGCATATAATCCGTCCAAACAATAAAAGAGTCATCAATTTTGTTTTCCAAATGATACTTTATGCAATATAGTTAGTACACATATAGTTCAAAGTGAATCCAGATTTGAATAAATGAAATAATCCCACATAATTTAGTAAATATAATTTGAAAAACATATTTGATGAGTGCGGTATTCATTCTCTCACTTATACTAGAGTCACCCCATTTGAGACCCCTATTTATATCGAATTGATTTTCATTCTCTTCAATCCCTTGCTCACTTTCTCACAAACAAGGCCACCCAAACCATGAATCCCCTTCTTCTCACAGTTTTCCTCTTTCTTATCCCCATCTTCCTCCTCTTTGCGAGAAGAAAAAATTCATCAAACAGGCTTCCACCAGGCTCATTGGGACTACCCATAATAGGCCAAAGCCTTGGCCTTCTCCAAGCTATGCGTGCCAACACTGCAGAAAAATGGCTTAAACAAAAGATCACAAAGTATGGTCCTGTTTCTAAGCTAAGTCTGTTTGGCCAGCCAACAGTTTTCATTCACGGACAGGCGGCAAACAAGTTTATATTCAGCAGCATCTCAAGGTGCTTCCTGATTTCTTGGTCCATTTTTCCCACATGTTGCTTGAGTGACTCAGGCTTCAAGAACAGCATAAGAGCACTTCTAACACGCTTGTGATCACTGCCACTCAGCTCCAATATATTCCGATCACCCAAAATCATTCGAATCGACTCTGTTTGTTGGCTGGCAATTGTGTTGCCATCACTGGCCTCAAGGCAAGCAAGAAGGTTCAGGACATGATCAAGCTACTTATACGCGAAAAGAGGGTGGAGCTTGAGAAAAAGACTGCATCTCCGCGCCAAGACCTTATCACTTGCTTGCTTAGCATCGGAAATGATGAGCACGAAGAAGAATTAACCGAAACTGAGATCTTGCACAATATCATGATAGTCATGGTTGCAGGATATGACACTTCAGCTGTTGTGGTTACCTTTCTTTTGCGGCTTGTAGCTAATGAACCTGCTGCTTATGCAACCAAAATAAAAGGGACTAGAGTCACTAGATGTAGTGTGATTAATGCTTGTTGATTTGTGATTTGCAGAACAGGAAGAAATAGCTAGAAGCAAATCCTCATCAAGAGAATTTCTGACATGGGAAGACCTTACCAAGATGAAGTACACATGGAGAGTAGCACAGGAAACTCTGAGGATGACTCCTCCTGTCTTTGGTGGCTTCAGAAAGGCTTTGAAAGATATCGAGTATGGTGGATTCCTCATCCCTAAAGGGTGGCAAGTAAATCCAAATTTACCATAAGCATAAATCCTGTAAAAATATAGAATTGATGAAAATCCTAACATATCCTGTACTATAATGTTAGATATTCTGGGCTATTCCTATGACTCACATAGACGATAGCATATTCCCGGAGGCATCAAAGTTTGATCCGAGTAGGTTCGAGAATCAAGCATCAGTTCCACCCTACAGCTTTGTTCCATTTGGAGGAGGACCTCGAATATGTCCGGGATATGAGTTTGACAGGATCGAAATCCTTGTTGCAATCCATTACATGGTCACTCAATTCAAATGGAAGCTATGTGCAGACAATTGTTTCAGTAGAGACCCCATGCCAGTACCTACTCAAGGACTTCCCATAGAAATCTTTCCAAGGAAACCATTGTAAATATGTATAACATGTTTAATTTTTATCATATATATGCTTGTTTAGGAAATGTTAATTTGATCCACTAATGTTATTGATCATAAATTCATAATTAGAGTTCAGATTTTCAATCAAGCGTATATCATTTCTCAATGTACCAATCGTATAATTAAGCTATTCATGCACTAAGCTACCATAGAAGTTGTATAATAAGTTTATACAGGAAGTGCCACATGTATATAAAGAAACAAAATAACCTTAATGTGAGAGTGACAAACCTACACAAGTGGCCCAATGGTTAAAGGCCGGCTAATATGGAGCGTGTGAATTGTAAAATTAAACGTCTTAGTCTTTGAACCCACAAGAGGGTAAATATTATAATAATAACAAAAAACTTTGTTTGAAGAAATAATATAAATTTATTGAAAATGGTTAAAGATAATTGCTCTACTTAGGTTATATGAGGAAACCATTGAGAATAACATTTTATGTCTCATATTAGCCAGACTGATAAGAGGTATTACTATTATCTTATCTTCTTCAATTAATTATATAAGTTTAACGAATTAGTAGGACTTTATTATGTTGAGTACAATTGTCGTTAATAATGTATGAACGGTAATACATCATGCAAGATGACTATTAATAAGGTGGCAGAAGAAGACCCCACTACTACAAAAAAGGCGATAGATATCACTGCTAAGATATCGGTTTGTAACAAAACTGATATCGTATAAATTTAGATATCAGTTAATTTTTTTATTGATATCTATAACTTATTACATATCAATACTTTTTAAAACTGATATCTAAATTTTTACCCATAAATTAAAAATATCCTAAAAACTCATATCTAAAATATGAACTGATATCTTTAATTGCATTAAGTGATTAGCCGCTGAATTTTGCACCAACTTAAAATTTTTTTTGCGTACCACCTACATCTCAGACACAACTCCCAAGAATTAGACTCCCTTACCCATTCGAAGACCCCCCAACACTTTACACAAACTTCATCAATCTGCATCCCGCCATCATCGTTCTCGATCTGCATCCTGCCATCATCGATCTCAATTCTTCCTACACACACTCTCTCTCTCTCGCTCTCTCTTTTTCTCAATTCTTATCCCCCTTTCTGCAAACCTAGATTAAATCTGTATTGGGAGATTTTGAAGCCTTGGGTGTTTCCTTTGAACAACCTCGAAGTCGTTCATCATCTGTGGTGGCCCTGTACATGCGCCGTCACACTGAGCTACTCCATCAGCAACCTAGGTCAGTTCAGGTTCTTATCTTTTTTGTTTAGGTTTTGCTTATTGGTTTTTTTTGGGGTTTTCAACTTGCAAGTGCATGATTGAGCCTTGTCGTTCGTCTACAGAACCGTCGTTCGTCATCGTCTACAGAATCGTCGTTCGTCATCGTCTACAGAACCGTCGTTCGTCATCGTCACTGGAATGAGCTTCGTCGAGCCAAGGTCAAGAGCTTCGTCTCTCTCTCAATCTCACTGTAAGTCTCTCTGTCTCGGAGGTCGGACAGCGCTTTGCGATTGCCAATTCTTGGAGGTCGGACGACATCCTCTCGAGGCAGAAGCTTGGATCTCAGCCAAACGTGTGTTTTCTTACAGTTCTGTACTTAGTTATTTTAAATGACAAATTGTTTGCTTGTTAGTCTAAAGTTAGGCCTTAACATCTATGTCACTGGCTCCCCTAACTCCCAGCTACCCTAAAATAAATATTCACAAAATAAATGACTACCTTGCATCCCGAGTTTCTTCTTCTTTGTTTGTTGTCAAAATGCTATAAATTAAGCTGGCTTGTCCATTTTAGATGATGACATTTTTTAGGTTGATCAGCCAAGGGACCTTTTTTTCTATTGCTATTACGGGTGGTTTGCTCTTCCTACCTGGTATTTATCTTATTTCAGCTGCTTTTCATTATTGGTATTGGCACTTGTTATCATCTATGCCTTTGCTTCTTGGTATTGTTCTTTGCTTCATTTGACATTTTTTACCTTTACTATGGTTGATATGCTCTTGCATATGGGAAACTCTCTTGGATTAGTGCCTGAATGTTCTTAAACATAATGCTGTATGCATTAGCAGTGGTTGTATCTACATTTCTTTCTCTCTCTTTTTTTTTTTTTTTTTTGTTAATTAGATTGGAAATTCTGTCATATTGCTAGAGAATGGAACATATCACCTAAATTTTGAGATTGAAAATCTTTATTACCATTAACCATTTATTCAGGGATAATTTGTGGTTTTTTTGGTAGAAGAGTTTTTTTTTGTAGAGTTTAGGAGAGGTGAATGATAAATATTCATGTTAAGAGGGTTGAAATGTCATATCTTTTTTCGTTTTTGATTCTTTAGAACATAAGAAATTTGACAATATAAAATCACTTTTAATTTGATTACATCAGTCTTAAGAGAACTGATGCATGCTTTATGAAGACTTATCTTATTTTATTTGTGGTTATTTTATGTAAGCTAAAGTTGAGAATCTTGCCCCATGAATTCCGTAGACAATTGATTGGGAAGTGAATTTGGTTCTAATTTCTTTTTTCTGCAGGGGACCAATGCATGGCTGTCGAGGCAAAGTTGTTCTTGCTTTTGAAGAAAATGGATCCTCAAAAATTGGGGTTAGATTTGATAAAGTGATACAAGATGGCAATGATCTTGGTGGTCTTTGTGAAGAAGATCATGGCTTTTTTTATTCTATTGATTTTCTAATATCATATGATTTTTCTATCACTACATGCTTTTGCTATTTTGTTGCTGTATTCTTGTGTTAATAATTGATGCTTATTATGCAGCTAATAATTTATGTCACTTAGATGGTCCTGGAGCTGATGATATTGAAAAGCTTGCTATGTAATGTGGAGATTGCCACTTGTTAATGAGGTTCTAGCTTACTACTACTTCGTTACCTTTGTATTTCTCATTTTGATGAGCATAATCAATCTTCTGGAAATAGAGAACAACTGTTGAGTTTGTTGGGTCAGTTCACAGCATTGTGTTGATCTTTTGCATATCTGATTTAAATAGCTGACTTAGATTTTTTCTAATATTACCTTTGATTCAGTGATTCACATAGAAACTAAGTGAGCAATTATTGTACAGCATATTTGCTGCATACCTTCGGCTTGTTGGCAAAACAATTGTTTGGTCTGTGTCTAGGTAGATAGTCTTGTTGTAGTCATTCCTCTTATCAATGTATATGGTTTTATTGCATTTCCTTGCCTACTTTCTTATACTGTACCATGACTGCCTTGTCTTTGCGTAGTCTGTGCTCCATAATGGTTTGGCATAGGTGGAAATGGAACGACACATTTCAAGTATTTCTTTTAATATAGTTGGGACATATTCTTGAGCTTCTAAAAAGCTTCCAATATATTTTATAAAATCTTCAACAGTACATAGATTTTCTCAATAAGTCTTAAGTGTCCCCCTCGTTTATGTCCAACATGTTGTATGATAATGTTTTACCCATACAAAGCTTTTCCCTATGTACCATTATGCTCTGTTGTCCATGCAATATGTCTATGCCATTGTTCCCCAGACTTCATCTGTATATTGAGTCTATAGTTGCTTTAGTTCTTGGCCTATTGCTTTCATTGGCCTTCACTTAGGTCGAGGACTTATTTGCTTGCACTAAATCCCTACTTTCTTGTTTCATATTTGCATCATCTCTCAGTCTCACTAGTATAAGCCAAACTTTACTAGCTTGATAGCCTTGATTTGTTACTTCTAATTTCTGGGTTTTCCATCCAATACGACCTCCTCTTTCTGATCATCCCTGGAAGGAACCTGGTTTAATTGCTCAAGTCACAATTTTTATTTTTATTTTTTTGAAGTAATCTGCTCCCTCTGCCAAGAGCTAGTAGGGAACAGTAAAAACCCAAAACGATGAATAAGAAGAAATAAAGCATGGTGGAGTTGCCTTGGTTTTAGGAAGTTTACTGTGGGAATTGGAAATATAGAATGAAGTTGCCAAAGATTCTATGTTTCTGTGGCTTTCTAGATCAGCAAGAATATCTTGTCTGCTACTGACCATACCTACTAGAGTTAGTTTTGTTAACATTATACTCTAGACGTGTCGTTTTTTCATCAATAACATAATTAAAACATGAAGTAGACAATAACGATATGTCATTTTACACACTTAAAGAATGTTTCAACAAGCAACATGCCCTTAAAATTGTTTAAAACTTTATTCATGACCCACCCCAGCAATAACTAATTGAAAATTACCAAGGAAATTAAAGTTGCAGTTCCAGTCTCCCGCCTACCTTCTCTAAAGTCTAAACTAAGCCATGAACCCAAATTCCAACTGAGAGGGACATCTATTCTAACCTTCCTCTATGCAGACCAGACAATCATTAAGCATTTCATTAGTTGTTCCTTGATTCAAACCACGAAAGAGGCAACCAATAGAGACATCAAACCACCTTCTCAGAATCCTCAGTTTTGTAGCTTAATTATCTTTGATGAGAAGCTATGATGAAACTTTAGAAATAAGCAAACACTTTATGCTCTTTAAGTTTCTTACCCCTTTCATATTTAAAGTCGTTATGATTACTAAGCTACACTGCAACTTATGTAATGTCATTCTTTCATTAAAATTGTTTCAACAGGTTGGTAGTCTGGAAGATGTTCTGAGAAAAATGGAGGTACTGTCTTCTCAATGAGGAAATTGAAGTCAAGTGCAGATTTCTTAGGTTAATTTTGATTCAATTATTTTCCCTCATGAACTGCTGTAATACAAATTAGAACAAGTGTGCACGGCCATACCTTATATTTTGTACATGTTGGCTATATAGGCCTAGCTTAGATTTGAAAGATGGGGTTAGAGAGATGAGGTCTCCCCCTAATTTTCGTGATATGTAGACATGTTTTGAATGAATGGAATGCATTTTTGTACTTGGAATGTTTGGATGAAAGGCAAATTTGAAAATGCACCAATTTTAGGTCACACATTTGTGTACTTGCATGTCCAGGGCATTTATATGAGTTTTTACACACAAAAAAATATTTCACACCAACCGTACATATCACTTTTTTCGGAGTTTTTAATGTCAGTTTTATTAAAAAAATTGATATATAAAGATGAGTTTAACATCAGTTAATAACTGAAAAACGATATCAAAGTTAGTTTAGATATCCGTTTAATAGGTAATGCGATATGTAAGGATGGGTGTAACATCAGTAGTTTGTAGTGAAAGTACATTTACATATCAGTTTAGATTACAGAAACGATATTTAAAATATGTTTACATACCAGTTCTTCCAAACTTTATGTTATTAAAACATAAAATAGATATCAGTTTAATAAGAAATGCGATATATAAAGATGGTTTTGTATCAGTTATTTACTGAAAACCAGTATCAAAGTCCATTTAGATATCAGTTTAAAATACCAAAACGATATTTAAAATATGTTTAGATATCTGTTTTACATAAATTCTTATCATTTTTGACACTTTAGATATCAGTTTGAGATGTTTGGATATCAGTTTTTCCAAACGTTCTGATATTAAAACATGTAATAGATATCAGTGTATCACCGATATCTATTCTAAGGGTAGAATAGATATCACCCCTGAAAATATCGGTTTTTCACCCTAATAGATATCAGTGGATCACCAATATTAAAGGCCTTTTTTGTAGTAGTGCCCAACAAATCGGATGAAATGTCAACTTGGTCTTGACATAATGTTTTGCTACTCACTACCAAATTATTGAGCACACTTATAAGAGCAACTAAGGGTAACCTGTGCCGATGACACGTTCAAAGGGAAAATTAATTTACTTAATTAAGGGGAAATTAATTAAGAAAGTTGAATGTTAAGGGGAAATTAAGGTGAGAGAGACATCAAATCAATTCTCATATGTGGAAAAGTAAATTTGAGAAATAGATAATAGACCATTAGATAAAAGCCGAAATGATCTCAGTCATTCGGACCCAGAGATAAATTTTAAGATTCAAAAATCGTTTTGTTTTATTATATAGATAATATGGCACAAGCTTAGATGATATATGGACTGATTAATAGAATGAAGTATTAATTAATAATTTTGACACGAGAGAGTTTTTGGTCAGGTAGTCGTGCCATGTGTGCGGTACAACCTCTAATAATATACAGGTACATGTGTTTATTTCAAATAAAGTTCATTATTTTTCAAAATAAATAAAACACATGATGCCACTAACACATAGTGGTCATACTATACACATAGTACAATTGTTCCATTCAAAATTTTTCCTTTGACACTAAAAAAGTAAAAAGCATATGTTACGTAAAATCTGGTAGACTGGTACTGTGACTCACTCACCGGTCATGTTCGTCACCGAGGATGGTAGCTAGTTTTAATGTTTTATTTTCTAAATTTGAAAAAAAAAATTTATTAAAATTTGTTTTCATAGACTACCTAAATCATTTTTGCAGTCAAATAAGAGTATCTATTTATGAGTTAATTACACTTACACCCCCTGAGGTTTATCGTCTTTTCACATATACCTCTTGGGGTTTCAAAAATTACACATACACCCCCTGAGGTTTCAAAACTATTGCATATAACCCCATATAAGAGAAAAAAATAAATAAACAAAAAAGAAAATATTTGTATTGAGGTTGGACCTTACACCTTGAGTAATTTTATTAGGCCATTTCACGCCTTAGCATGTTTTTTTCCATAATTTCTCATCATTTTTCATCTCATATAGGGCGTTATATGCAATAGTTTTGAAACCTCAGGAGGTGTATGTGTAATTATTGAAACCCCAGGGGATATATGTGAAAAAACGATAAACCTCAGGGGGTGTAAGTGTAATTAATTTATCTATTTATTTTGTTTTCACTTCTTTTTGGGAGGGGAGGGTTTGTTTAAATTTTGACTTTAGTTTAATTATTGGGTTTTTTTTTTAAAGTCCAATTGCAAAAAATGGATGATTACACGGCCCATCCGCTACAGTAAAATACTGTAGCGGTCCACTTTTTAAAAGACCCGAATCAAGTGTGAGAAAAGCCATTAAAATGAATCAAAATTACAATATTGCCATCGATTTTTTTCTGACAGCGTAGCATAACTAATGCTCCACTATACTTTTCATTTACCTTTCATTATTTTATTATTAAACTCTTACAACTTGTCACCTGCTTCACTATGATTTTTATGTACCTTTTATTATTTTTATTATTAAACTATTATAACTTGTGTTATTCTTGCTTTTAGGCTATTGAATTTTTTTTTTTGAAAAAACATAGCTTTTCATTGATTAATCGCCGCGAGATACATCAGACAAAAGAAAAAGTTGCAGCCAACTAGGTGCATCCTCAATCCAAGAAGAAAAGTCATTACATGAACGGGCAAATTTTGCTGCTGCATGTACAACCATATTGCAGCTGCATGGCTTCCATTGACAGGAGTAAAAATGGAACCGGGATTATTTTGACATCATTGCTTTTAGGCGAACTAAATTTATACATGTTCATTTTTTTTTTTTTCCAAAATGATACAAGGGTATATTGTCATTGTTAAAACATAAATGGGGGGTAATAGATTGTTATTGTTAACAATAAGGTTGTCACTGACAAACAGTAACAACTATATTCTGAACCATATTAAAAAATTGCAACTGTCTATTAGAGAAATGTCACTGTTAGACAGGAACAATAACATAAAACCATTAGTCATTCCCACCCATCACACCCACCCCACCCACCCCTTGGTCTCTCTCCTTGTTAGAGGATGCCACTATCCATTAGAGAATTGTCCTTGTCTAACCGTGGCAATAACAGACAATCAAATTTTAAACCATAAAAAAAAACATAAAAATCATAGTAACATGTTGCTATTGTCAAATAGTAACAATAACATGTTGCTATTGGCAGTAACAATAACATGTTGTTATTGACAAGTAGTAGAAATATATAACATGTTGTTACTACCAAACAGTAACAATATATAACAAGTTGTTACTGTCAAACAATAACAATATATAACGCAGTAACAATAACATGTTGTTACTGACAAGCAGTAGCAATATATAACATGTTGTTACTGCCGAACAGTAACGATATATAACAAGTTGTTACTGCCGAACAGTAACGATATATAACAAGTTGTTACTGCCAAACAGTAACAATATATAACATGTTATTTGTTACTTACAATTTCAAATCTATGTAAAAAATGGGCAAAAAGCCTAGTACATTCAATCATTCAATATGAAAAAATCACAATAAACCAAATTTTAAATCCTAAAAATCACAGTAACATATATGATAGCAATTAAAGTGTTGAAATAAGAAGGAAAAAGACTGACAGTGGCTGTAATAAAAAAAAAGAGGTGGAAAAGACAATGCAAAGATAAATTGCAAGCATAGGCATAAAGCCTAGTTTATGTGCACTAAGGCATGAAGAGAACAAAGATCTTTTTTGATGCTCTGATGCCCGTGGGATTCTTTGATGGAGGAAGAAATAATGTTGAACTATGGAAACTAGAAAACAAAATTGAAGAACCCAAAGTCTTAGAAACTGCAATCCTATTGAATCCCATCCCTCGTAATAATACCAGAGAAGAAATGAACATTCTGAAAAACAAAATTAGAAAAATCAAAGCTAATCAAAAGTTGGAAGAACAAACAAAATGTCAAATCTCATACTTCCATCTTCACATTCAGCACACTTTTCTTCGAAACCAAACACCAAAGAAAAATATGAGAAACAAGCAAATAGAACCCAGTCCCATTAACAATAACACTAACAATTCAGACAGTAACAATTCTAATAACAATAACAATGAAAAATAAATAGAAATATTTGTAAACCAATCACTGAAAGAGCTTCAAATTTCGAATTTCAGTGTTAATTGAGTCGGATCAGAGCAAAAACGATTGAAATTACCTGGAAATTGTCTCTTTGTTCTTCTTCAGGCCGTCCTTGTGAGCCTTTTCTCTGATCTACTGCAGCGCCGACATAAGGCCTTTGATATCACTGTCAAAATCCACCATATTCTCAATCTCAAAGAAGAAGAAGGAAGAGATTATAGAAAAACGAACTTGGAGAGGTTGACGCCGGGATCGAGGTTGTCCGATTTGGTGAGATCGGGGCTCAGTCCCGCGCTTCTCCTCCAACCCTGCTTTGGTGGTGGACATTGTTGTGAGGCTTTGGAGCTTTGAGGTTTTGGTTTGGAGGTTGATGAAGCTCTTTGACTCGCTGAATGAGAAGCTAACTGCAAGAAGGGCAAAAAGGGAATAAGAAAATTAAATTGTGGACCAGTAGAAAATTGAGTGGGCCGGCAAAGAGGAAATTAGGCCAAATTAGAAATCAACAAAACCACCAGGACCGCAAAGGAAGCACAAGCCCAAATTTGGGTGTTAAAATCATTTTCTTTTAATTATTTGCTCAACTTAAAATAAATAAATAATAAGAAAAATTTGCCCAAAAAGAAAAAGAAAAAAGAACATTAATGAAAAACGACGACGTCAAGCTTTTCTTCATCCCCACGGCGCGCTCTGCATCTGTTAAACCCTACAACTACCTCCAAGTCTCTAAACTCTTTGTCAAAAACCTCTAAACAAAAACCACAGTGACAGAAGAGTTCAACAATGGGCGATTTGGAGGCTAAGTCTAAATTGAAACAAACGAAGAGGAACCAAAAGAGAAAGCAGAGGAGCCCTGGAGAATCCGAAAGACCTTCCAAAACGCGCCGTATTGAGAAAGAGAGTGAACCACAAGAAGTGGATGTGGATGTGAAAAGAGCTGAATGTCCCGAGCAGAGAGAACCCAGTCAGGAGCTGGAACAAGGTGGTCCATGGAGGAACCTGGAGTTGATATTGCCACTCCAAAAACAAAACAAAGAGCTTGAGCTTCAGAAGTGAGTATATTCCTCTTACATTGAGCTTGATAAATATGATTGTTTTTTCATACATGTTTATGAGCAGCTAAAATCGAGCATTTAATTTTAAATTTAATTAATGAAGTGAATTTAATTCAAAATGGTAACCAAAGCTGGGTTCTTGGCTAAGGTATTGTGTTATTTACGTTTTTTATATTACAAGTTGATAACAATATTCATGAAATGGAAAGATGAGAGAGAGTTAGAGTCTGTGTAGTAGGAAGGAACTAAGAAACTTATAACCCCATTTAAGAGCCAAGTGAGTTGAATTAGACTCAATCTATTGGGTTTTGTTTTGTTTTTTATTTTTTGTTTTTTACTTGAGATATTGTGTAAACCAAGATTTAAAGCTTCATGTTGTCTTCGTTTCATGTGTTAATTGATCAAAAGGAGCGTTCCGATTTAATTCTGATTAATGAGGGAATGTAAATGCAGTGTGGAACTAGCTTATGGTTTTGTGATAAGAGTGAAAGAAGAAGGCAGCAATGCCGATCGGGATAATGAGGCCGTGAATATGGCACGTTTAATAATTTTTGTCAATGACTGGATCCAGAAATTGTTGATTTCTTCAGTAAAGAAAATTCAGAGTGGTGGAGAGAAGCACCAAGCTGAAGTTATTGAGACGTATATGGATTTTAGGTGCTGGGAGATTTTGAAGTTCTGCTTGGAGGAGTCTTTGAAATTGAATGTTTCTTTAAGTTTCAAGAGGGATCTTTTACACTCTTTTGGTGCGATTGCAAGAAATGCACTGTCCTTATTGAACAAAACAGCTTCATGTCCAAAAGATCTGTTTTCCAGTGGTGAAGGGTTACAATTGTACAGTACCGTGTTTGATTGTATTTCTTTGGTATTTTCATCCCACGGAGGCTTGTCCGATGAAAATATAGGCCTGTGGATTTCAAATGTGGAGGTAGTTCTTAAGCTTGTAGAAAAATTTTACATTGAAAATCTTGTTAGTTGCGATGAGGGTGTCTTTGTTTTCAGATTCTCGTGCTTGGTGCTTGAGCCATTTTCCAAGTTTTTGAGGGCTCACCCAGCTCAGAAAAAAAGATTTCGTGATTTTATTGATAAACTCCTTGAGCCTCTGTTGCATCTCTTGGGTGGTCTGCTGCGTCTTCAGATAGATGGAAGTAATTCTGTTTGGACAAGAAACTTACTCAAGCTAGTTGAAGAAGTCTTATCTCATGGGCTATATCATCCAGTCCACATTGATGAATTTCTGAACTTATGCAGTACTAAAAAAAATGCTGCATCCAATTACGGGAAGTCAAAAGACTCCAAAACAATTGAGAGTTATCACACATATTTATTTGATAAACTAAGAATTTTGGCTGCAAATAATAGACTGGCAGTGGAAGGCAGAGGAGAACTTTTTCGCTTGCTTATTGGTCAAGTTAAAAAGCAAAAAAGGCCTTCAATGCTGACTGAAACTACCAAAATGATGGAGAGAGCTGAAGGTTCAATGCAATTAGAAGTTAATTTAATGAGTTATACTTCTAAGTTGTCATCTGGGAGTAGTACTGCACTGGATGAAAAGTATTATTGCTCAACTAGTTTCAAGGCAGAAACCCGAAAGTCACTTCATAATTTTTTTGTACTGATTATGGAGCCTCCTCTGCTTGAGATTAATGGCTATCTTGAAACTAAGCTGGAACTGGGACCTGCATTGTTGGATGTTCATCGCACACTTAAATCTATCAATATTTTACTTTTTGGCTTTATGCATGAAAAGGTTTATTTGAGAACAGAGGACACCTCTGAGGGAGCTTGCCTTAATTTCTTGAAGAAGGTTTATAATATGATAATATCATTGTCCTTCAATTTAATTCAGTCGTCAAAACATGGCGTAGTTAATGGGACACACATGGATACTTTTACTTTAATAGCCAAAGAGGTACTTTCTGCTGTAGGGTATCTTTTGGAAATTGAATATGAGGTTATAGAGAACGATTTGGTAAGCTTGTGGCTTGTGATGCTTTCTTACTTAGCCATTGGGATTTCTTTGAGGGATGGTCCGGATCGATGCTCATTATCTTTCAAGATAACAGATATTGGATGCCAATTAGTTAATCTCTATAGTCAACTTCGCCAGGTTAGTTGAATGCCCTTTGATTAAGCATTTGTCTGACTTTTAACTTCTGTATGAATATACGTCCATATGGTCATAATTATATATGAGTAAGCTGTTTCTAAAATCAACTCTTTTACCAGTTCCACTCAAGAGTTGTGGGGGGTGGGGCCGGAAGGGGTGGGGGAGAGAGTTTTTGAGATTTATTTTTGGGTGGTGAATTGTCACAAACCATAATATTTTTATGGAAGTCTTTGATTGAAGTTTCTTCTACTGATACTGTTGCACTAATGCAGGTGAACAATGCTATTTTTGCATTGTGTAAAGCAATAAGGCTTCTAAATTCACATAATGGCGATGGTGAACTGAACTATACTAGATTTGTGATTTCTGTACATGATGAAGCTTATGCAAAATCAGTGGAAATGCTATTATCTTCACAAGAGTTTAAGATTGCAATCCATAAAGTGATCAAGTCCATACCAGAAGGACAAGCGAGTGGGTGTATTCAGCAGTTAACAATGGATATATCAGAATCTCTAGAGTGGATGAAAATTAGTTGTTCGAAGGCTGATTACAAAGAATTTGGCAAATGGCATGTGCAAAGCAGCTTGCAGAATTTTAATCTGGAAGCTGAACTTTTGGGGAGAGGGTTGTCTGAAATGTATGCACTTGTTCTAGAGTCACTGATTGTCACAACTGGAAACTGTAACCTCATTGGAGTTTCTATAAAGGACCTTATAGCAGTAATTTGTCCTTGCATGAGTAGTCTGGTTGGACTACAGCCAGATGCTGTAAGCAAGTTCCTCTTTTCTGTCACTGGAAAAGGTTTTGACAATGTGATTGGTGGAAACAAAAATAATTTTCTGATATTTGGATTGTCCACTCATTGGGTCTTTGTGTTCTTCTTTCGATTGTATATGTCCTGCCAACACTTATATAGGCAAACAACGATCCTTATGCCTCCAGATTTATCAAGAAAGATGTCAGCAGCAACAGGAGATTCATTCACATCATACTCTGGCAGGGATTGGATGGAAGTGACTGATTGGACCAATGGGGGATATTTTTCTTGGATCATACAACCTTCAGCTTCTCTTCTTGCTGTTATTCAATCCATTTCATACATCGATTGTAAGGACCGTGCAGCTCATTCTTGTCCTTTGACTTATGTAATGCATGCTATGTCCCGTGATAGGATTGCTGATTTGAATAGGCATATAAAGTCTTTTGAATATTTGATGCAAAATTATGATAATATGGTGCAAGCCAGGTTACTTGATGACTCTGGCTTGTCACAGTGTTGTAAAAGAAGCAAAAAGTTGGAAAGACATATCTCTGTTTTGAGGCAAGAGGCAGCAGGTCTTACTGGTTTTATGATGGAGCACCTATCATTAATGTCTGAAGATCAACAGCCAATCTTCGCTTCTGATGGCACAACTTGTAATAAGATGATTGCCCATGAAAGTGATGAATGGGATTTAAGTGTTTGTGCTGTGAACAAGAAGTCATTGTCAACTGCAATTTGGTGGGTTGTTTGCCAAAATGTTTATATTTGGTGCACACATGCCACTAAGAAGAATTTGAAGATGTTCCTTTCTCTTTTAATCCATACTTCCCTTCCCTGTGTAAGAAGCAGCTTTGGGGGGGTTAGAGATCACAACAACCATGAAGCTGACAGACTGAAGAAAGTAACCTTGCATCAAATCTCATCACAATGCTTTATTGACTCCATTCTGTATGAGCAAAGAGTAAGCAGCTATCAAACATCACATAGTGCTTCTCCACGCATTCACATGTGCACACAGCACACATACCCTTGCACATTATCTTACTTTTTCTGTGTCTGTGTTGTTTGTTCTTCGTTTACACTTCTCCTCTCATATTGATGTCTATACGCTTCTATGAACTTTTCTAGTGATTATTTCAACCCAGGTATTTATTCTCTCTCTTGTATTAGTTTGTCCGCAGGTATTTTGCATCAAGGTTTTGCTGCGCATTGGAGAAATCTACATCACCACTCATCAGTGACTTTTCATCGGGCAATGTTGATTTCAAATCATCACCTAATTGGCCGGAGGTTTTGAGTGCCCTAGAGAACTCAGTTGTTTCCTGCAACAAACAACACATATGTGATTGTTCCTCAGAAGAAAAGCCGGTTACACGTTCTTCTGATAAGCTGCTTACAGAAAGTTGCAAGGAACAAAAAGCCCTACCATCGACCATGAAATTTACAGCTTGTCAGAGTTTGCTTAATCTTTTGAGTTGTATGCCGAAAGATCATTTGAATTCAAGATCATTTTCACTGTATGTGACTTCTATTCTCAACCTTGAAAGGTACGAGCTTTGTTCTATCAACATGAGTTTTTATGGTTTGATGCGGTACCATGGTCCCACACCTGAAATAGTTCTTGTTGCTTTTTTAAAAACTATGAAAAAAAAAAAATCTTCTTTAGTGAGCAATTAGATTGCCAAAATTGAATAGTCAATAGGACGAGTATCCACTTAATTGAGTTGAGTTCTAAGATGCAAAACTTCATAGAAATATAATATTGTTGTGCTGCACTATTGTCTTGCACATAATTCCATTAAATGTATGTAATAAAAGCAAAGTAGTTAAAATCTAATTTGTTTCACAATGTGTTTTGCTCAGAACTGCTTATCACCGACAAACTATACTTATGAACTTTTTCTATAATTTAATGGGTGAAGATAATAATAGTATCTCACTACTTACATAAGCACCTTTTTTTCCCCATGCTTACCCTTTAGTTTGAATTGAAGTTCTCTGATGAAGCATAATCTTTGTTGCAATTCAATCAAAATATTTATTAATATGATCAGTTCTATGTTTTTCAGGCTTGTTGTTGGCGGCTTATTAGATTCTCAGAATGCATTATACTCGAATCATCATTACGAGCTCGTCAGATTGTTTGTGTCTTGTCGGAAGGCTTTGAAATATATAATTATGGCTTGTGAGGAGAAGACAGTAGCCAGTCAAATCTCACATACTTCAGTGTTCTTTGAGGATTCATTTCCTGTTTTATGGCTTTACAAGTCAGTGTATGCGGTTGTTGGGCTTCAAGAATCATTTTCAAAAGACAATTGCAGTCCAGTTAATGATATGATCTTGTCGTTGATGGATCACACATTTTATGTGTTTCTTACATTAAATAAATATCAATCTAATCATGCTGTCCATTTCCATAAAGTTGCTGAACTGCATGCTGAATTTGTACATGAACAGAGCAATTTAAGTGAATCTGATCCATGCTTGGATTCTTCTAATTATGTTGAAGCCTGGAAGAGTGTAACAATTGTTGCTAAGAGTTTGAAGGAACAGATGCAAAGCTTACTTTTAAATTTGAAGGATGGCGTTTGCAATGGAAAAGTGAGAGTTGGTGTTGATGTTTTGAATTTGAACAAGTTTTCATCCATAATTTCTTGCGTTAGTGGGTTTTTGTGGGGCCTAGCATGTGTTGTGAACAATACAGATGCGAGAAATGATGATCATAAAGTAAACTTGTCAAGGCAGAAACTTGAACCTATCTCTGAACTCAACCTCTGTATAAATGTTTTTGCAGAATTTTCTAGTCTTCTCTTACAAATGGTGCTTTTTGACGATAATCAACAAGCCAGAACTTTCTGTGATGTTCAAAATCTTCAAAAGTCTGACTCTGGAATTGGTAGTGTTCATAGAAAAAGGTTGCACTTGGAAGGTGCAAATTGTGCTGTCAGTGTTCTGACTGATGCTGATTCATTTGAACTGCAATCTTTAAATAAGCCTTTGTTGAGAAGCTTTCTAAAAGGTGACTACCCCGACACAGCATTTTTACTCAGGCAGTTATTAATTGCATCTTCAGCTATTTTAAGGCTAAATTTGCATATGAAGAGCGCTTCCCAGCCATCAAACTTGGTGCATAAGTTTACTTGCATTATGCAAGTCTTGCTATATGAATCAGTGGAAATGAGCCAGGAGCCACACTTCTTTTATTTTGTGTGTTTAGATGGTGTTCTGAAGTATCTGGAAGAATTAGCAAATCATTTTCCTTTGACTAATCCTACCTCATCCAGAAATTTGTATGACAAGATGGTTCAGCTACAGTTAAGGGCTATCGGAAAATGCATAACTTTACAGGGGAAAAGAGCTACTCTAGCATCTCATGAGACAGAGTTAAGCACCAAAATACTCCATTCTCCTATGGGATTTTCTGAACCATCTCTTTCTCACTGGCCATACTTATTGGATGATTTTAAAGCTAGGTTGAGGTCATCATTCGCAGCGTTCATAAAAAAACCATCGAAGCTGCATCTTTTATCTGCAGTACAAGCTATAGAGAGAGCACTAGTTGGTGTGCGGGAAGGGTGCACGATGAGTTATGACATACATACTGGAAGTGCAGACGGGGGAAAGGTTTCTTCAATTGTTGCAGCTGGCATTGATTGTTTGGATTTGGTTATAGAATTTGTATCAGGTAATATCATATTAACACATTTATGGAGGAAATGTTTGATACTTACGGAATGAAATGGCTCTGCTGCATTTTCTAAAGTGTCCATAACTCCATATTGACTGTTGTTCCTGATAGTAGTTGCAATAGACTTCTAACATGCATATATATTAGTTCCAGGTCCTGCTAATAGTAAAGTTTTTGGTGATCGAACCTTTTCTAAATCTTACTAAATCACTTTTATTTGCATGCATATTATGAATGTAATCTGAGACATAGTACTTTCAAATGATTATGGATAGAACTAAATGAAAAACTTAAGGCATAAATAAATCTTACTAATTTTAAGACAATATGACCTCTAGATATAAACACATTCCTTTCTGAAAAATATTTGACAACTTTGGAACTCATAAGGTTCTGGAGTGAAGTGGCCATTAACTAAATCTTTGCCTTTACAGTTCTCTGACTGTTCAAAAAGGTGTTTGAGATTTGAAATTTAGAGTTGCTGCATAATTATTTCACTGTCACCATGACTATCCATCTAGGTATTGATGTTGCTATATGAAGTCACACGGTTAAGATTACCATTATTCTATGTATAATGGTCATGTGGAATAACATATGTAAAACAAATTAATGCCATTTACATGGATAAATGGATTTAAGTGCAAATGATGGAAGATTTTTGGAACTCTCTTTTCTGACCAATTTATTTGCCTTTCAGGACCGAAACGTTTGCGTGTGGTTAGAAGACACATCCAGAGCTTAATTGCTAGTGTGTTCAATGTTATTCTGCATTTGCAGAGTCCACTAATCTTCTATGAGAGATTGATCCAAACTGATCCAGATTCAGGAACAGTCATTCTTATGTGTGTTGACCTACTGGTAAAAATTTCTGGCAAGCATGCTCTTTACCAAATGAAGACCTGGCATGTAGCACAATCTTTACGTATACCTTCAGCACTTTTTCAAGATTTCCATCTTCTAAAAGTTTGTGAAGCTCCTGTTCCAAATGTTCCTTCAACAATTCCAAATAACCAAGTCTTTAATCCAGTAGAAAGTATAGGCATAGATAGGCAATACTCAATCGATCTATTTGTTGCTTGCTGCCGATTATTGCATAATGTTCTGAAACATCACAAAAGGTATGTATATTCTTTTGGTGTAGAAGACCTCATAATAAGATTTGTAAAGTGCACAATTAAACTATTAACCTTAGGCCAAAATTGAAAACATAAACTTTAAATATTCATTTGGTCTACATTACTCTGCAGTTACTTTCATTTTGGGTTTTCCTTCCTCATTAAGTAGACGCTGGATAAAATTTCAATTATTGTTTTGTAACTTTTAGCGAATGCGAGGGGTGCATTGCTCTACTTGAAGCTTCTGTTCGTGTTCTTCTTCATTGTTTGGAGACACTGGATGCCGATTCAGTTGTCAGAAAAGACTTCTTTTCATGGGAAGTTGAAGAGGGGGTCAAATGTGCAAGTTGTCTCAGAAGGATTTACGAAGAGGTAGGAGACGTTTTATAAATATGCCTCATTGAAAGTATCATTATTATCTTAGATTGTAAATCTTGCATTAAATTTGACTTGTACAGTGGACTGAGAACCAAAAGGAGAAAACAAATCTTACTCATCCGGTTTTATCATATCTTTTTGCAGATAAGACATCAAAAAGACGTCTATGGTCCGCACTGTTCCCAATTTTTATCCAATTACATATGGGTTTATTCAGGATATGGCCCCCGTAAAACAGGCATCAAAAGGTAACTTCTGAAACCTTAACATATATTTGTTGTTTGCTAATGAACATAAAAAGCATAACAGATAAATTACTCATAAATATATGCCAACAATGGTGTATCAAATGTTGTTCTTATGAATTAATAATCAAAGTTATTTGTAAGATCAAATCCCACTGGCCTTTGGTTAAGGTGGACAATATATGGGTGAAGTTGGTGTAGATCCTATGTTCATAACTTGCTTTCTTCTTCTCATTTCCTCCCTCTTAAAAAAATTTCTGAAACTTGATCGAGTTTGAAATGATGCCATCAATATTACATGAAATAAGTATGTGCAAATGCACCTATTACAATCTCCAAAAACATTACTTTTTGGATTGGACAATCGTGAGAAAACATTAGTTATCAGGCAGGATTAGCTGAACTATTGCATGACTGATTTGCAGGGAAATAGATGAAGCTCTAAGACCAGGTGTATATGCTTTGATAGACGCTTGCTCAGCAAAAGATCTTCAACATCTTCATACCTTATTTGGAGGTATACAACTTTGATTTGATCAGGGCTAAAAGGTGTGACTGGAAGGGAATTTTTGCTTTCGTCTCACATTTTCTTCCTTTTTGTGCAGAGGGTCCTTGCAGAAACACTTTGGCAACCTTGAAACATGATTACAAACTCAATTTCCAATTTCATGGAAAAGTCTAGCTGAATATTACCATGGTGGGTATTGGATATACCGGCATCATCATTTTTTAATGTGAATGGAAAGTTTGAGTCAGATCCCTTATATATTGTAGCACCTTATAATCGGTGTCATTATAGAAGTTTGGATTGAGTCTGCCCATGCAACCTTTGTACCTTCTTGTGCTTAATATCTTTGTGCCTTCTTGTGCTTACTATATATCTTTGGCACAATGTGAATTGGAGGGTTAAAAGAGGTGGGATGGGAAATGGGAGAGTACGTTGGAATGGAATCTATTTCTCCCTCCTGCATGTTATATGGTTAAACAGTATGGGAAAGAGGTCTTTCTATTTCTTGTTTGGTTGTGCGTGAAGTCATTTTTTGCTATCATTTTGTAATGATCCCATTGTCGATCCTTCGTCGTTATCTTGAATCCTAATTGTAGACTATAAGATAAAACCCTTTCAATTGGATAGGTTATATATTAATTATAGGTTTCCTTCTTAGTATGACATATATTGGAAGTTGTCCTTTTCTCCATACTTCTCCGGGGAATCAAACATCTTGTAAAAGCCTAGATTCTATAAATATCTTCAGCGAAATGATTCTTAACTCATACCCTGTAATGAGTTAGTGGGTTTGTGTTAATTTTTGTTTGACACGAATTCTATATGACATGATTTATTAACAGCTAGAAACAACACATCTTATGGTTTAACTAAATTAACTAATACTTATTATATTACAAGCACTAAAACTTGCAATCATAATATATAGAGGTTCAATAAAAAAACAAAAAAGAATAAAAAAGAGGTACCACTGCACTATAAGATCCATGCATGTTGATTCGTTCATGGAGAGGTTAGGTGAGGGGTTTCCATGTTCTTATAAATGGAATATATGTTTAATAGCTAGGTATCCAAACAATAATTTTAGAGTTGACATTATGTTAATACACATTTATCTTACCTGTTAATTCAGATCAAAATAAATAAAATATTGGCACATCGTTTTTTGAATATAATTTAAAAAATAGATTTGGCAAGTATAGCATTGATTTCCTCGCTAATACTAAATACTAGAGTCGATCACCACATTTGAGACCCTCCTATTTGTATTGAATTCGTTGTCATTCTCGTCAATCCCTTACTCACTCTCTCACAAACAAGGCCACACAAACCATGAATACCCTTCTTGTCACAGTTTTCCTCTTTCTCATCCCAATGTTCCTCCTCCTAGCAAGAAGAAAAAATTCATCAAAGAGGCTTCCACCAGGCTCACTGGGACTACCCATAATAGGCCAAAGCCTTGTCCTTCTCCGCGCTATGCGTGCCAACACTGCAGAAAAATGGCTTCAACAAAGGATCACAAAGTATGGTCCAGTTTCTAAGCTAAGTCTGTTTGGCCAGCCAACAGTGTTTATTCACGGACAAGCTGCTAACAAGTTCATAGTCAGCAGTGACGGCAGCACCATTGCTAACCAACAAACAGAGTCGATTCGAAAGATTTTGGGTGACCGGAATATATTGGAGTTGAGTGGCAGCGATCACAAGCGTGTCAGAAGTGCTCTTATGTTGTTCTTGAAACCCGAATCACTGAAGCAATATGTGGGCAAAATGGACGGAGAAATCAGGAAGCACCTTGAGATGCACTGGCATGGCAAGCAACAAGTAACAGTAAGTTACCACTTTTCACTCTTAATTTTGACTTGTGAATAACTAAATTACCACTCATTTAAATCATGATCAAGTTGGTGATTGAGATACGATCAAAACCATCCCAACGATTCTACTGTTGATGCATGATAGGTGTTGCCCCTGATGAAGAACCTCACCTTCAACATAATATGCTCTCTTCTTTTCGGGGTTGAACGAGGATCTCGAAGAGACAAACTGGTGGAGTGTTTCGGGCAGATGATGCCAGGAATGTGGTCAGTACCAATTAACTTGCCCTTCACGCGTTACAACCGCAGCCTCAAGGCAAGCAAGGAGGTTCAGAACATGATCAAGCAACTCATGCGCGAAAGAGGGTGGAACTTGATAAAAAAACTGCTTCTCCACGCCAAGATCTTATCACTTGCTTGCTTAGCATTGGAAATGATGAACACCAAGAAGAATTAACCGAAACTGAGATCTTGCACAATATCATGATAGTCATGGTTGCAGGATATGACACTTCATCTGTTGTGGTTACTTTTCTTATTCGGCTTCTGGCTAATGAACCTGCTGTTCATGCAGGCGTTCTTCGAGGTATGCATAATACAACACCACACAACATGTTCATTAATTAACGAATGAGTTTAATGGGTCAGGATTGAACTTAATTATGATAATTTTACATGACACAAACATATCGGGACCCTTAATTAATTATAAAAAAAAAAAAAAAAGGGATTGATGCATGTTTGTTGATTTATGGTATCCAGAACAAGAAGAGATAGCTAGAAGCAAATCCTCTGGTGAATTTCTGACATGGGAAGACCTTGCCAAGATGAAATACACATGGAGAGTAGCACAGGAAACTCTAAGGATGATTCCTCCTATCTTTGGTGGCTTCAGAAAGGCTTTGAAAGATATTGAGTATGGTGGATTCCTCATCCCAAAAGGATGGCAAGTAAGTTCAAGTATACTATAACCATAGATATGTATGGAATTTATTTTCAATCTCTTCTAAAGATGTAGAATTGATGGAAATCCTAACATATGATCCATTATTATAATGTTAGATATTGTGGGCTACTCCTATTACCCACATGGATGATACCATATTCCCAGAGGCATCAAAGTTTGACCCAAGCAGGTTTGAGAACCAAGCATCATTTCCACCCTACAGCTTTGTTCCATTTGGAGGAGGACCTCGAATATGTCCGGGATACGAGTTTGCCAGGATCGAAATCCTTGTTGCAATCCATTACATGGTTACTCAATTCACATGGAATCTTTGTGCAGACAATTGTTTCAGTAGGGACCCCATGCCAGTACCAACTCAAGGACTTCCCATAGAAATCTTTCCAAGGAAACCATTGTAAATATTTAGAAGATGTTTAATTTATATCATATGCTTGTTTAGAAAATGTTAATTTGATCCAGTATTGTTATTGATCATAATTAGAGTTCAAATTTTCACTCAAGCTTTGCGGACAGATGGATTGCAAAAACAGAGGATATCATTTCTTAATGTAACAATGCTATAAGCTATTCAGGCAATAATGTGAGAGTGACCACTACATATAGGGTATTCATGTAAAGCCAAAAGGCCCAAAACTAATGTGTTTGTTTCCAACTTCTTATTAAAAGTCTAAAACTAGACAAGAAAAGTGATGTCATGTGCTTTTGCATAATTTAGTTTCTTTTTAATTAGGTGGGGTTTGGTTTTCCAAGGTCAATATGGAATATTAATTAGGCTATGAGCCTATGAGTATGAGATGCTCATCCAAAAGCCAACAAAAACATAAGTAGATTCCTTTTTCCACACCCCCATTTGCAGAGTTTCATTCTCTTCAACCCATCTTCTCTCACACACTCTCTCTCCCAAACAAGACCTCACAAATCATGAATTCCCATTATACCCTTCTTCTCACAATCCTCCTCTTCCTCATCCCCATCTGCCTTCTCCTTATCAGAAGAAAAAAGTACTACTCATCAAAAGGGCTTCCAGTTCCACCAGGATCATTGGGACTGCCCATAATAGGCCAAAGCCTTGGCCTCCTCAGAGCGATGCGTGCCAACACTGCAGAGAAATGGCTTGAGGAAAGAATCAAAAAGTATGGTCCAGTTTCTAAGATGAGTCTCTTTGGAAAGCCAACAGTTTTCATTCATGGACAGGCTGCAAACAAGTTCATATTCAGCAGTGATGGGAGCGCCATTGCCAGCCAACAAACAGAGTCGATTCGAATGATTTTGGGTGACCGGAATCTGTTGGAGCTGAGTGGCAGCGACCACAAGCGTGTGAGAAGTGCTCTGATGTTGTTCCTGAAGCCTGAGTCACTGAAGCAGTATGTGGGCAAAATGGACCAAGAAATCAAGAAGCACCTTGAGATGCATTGGCATGGCAACCAACAAGTGACAGTAAGTCAACGATCTCAAAAACTTTTGTTTTGGGTGAATTACATTGTAACTGTAAGTAGTCTGTAAGACTGTAACCCCTTTTTTTTTTGGTTACGGCCGACAAAGATAAGAAACCATGTGGAATTGTGGGCCTTGTGGCTCAAACTTAAATGTGGGCCTTGTAGCTCTAGTTCTGTGGATATGGTAAGAAAAGTACTTAGACAACACTTTTCTTAGAGAGCACTTTACCTAATGAATCCCTAAGTCATATCTCATATAGGTAGGATAATCCATGGTTCAAGTCTTTTTAGAATGCATGTGATGGTCACCATTTTGAGAGAGAGTTGTGAGTTTTGGATTTTTATTCATTGCCCGTGAAAGAAGTTCTAGTTTTGAACTACGTTACATTTTTTTAGGCCATGAACTACGTTAAATTTGGTGTTCTAATTTTGAGCCTTAATTTATTTTCTTCCTAACAATTTTGGGGCTAGGAAGTTTGGTGTGCAAGGCTAACTAATTGTTGAAAAAAAGATCCCACATCAGGAATGTAAAACCTTGTATAGTAGTTTATAAGGTCTTAAACATCTCCACCCATAGCCAATTAATTTGGGGTTCACATCTTTTGGCCCCCAAGGGTGGCAACTTAATATAGCCTTTTTCTCAAAATAATTAGACAATACAATTTGGCCAAAAAAGAAAATAGACAATACAATATTTTCAACAAACACTAAAATACGAATTCTAAATTGGTTGAATTGTTTACAATGATGACCCTCTAATCCTTGAAGCAATATCATGAGACTACATTGTGTGGTGATGGTCCCAAAAGAATGCATGGTAAGTTTTATAATAAGTTACATACCAGTTTGGGCTTGAAGGTTCTTGTACCAATGTCAATTAACAAAGCTTTTTCGCTGTTGATAGGTCTTGCCGCTGATGAAGAACCTCACATTCGACATAATATGCTCTCTGCTGTTTGGGGTTGAACAAGGAACTCGCAGAGACAAACTCGTGAAATGTTTCCAGCAGATGATAGCAGGAATGTGGTCAGTCCCCGTTAACTTGCCCTTCACACGTTACAACCGCAGCCTCAAGGCAAGCAAGAAGGTTCAGAACATGATCAAGCAACTTATACGCGAAAAGAGGGTGGAACTTGAGAAAAAGACTGCATCTCCGTGCCAAGACCTTATCACTTGCTTACTTAGCATCCGAAATGCTGATGATGAAGAAGAATTAACCGAGACAGAGATCTTGCACAACATCATGATAGTCATGGTTGCAGGATATGACACTTCAGCTGTAGTGGTTACTTTTCTTTTGCAGCTTTTAGCTAATGAACCTGCTGCTTATGCAGCCGTTCTTCAAGGTATGCATAACCCGACTGCCCCCACCTCTTACACTTGGAAAATTTCTACATGATTCATTAGCACACACGAAAAATTAAGTGTTCAGGTTGATCACTATTCACTACCTAAATGCATCTATATGATTTGCGAAATTGTAAAAATAAGGAGAATCCATTAGTAAAAGCATTTTGGTAATTTATTAAAAACTTAAACACCTTACAAAAATTATGGTTTTCTTGATGATGATATAAGTACAAAAAAATAATGCTTAGTAACAAGGGACTAGATGCAGTGTGATTAATGCTTGTTGATTTATGGTTTGCAGAACAGGAAGAAATAGCTAGAAGCAAATCCTCATCAGGAGAAGTTCTGACATGGGAAAACCTTGCCAAGATGAAGTACACATGGAGAGTAGCACAGGAAACTCTGAGGATGACTCCTCCTATCTTCGGTGGCTTCAGAAAGGCTTTACAAGATATCGAGTATGATGGATTCCTCATCCCTAAAGGGTGGCAAGTAAGTACAAATTTACTGTAAGCATAAGTATAAACTTTTCATTATCCTCTAAAAATATAGAATTAATGAAAATCCTAACATATCCTGTACTATAATGTTAGATATTCTGGGCTATTCCTATGACTCACATAGATGAGAGCATATTCCCGGAGGCATCAAAGTTTGATCCAAGTAGGTTCGAGAATCAAGCATCAGTTCCACCCTACAGCTTTGTTCCATTTGGAGGAGGACCTCGAATATGTCCGGGATATGAGTTTGCCAAGATCGAAATCCTTGTTGCAATCCATTACGTGGTCACTCAATTCAAATGGAAGCTATGTGCAGACAATTGTTTCAGTAGAGATCCCATGCCAGTACCTACTCAAGGACTTCCCATAGAAATCTTTCCAAGGAAACCATTGTAAATATGTACAACATGTTTAATTTGTATCATATATATGCTTGTTTAGGAAATGTTAATTTGATCCACTAATGTTATTGATCATAATTAGAGTTCAAATTTTCAATCAAGCTTGTGGACAGATGGATTGTAAAAACAGAGGATATTAATTCTCACTGTAACAATGCTATTAGCTATTCATGCACTAATTAAAACAAGTAAATTCTACCAAGCTACCATAGAAGTTGTATGATAATTTTACATAGGAAGTGCCACATGTATATAAAGAAAAAAAATTGATAACCTTAATGTGAGAGTGACAAACCTACACAGGTGGCCCAATGGTTAAAGGCCAGCTAATATGAAGCGCGTAAATTGTAAAATCAAACATCTTAGTCTTTGAACCCACAAGAGTTTAAAAACACTCAAATTTACCTGATACGTGCAATTTTCAGGCCATTCCAGGTATATGGTGAGGGAGTGTATCGTCAGCCTGCTTCTTTGTTACCCTAAACAGATAAGAGAGTGACAGATACACAGAGGATATTCTTGTACAGCCGAAACTAATGTGTTGTTTCCCAAACAAGACAAGAATTACCCACTGTGCTTTTGCATTATTTTGTTGAAATGACTCTTTTTAATCAGGATGTGTTGATTGTGCTTAAGCATTTGCCAGACTAAGCTAGTTAATTAAGTTTGCAGTTATGTTAGTTAATTAACAAGTTAGTTTGATTATGTAATTGTACACGTGGCTGTGTCTCATAGGACACCAATTGATTGGTTGAGCTGAGCTCATAGGCTCACGCACTTGGCATGCCTCAGCATTGTGGTTACTGCCTTTTATGTAACAGAATTGGAATCAATGAAACAGTGGCGTGAGCACTGGAATTTACACAGAGACTAAATTCATTTTGTTCTTCCCCCTTTTCAGCTTCAATGCTGCTTCCTCCCTCATCCAAAAGTCTAATTAATTAAAACAAATCACACCTAAATTCTACATGGTATCAGAGCCTTGGTTTGGATCAAGGTGTACTGGGGCGTGATTGTGTGTGAAGAAAACAGAGTGAAACGAGCAAGGATTCGTAGTTGCAATGGCAAGCTCTGGAGGTGGTGAGCTACGAGCTCCTATCTTTGATGGTAATGAATTCGATTATTGGAAAGTAAGAATGATTACCATTTTCAAATCACAAGGTTTGTGGAAGCTAGTAGAAAAAGGGATTACAGTCCCTGAATCAAAGAAAAAGAAAAGTTCTAAGAAAGATGAACAAGCTGAAGGTGTAGATGTTGATGAAGAGATGGAAGCATACCTTGAAGAACAACACATGAAAGATGCAAAGGCATTAGGCATCATTCAAGGAGCAGTCTCCAAAGAAATCTTTCCTCGAATTGTTAATCAAGAAACAGCAAAGGGAGCTTGGAACCTACTGCAGGAGGAGTACCATGGTGATGAACAAGCTAGATCTGTGAAGTTGCAAGGTCTACGCAGAGAGTTTGAGTATATGAGAATGAGGGATAATGAATGCCTTGCTGATTATTTTTCCAGGTTCTTTGATTTAACAAATCAGATGGAGAAATATGGTGAGATTCTCTCACATCAGAGAATGGTTCAAAAGGTACTTATCAGCTTATGCAAGATTTATGATCCAATGTGTGTAGTGTTAGAAAGAACTTGTGATCTGAATTTAGTTTCAGTACATGAGGTTGTTGGATCTTTGAAGAGTTATGAGCTTCGATTGAATAGACATGAGGAAGATGATGGACACACAGAGAAGGCATTCTCCAGTATGAGCATTACTCCAAAAGGCCAAAACTCACAGAATAGGCCATATGCTCATGATGGAGGAAGGAAGGGACAGAAGCAATGGAAAGGAAAACCAAGGAAATGGGATGCCAAGTTTCAAGTTGCTGGAAAACAGGAAAGAGGTGCTGACTCTGGGAAGCAGAAATGCAAGATTTGTGACAAACTTCACTATGGTGATTGTTGGTTCAAAGGCAAGGTCAAGTGTCACAAGTGTGACAAATTTGGTCACATGATGAAGGATTGTCATCAGCCTAACAGGAGGGGTGAAGTGGTGAATTATGCCAATCAGGTCCAGGACACTGCCACAATGTTCTATGCATGTCATATGGCATCAGTGCAAAAGGAACATGGGGTCTGGTACCTTGATAGTGGCTGCAGCAACCATATGACAAGCTGTGAGTCACTTCTTATCAACATTGATCGAAGTGTGAGGTGCAAGGTCAAAATGGGGACTGGTGACTTAGTGGAGTCTACTGGCAAAGGTACATTGGTGGTTGAAACAAAGAAAGGAGTCAGACACATACCTGAAGTGATGATTGTCCCTGGTCTGGATGAGAATCTGCTCAGTGTTGGACAGATGATTGAACATGGATATTGGCTTGTTTTTGGAGATTTCATGGTTTCCATTTATGGAGACAAGAACCTGCAGGAACCTGTCACTACTGTCAAAATGAAAGGAAACAGATGCTTCCCTCTTTCATTTGACAGTGTAACTCCCTTTATGGCAAATTCAGTTACCACTATAGGATCAACTTGGAAGTGGCACAGAAGGTTTGGTCATTTGAACTTTGGAAGTCTGAAAAAGTTACAAGAAAATGAGATGGTATATGGTCTACCAAGTTTGACAGACAGTGATCACATGTGTGAAAGCTATGCAATGGGAAAAGCTCATAGGCAACCCTTTGACAAAGACAAAGTCAGAAAAGCCACTGACCTTTTGGAGTTAGTACACACAGATGTGTGTGGTCCCATGACAGAAACAATTGGAGGTAACAAATACTTTCTCACCTTTATCGATGACAAGTCAAGAATGTGTTGGGTTTATTTTTTGAAGTTCAAGTCTGATGCATTTAATGTGTTTAAGAAATTTAAAGCAATGGTTGAATTGCAATGTGGATTTAAACTTAAGAAACTGAGAAGTGATAGAGGGGGGGAGTATACCTCTCATGCCTTTGAAAAATTCTGTGAGGAAGTGGGAATTGAGAAGCAATTGACTGTGGCTTACTCACCTCAGCAGAATGGCATTGCTGAAAGGAAGAACAGGACCATAATGGAAATGGCCAGGACTATGCTCCATGAAAAGAAGCTGCCACAGAGTTTTTGGGGAGAAGCAGTCAATACTGCAGTCTACCTATTGAACAGGTGTCCTACAAATGCCTTAGATAACAAAACTCCATTTGAGGAGTATAGTGGAAGGAAGCCAGGTGTTAAACATCTAAGAGTCTTTGGTTCTGTATGCTTTACTCATGTTTCTGCACAAAATAGGCAGAAACTTGATGAAACTGGTCAGAGAGGCATTTTTGTGGGGTATGGAACTCGAGAGAAGGGTTATAGAGTGTTTGATCTGAAAAATAACAAGGTGGTTGTCTCTAGGAGTGTGATTTTCGATGAAAACTCACTGTGGGATTGGAATTCTAAAGAAACTGTTTATATAACAGTACCCTTTGAAAGAGAGCAGACAAGCAATGCTGCAGAAGGTGAGGTTGAACCTGCAACACCTATGCAATCTCCAAGAGTGTCTAATGAGGCTGCAAGTGTGGAAAGCTCTTGTCCAAGTCCACTCACAGAAGACTCAAGTGGTAGAACAAATATGACAAGGACTGATGTTCCAATTTCTACAGCTGAAAGTGAAATTGGGATGTCAGATACCTATGATAATACTCCAAAGAAGTGGAAGAACCTCAATGAGGTGTTTGCTCAATGCAAGTTCAGTGTAATAGAACCTGAGAGTTTTACTGAAGCTGTCAAAGACAAAGCATGGCAGAAAGCAATGTCAGAAGAGATTGCTATGATTGAGAAAAACCAGACTTGGAAGCTTGTAGATAGACCAAGTGACAAGCCTATTGTGGGAGTAAAGTGGATTTACAAGGTCAAACTCAATCTGGATGGCACAATTCAGAAACACAAGGCAAGATTAGTTGCTAAAGGCTATACACAGAAGCCTGGAATTGATTTTAATGAAACCTTTGCTCCTGTAGCAAGGTTGGACACCATTAGAACACTGATTGCTCTAGCAGCTAAGAATGGCTGGAAGCTCTTCCAACTTGATGTCAAATCAGCCTTTCTCAATGGAATTCTAGAGGAGGAAGTGTATGTGGATCAACCAGATGGGTATGTTGTCAAGAATCAGGAGCACAAAGTGTATAAATTGCATAAAGCCCTCTATGGCTTGAAACAGGCTCCACGAGCTTGGTATGGAAATATTGACAGTTATTTGTTGGAATGTGGCTTTGAGAAAAGTCCTAGTGAGGCAACTTTGTATGTTAAAAGCAAGGAAGGTCAAGGCACACTCATTGTATCAATCTATGTAGATGACATTGTCTACACAGGGAGCAGTGACACTATGCTTGTGGAATTCAAAAGGGATATGATGAACAGATATGAAATGTCTGATCTTGGTTTGCTACATCATTTTCTTGGAATGGGAGTGATCCAGCTAGAAGGGAGTATCTTTATCCACCAAAGGAAGTATGCTCTCAACTTGCTAGAGAAATTTGGGCTAAAAGATTGCAAACCAGTGTCCATCCCACTGTCAACAGCTGAAAAATTAAGGAAGGAAGATGGAAGTGAGCCTGCAGATGAAGGCTTATACAGAAAACTGGTTGGAAGCTTGCTGTATCTAACTGCTACAAGGCCTGACATTATGTTTGCAACAAGCTTACTAGCTAGATTCATGCATTGTCCCTCTACTAAGCACTTAGGAACAGCTAAAAGGGTGCTAAGATATGTGCAAGGAACCATTGACTATGGCATACAGTATAGGGAAGGAGATTCTGCCATTCTCATAGGCTATTGTGATAGTGATTGGAGTGGAGATGAGGATGATATGAGATCTACATCAGGTTATGCATTCTCTTTTGGGAGTGGTGCATTTTCATGGGCATCAGTCAAGCAACATAGTGTTGCTCTCTCTACTGCAGAGGCAGAATATATGAGTGCTTCAGAGGCTACATCACAAGCTATTTGGCTCAGGTTTGTCCTACAAGACTTTGGAGAAGAGCAAGTTGAACCAACTACCCTACTGTGTGATAACACATCTGCAATTGCAATGTCCAAGAACCCTGTATTTCACCAGAGGTCAAAGCACATAAAGAGGAAATTTCATTTCATAAGGGATGCTATTCAAGATGGTGTGGTTGATCTGGTTTACTGCAAAGGAGAAGACCAACTTGCAGACATTTTCACGAAGGCATTAGCCAAAGACAGGTTCTGTTGGTTAAGGAGTAAGCTTGGAGTCAAGTCTGCCAAATCCTTAGAAGGGAGTGTTGATTGTGCTTAAGCATTTGCCAGACTAAGCTAGTTAATTAAGTTTGCAGTTATGTTAGTTAATTAACAAGTTAGTTTGATTATGTAATTGTACACGTGGCTGTGTCTCATAGGACACCAATTGATTGGTTGAGCTGAGCTCATAGGCTCACGCACTTGGCATGCCTCAGCATTGTGGTTACTGCCTTTTATGTAACAGAATTGGAATCAATGAAACAGTGGCGTGAGCACTGGAATTTACACAGAGACTAAATTCATTTTGTTCTTCCCCCTTTTCAGCTTCAATGCTGCTTCCTCCCTCATCCAAAAGTCTAATTAATTAAAACAAATCACACCTAAATTCTACAGGATGCTAGGTGGGGTTTGGGTTTGACTTTTGAGAGATCCAGATGGAATATTTTGGCCTGTAGGTAGTTAAGAGATGCCTGCCCAAAACCAAACAAAAACATAAGTAGCTTCCTTTTTACTGTCCCCCATGTACATTGAATTTCATACTCTTCAACTCAACCCATCTTCTGGAAACTCCTACTCTCTCACAAACAAGGCCACACAAATCATGAGTACCCTTCTTATCACAATTTTCCTCTTTCTCATCCCCATCTTCCTTCTCATCATCACAAGAAAAAAATCATCAAACTGGCTTCCAGTTCCTCCTGGCTCATTGGACTACCCATAATAGGCCAAAGCCTTGGCCTCCTCAGAGCCATGCGTGCCAACACTGCAGAGAAATGGCTTCAGCAAAGGATCAAAAAGTATGGTCCAGTTTCTAAGATGCGTCTCTTTGGAAAGCCAACAGTCTTCATTCATGGACAGGCTGCAAACAAGTTCATATTCAGTAATGATGGCAGCGCCATTTCCAGCCAACTAACAGAGTCGGTTCGAATGATTTTGGGTGACCGGAATCTATTGGAGCTGAGTGGCAGCGATCACAAACGTGTGAGAAGTGCTCTGATGTTGTTCTTGAAACCTGAGTCACTCAAGCAATACGTGGGCAAAATGGATGGAGAAATCAAGAAGCACCTTGAGATGCATTGGTATGGCAAGCAACAAAGTGACTGTAAGTCAATGATCTCAAAAACTTTTGGGTGATTTACATTTTTAAAGAAACCCTTTATTTTTTTGGTTACCTACTAGTCTACTACAAAGATTAGAAACCATGTGGGGTTGTGAGTTGTGGGCCTTGTGGCTCAACAACTGTTGGGTTGTGGGCCTTGTGGCTTAAAATTAAGTGTGGGCCTTCTGTCTTGTCGCTCTAGTTCTGTAATTATAGTAAGAAAAGTACTCAGACAACCTTGACCTTTAGTTTGGCCAAAAAAAATAAAAAAACCTTGACCTTTAGAGAGCAAATTAGTTTCTTGCAGAGCAGTTCACCTAATGAAGCCCTATGTCATTTCTCATGTATGTAGGATAGTTTTAAGTCTCTTTAGAATGCATGTGATGATCACAATTTAGAGAAAGAGCCTGTGAGTTTTGGGTATTTCATTGCCCTTGAAAGTAGAGCCTGTGACTCTGTGAGCTACTTTTGGGTATTTCATTGCCTGTGAAAATAGTTCTAGTTTTGAACTGCGTTAATTTTGGTGTTTTGTGTTTGTGACTTAGTTTATTTTCTCGTTTTTTTTTTTTTTTTTTATATTTCTTGCAAAATTTGTGGGCTAGGGAATTTGATGTGAGAAGTTACCTGACTGTTGAGAGAAAGTTTGGGTTAGAGAGTTTGAGCTTCTCCACCCATTTTCAATTAGTTTTGGGTTGAATATTTCAAATTCTTTCATGGTCAAAGCATGTCACATGCGTGAGACATGCTTCTACGCACTCAATGAATTGTCCACGTGTTTGACTTGAGTGACGCGACAATCAACATTCATGTAGATTATGTAACTTAATATGACACCATTTGTTTGGTCTCATTCCATAACGTAGTTCCAATGGTAAATTTTTAAGTCTTCTTCAAGGATCGATCACTACTACAAAATAGCTAGTAGAGGACGCTTGTTAAATGTCCTCTATGGCAGTGACCTCTATTCTCCTTATTTTAGAGGATGCTTTTTGGCGTCCTTAAAAAGCTAAAAAAGTGTCCTCTTTAAACTATTAGAAAACCAAAATGACACATCATGCAATACAATATTATCTAGAAACACTAAAATCATCAAGATGATAATCAAATGGCTAAATGATTTCCAAATTGGATGATTATTTACAACGATGACCCTTTAATCCCCAAAGTGAGACATAAAAATGAACGGTTCATGTCATGAAATTACATTGCGGGATAGTCCTCATAAAATGAATGATAATTTCCATACCAATGCCAATTAAGTTACATACCAGTTTAGTCTTGAAAATTCCCATACCAATGTCAATTAACAAAGCTTTTTTGCTGTTGATAGGTCTTGCCGCTGATGAAGAACCTCACCTTTAACATAATATGCTCTCTGCTTTTTGGTGTTGAACAAGGAACTCGCAGACCGGAACTCATGGAGTGTTTCCAACAAATGATGGCAGGAATCTTGTCAGTCCCGGTTAACTTGTCCTTCACACGCTACAACCGCAGCCTCAAGGCAAGCAAGAAGGTCCAAAGCATGATTAAGGAACTCATCCACGAAAAAGAGGGTGGAGCTTGAGCAAAAAAATGCTTCTCCACTCCAAGACCTTATCACTTGCTTGCTTAGCATCCGAAATGCTGACAATGAAGAAGAATTAACCGAAACCGAGATCTTGCACAGTGTCATAATAGTCATGGTAGCAGGACACGAAACTTCAACTGCGGTGGTCACTTTTCTTTTTTGGCTTCTGGCTAATGAACCTGATGTTTATGCACATGCTCTTCAAGGTATGCAATGTTATCCTCTTATATATCTAGCAAAATTCTACACGACGCTTTAATACACGTACCCGAACCTGATGATTTGTGCTCATGCATTCGACTAAGAGAGACTGATCTAAGCAATGTGATTGATGCTTAATTGCTTACAGAACAAGAAGAAATAGCTAGAAGTAAATCCTCATCAGGAGATCAATTTCTGACATGGGAAGACCTTGCCAAGATGAAGTACACATGGAGAGTTGCAATGGAAACTCAGAGGGTGACTTCTCCTATCTGTTCTAGTTTTAGGCAAGCTTTGAAAGATATTGAGTATGATGGATTCCTCATCCCAAAAGGATGGCAAGTAAGTTCAAATTTACTAACATCCCTAATAGAATTCTCATTCTCATTCTCTTGTAAAATCCTAACATCGATCCAATATTATTGGTAGATATTTTGGGCCATCCCTATGACACACATAGATGATAGCTTATTCCCAGAGGCATCAAAGTTTGATCCAAGTAGGTTTGAGAACCAAGCATCAATTCCACCCTACAGCTATGTTCCATTTGGAGGAGGGCCTCGGATATGTCCAGGATATGAGTTTGCCAAGACCGAAATCCTTGTTGCAATCCATTACATGGTGACTCAGTTCACATGGAAGCTATGTGCAGACAACCGTTTCAGTAGGGATCCCATGCCAGTACCTACTCAAGGGACTTCCCATTCAAATCATGCCAAGGAAACCATTGTAAATATTGAGATATGCATCTTATAGTTTTATCAACTTAAAAAGTTGTCATGGCCAAAATAAATTAACCTGAATTGTATCATAATTTGGAATGAGGATCTCTATTTCTCTCTTATCTATCTCCTCTTCTCTCCTTCCTCAAGATTGAAATCTCAGCCGTTTAATTTTATTTAAACAACTAACATGCTGCCAATGAGCATTTGGTTTAATGAATGATACGCAGTCTCTCTTTTAATCAAAAGAAAACACAACTAGCTATTGGTCTAGAAACAGTTCTCTTAACAAAATTTTTAAACATAATTTTAATTAATATTTTCTATTAAGAAAATGTTGCCTACCCTTCTTTTCTGGACTAAAACTCTACATTTAAGGAAAATAAACCTAGTATATAAGAGACCTACAACACAGTCAAGAACCTAATCAAGAAAAATAAACTATTGGATTTTGTGTGATCGAGAAGAAAAACTTACATATAATGGGTGTTTACATCTACTCATTCACAACATGTCCTTACATATTAGTCATATAGTTGTATACACTTTTTACATGCAAGTTTTTCTCTTATGTGAATAAAGCTTGAGCCACCCAAGTTGAATCTTTCCAACTCCTGCCAAAGCTTCACTCCTTTCAAAGAGACTGATACTCTCTTTTCAATCGAACAAGAGAGCACACATTACTATTGAACACGAGTCAACTTTATCCCGCTATATATTATTATTAAGTGTGGCTATTCCTGTAATTATTTGTAGGGGCATACTAGTAAATGTTCAAAACCCTAGTAAACCTTATCTCTATATAAGGATGTTTATAAGATGAATGAAATAGATAAGATCATATTTTCTCTGCCTCTCTTTTCCACAAGCCCTATTTCCACATACTTTTACAACATTTTCTTTATTATTCATACCTAGGACCATCTCGAGTTGCTGACAACCGACAAAACGGTCAAGTGATGACAATATTATTTCATTTTAATATTATTCATCTTCATAATTTAGGATCAAGTGATGACAAGTTGACAACATCATGTCTCTTTCATACATCAAACTAAACTAATTTTGCCGCCTGATTAAACAAAAGAAACAATGAGTGAATAATTCAAGAGAACTTGGGCCGGCCACCTTATATATTACCCATTTGCTTTGTCTTATATTTTGTCAAATGTGTACATGCAAACGGCCAAAAACATGATATTGTATTATGGTTTTAACTACTACTTAGTATAGATATATATTACAATTTGCAGTCATTAGCAGGACTCAGGAGTATCAATGCACTGTACAAGTCGGTAATAATTGTCAAAACTAATGTTTTGGGGTAATTTCTTGTTATTATTCTTCTCCTCATGGGAGGTTTATATAGAAGAAACTTAAAGCTCTTACACAAAGTCAACTAATCTGTCTTAATTACAAATCTAACTTAATTGCAAATGCATGATTTTAAGCATCCAATTATGCAATATATTAGGCAATTAACCTCGATTAATGACAAACGTTGACTCTACGCCATTAATGGCAAACACTCATTTCAACACCCCCCCTCAAGCTGGACATAGATATCTCAAATGTCTAGCTTGAAGAGTATCTTTTCATCTAGACCCAGCAACATTGATCTTGTCTCGATCAATCAGTCACGATCTACTCTCTTGCTTCTCCTTGTCTTGGAAAAGACTTCTCCTTCTTCTTGCTTCTCCTTGTTTCAGAAAAGACTTTTCCTTCTTACTTTTTTTTATGACAACCTGTCTCACATACAGACTGTCAAAATAATGGAAATTTTGTGGAAAATTCCGAAACCTAAGTATGGAAATTTTATGAAAAAAATTCCTAAACCCAAATATTGAAATTTTATGGAAAAATTCCGAAACCCAAGTATGGAAATTTTATGGAGAAAATTCCTAAACCCAAATATTGAAATTTTATGGAAAAATTCCGAAACCCAAGTATGGAAATTTTATGGAAAAAATTCCTAAACCCAAATATTGAAATTTTATGGAAAAATTCCGAAACCCAATAACAAGTGTGGGAAACCCAAATCATGGAATTTTATGGAAAAACTCCAAACCCAATAACTCTTTTCATCTCTCTTTTTTCTTTCCTTTTATTTTTTTTATTTTTTTGTTTTTTCTCCTCCTCCTTCTTCTTTGCCGACATAACATAATCACAATCATTTTTTTTTCTACCAAGACCAATCTTCATTCCCATAACAGGTTGTATTGGCGAATGAAGTTGAGCCCTGGGCTTGAACTGGTGATGTACTAGAACCAGAGGAATTGGCAGGAACTAAATCTGACATTTTTTTTCCTTTATTTTTTGAACCCAGAAACCCCAAAACAACCAAGCCCAAATTCCTTAAGAAATTTCAGAAGGAAATTGAGGTTGGCTCTGATACCATGTCAAAACTAATGTTTTGGGGTAATATCTTGTTATTATTCTTCTCCTCATGGGAGGTTTATATAGAAGAAACTTAAAGCTCTTACACAAAGTCAACTAATCTGTCTTAATTACAAATCTAACTTAATTGCAAATGCATGATTTTAAGCATCCAATTATGCAACACATTAGGCAATTAACCTCAATTAATGACAAACGTTGACTTTACGCCATTAATGGCAAACACTCATTTCAACAATAATTAATTGCATAATTTTGTTAAAATGATTCCCTCTAAACAAGAAGTTAAGAGGGGTTAATTAACCTTTTGAATTATTAGATATGAAGTGTGTGCCGGTTGCATTCGTAGATTTATAATTCTTATACTTGTAACACATGATCAAAATTGAAACAAATAAAAACAAGTATAATGGAGAATTCAAATCTTAGCTTTTCAAGTGTTAAATGGAATATATGTCCTATAGGTAATATGAGATACCCTCCCAGAAGCCAACAAAACCATATTTAGCTTCCTTTACTAGAGCTACTCTCTACTCCCCCATTTATATTGATTTCAATATATATATATATATATTGAATTCGTTGAGACTTTCCTATTTATATTGAATTCGTTGTCATTCTCTTCAATCCCTTACTCACTCTCTCACAAACAAGGCCACACAAACCATGAATACCCTTCTTGTCACAGTTTTCCTCTTTCTCATCCCAATGTTCCTCCTCCTAGCAAGAAGAAAAAATTCATCAAAGAGGCTTCCACCAGGCTCACTAGGACTACCCATAATAGGCCAAAGCCTTGGCTTTCTCCGCGCTATGCGTGCAAACACTGCAGAAAAATGGCTTCAACAAAGGATCACAAAGTATGGTCCAGTTTCTAAGCTGAGTCTGTTTGGCCAGCCAACAGTGTTCATTCACGGACAAGCTGCTAACAAGTTCATATTCAGCAGTGACGGCAGCACCATTGCTAGCCAACAAATGGAGTCGATGCGAAAGATTTTGGGTGACCGGAATATATTGGAGTTGAATGGCAGCGATCACAAGCGTGTCAGAAGTGCTCTTATGTTGTTCTTGAAACCCGAATCACTGAAGCAATATGTGGGCAAAATGGACGGAGAAATCAGGAAGCACCTAGAGATGCACTGGCATGGCAAGCAACAAGTAACCGTAAGTTACCACTTTTCACTCTTTTGACTTGTGAAAAACTAAATTACCACTCATTTAAAACATGATCAAGTTGGTGATTGAGATACGATCAAAACCATCCCAACGATTCTACTGTTGATGCATGATAGGTGTTGCCCCTGATGAAGAACCTCACCTTCAACATAATATGCTCTCTTCTTTTCGGGGTTGAACGAGGATCTCGAAGAGACAAACTGGTGGAGTGTTTCAGGCAGATGATGCCAGGAATGTGGTCAGTACCAATTAACTTGCCCTTCACGCGTTACAACCGCAGCCTCAAGGCAAGCAAGGAGGTTCAGAACATGATCAAACAACTCATACGCGAAAAGAGGGTGGAACTTGATAAAAAAACTGCTTCTCCACACCAAGATCTTATCACTTGCTTGCTTAGCATCGGAAATGATGAACACCAAGAAGAATTAACCGAAACTGAGATCTTGCACAATATCATGATAGTCATGGCTGCAGGATATGACACTTCATCTGTGGTGGTTACTTTTCTTATTCGGCTTCTGGCTAATGAACCTGCTGTTCATGCAGGTGTTCTTCGAGGTATGCATAATACAACACCACACAACATGTTAATTAATTAACGAATGAGTTTAATGGGTCAGGATTGAACTTAATTATGATAATTTTACATGACACAAACATATCGGGACCCTTAATTAATTATAAAAAAAAAAAGGGATTGATGCATGTTTGTTGATTTATGGTATCCAGAACAAGAAGAGATAGCTAGAAGCAAATCCTCTGGTGAATTTCTGACATGGGAAGACCTTGCCAAGATGAAATACACATGGGGAGTAGCACAGGAAACTCTAAGGATGATTCCTCCTATCTTTGGTGGCTTCAGAAAGGCTTTGAAAGATATTGAGTATGGTGGATTCCTCATCCCAAAAGGATGGCAAGTAAGTTCAAGTATACTATAACCATAGATATGTATGGAATTTAATTTCAATCTCTTCTAAAGATATAGAATTGATGGAAATCCTAACATATGATCCATTATTATAATGTTAGATATTCTGGGCTATTCCTATGACTCACATAGACGATAGCATATTCCCGGAGGCATCAAAGTTTGATCCGAGTAGGTTCGAGAATCAAGCATCAGTTCCACCCTACAGCTTTGTTCCATTTGGAGGAGGACCTCGAATATGTCCGGGATACGAGTTTGCCAGGATCGAAATCCTTGTTGCAATCCATTACATGGTTACTCAATTCACATGGAATCTTTGTGCAGACAATTGTTTCAGTAGGGACCCCATGCCAGTACCAACTCAAGGACTTCCCATAGAAATCTTTCCAAGGAAACCATTGTAAATATTTAGAAGATGTTTAATTTATATCATATGCTTGTTTAGAAAATGTTAATTTGATCCAGTATTGTTATTGATCATAATTAGAGTTCAAATTTTCACTCAAGCTTTGCGGACAGATGGATTGCAAAAACAGAGGATATCATTTCTTAATGTAACAATGCTATAAGCTATTCAGGCAATAATGTGAGAGTGACCACTACATATAGGGTATTCATGTAAAGCCAAAAGGCCCAAAACTAATGTGTTTGTTTCCAACTTCTTATTAAAAGTCTAAAACTAGACAAGAAAAGTGATGTCATGTGCTTTTGCATAATTTAGTTTCTTTTTAATTAGGTGGGGTTTGGTTTTCCAAGGTCAATATGGAATATTAATTAGGCTATGAGCCTATGAGTATGAGATGCTCATCCAAAAGCCAACAAAAACATAAGTAGATTCCTTTTTCCACACCCCCATTTGCAGAGTTTCATTCTCTTCAACCCATCTTCTCTCACACACTCTCTCTCCCAAACAAGACCTCACAAATCATGAATTCCCATTATACCCTTCTTCTCACAATCCTCCTCTTCCTCATCCCCATCTGCCTTCTCCTTATCAGAAGAAAAAAGTACTACTCATCAAAAGGGCTTCCAGTTCCACCAGGATCATTGGGACTGCCCATAATAGGCCAAAGCCTTGGCCTCCTCAGAGCGATGCGTGCCAACACTGCAGAGAAATGGCTTGAGGAAAGAATCAAAAAGTATGGTCCAGTTTCTAAGATGAGTCTCTTTGGAAAGCCAACAGTTTTCATTCATGGACAGGCTGCAAACAAGTTCATATTCAGCAGTGATGGGAGCGCCATTGCCAGCCAACAAACAGAGTCGATTCGAATGATTTTGGGTGACCGGAATCTGTTGGAGCTGAGTGGCAGCGACCACAAGCGTGTGAGAAGTGCTCTGATGTTGTTCCTGAAGCCTGAGTCACTGAAGCAGTATGTGGGCAAAATGGACCAAGAAATCAAGAAGCACCTTGAGATGCATTGGCATGGCAACCAACAAGTGACAGTAAGTCAACGATCTCAAAAACTTTTGTTTTGGGTGAATTACATTGTAACTGTAAGTAGTCTGTAAGACTGTAACCCCTTTTTTTTTTGGTTACGGCCGACAAAGATAAGAAACCATGTGGAATTGTGGGCCTTGTGGCTCAAACTTAAATGTGGGCCTTGTAGCTCTAGTTCTGTGGATATGGTAAGAAAAGTACTTAGACAACACTTTTCTTAGAGAGCACTTTACCTAATGAATCCCTAAGTCATATCTCATATAGGTAGGATAATCCATGGTTCAAGTCTTTTTAGAATGCATGTGATGGTCACCATTTTGAGAGAGAGTTGTGAGTTTTGGATTTTTATTCATTGCCCGTGAAAGAAGTTCTAGTTTTGAACTACGTTACATTTTTTTAGGCCATGAACTACGTTAAATTTGGTGTTCTAATTTTGAGCCTTAATTTATTTTCTTCCTAACAATTTTGGGGCTAGGAAGTTTGGTGTGCAAGGCTAACTAATTGTTGAAAAAAAGATCCCACATCAGGAATGTAAAACCTTGTATAGTAGTTTATAAGGTCTTAAACATCTCCACCCATAGCCAATTAATTTGGGGTTCACATCTTTTGGCCCCCAAGGGTGGCAACTTAATATAGCCTTTTTCTCAAAATAATTAGACAATACAATTTGGCCAAAAAAGAAAATAGACAATACAATATTTTCAACAAACACTAAAATACGAATTCTAAATTGGTTGAATTGTTTACAATGATGACCCTCTAATCCTTGAAGCAATATCATGAGACTACATTGTGTGGTGATGGTCCCAAAAGAATGCATGGTAAGTTTTATAATAAGTTACATACCAGTTTGGGCTTGAAGGTTCTTGTACCAATGTCAATTAACAAAGCTTTTTCGCTGTTGATAGGTCTTGCCGCTGATGAAGAACCTCACATTCGACATAATATGCTCTCTGCTGTTTGGGGTTGAACAAGGAACTCGCAGAGACAAACTCGTGAAATGTTTCCAGCAGATGATAGCAGGAATGTGGTCAGTCCCCGTTAACTTGCCCTTCACACGTTACAACCGCAGCCTCAAGGCAAGCAAGAAGGTTCAGAACATGATCAAGCAACTTATACGCGAAAAGAGGGTGGAACTTGAGAAAAAGACTGCATCTCCGTGCCAAGACCTTATCACTTGCTTACTTAGCATCCGAAATGCTGATGATGAAGAAGAATTAACCGAGACAGAGATCTTGCACAACATCATGATAGTCATGGTTGCAGGATATGACACTTCAGCTGTAGTGGTTACTTTTCTTTTGCAGCTTTTAGCTAATGAACCTGCTGCTTATGCAGCCGTTCTTCAAGGTATGCATAACCCGACTGCCCCCACCTCTTACACTTGGAAAATTTCTACATGATTCATTAGCACACACGAAAAATTAAGTGTTCAGGTTGATCACTATTCACTACCTAAATGCATCTATATGATTTGCGAAATTGTAAAAATAAGGAGAATCCATTAGTAAAAGCATTTTGGTAATTTATTAAAAACTTAAACACCTTACAAAAATTATGGTTTTCTTGATGATGATATAAGTACAAAAAAATAATGCTTAGTAACAAGGGACTAGATGCAGTGTGATTAATGCTTGTTGATTTATGGTTTGCAGAACAGGAAGAAATAGCTAGAAGCAAATCCTCATCAGGAGAAGTTCTGACATGGGAAAACCTTGCCAAGATGAAGTACACATGGAGAGTAGCACAGGAAACTCTGAGGATGACTCCTCCTATCTTCGGTGGCTTCAGAAAGGCTTTACAAGATATCGAGTATGATGGATTCCTCATCCCTAAAGGGTGGCAAGTAAGTACAAATTTACTGTAAGCATAAGTATAAACTTTTCATTATCCTCTAAAAATATAGAATTAATGAAAATCCTAACATATCCTGTACTATAATGTTAGATATTCTGGGCTATTCCTATGACTCACATAGATGAGAGCATATTCCCGGAGGCATCAAAGTTTGATCCAAGTAGGTTCGAGAATCAAGCATCAGTTCCACCCTACAGCTTTGTTCCATTTGGAGGAGGACCTCGAATATGTCCGGGATATGAGTTTGCCAAGATCGAAATCCTTGTTGCAATCCATTACGTGGTCACTCAATTCAAATGGAAGCTATGTGCAGACAATTGTTTCAGTAGAGATCCCATGCCAGTACCTACTCAAGGACTTCCCATAGAAATCTTTCCAAGGAAACCATTGTAAATATGTACAACATGTTTAATTTGTATCATATATATGCTTGTTTAGGAAATGTTAATTTGATCCACTAATGTTATTGATCATAATTAGAGTTCAAATTTTCAATCAAGCTTGTGGACAGATGGATTGTAAAAACAGAGGATATTATTTCTCACTGTAACAATGCTATAAGCTATTCATGCACTAATTAAAACAAGTAAATTCTACCAAGCTACCATAGAAGTTGTATGATAATTTTACACAGGAAGTGCCACATGTATGTAAAGAAACAAAATTGATAACCTTAATGTGAGAGTGACAAACCTACACAGGTGGCCCAATGGTTAAAGGCCAGCTAATATGAAGCGCGTGAATTGTAAAATCAAACGTCTTAGTCTTTGAACCCACAAGAGTGTAAAAACACTCAATTTACCTGATACATTCAATTTTCAGGCCATTCCACGTATATGGTGAGGGAGTGGATCGTCAGCCTGCTTCTTTGTTACCCTAGACAGATAAGAGACTGACAGATACATAGAGGATATTCTTGTACAGCCGAAACTAATGTGTTGTTTCCCAAACAAGACAAGAATTACCCACTGTGCTTTTGCATTATTTTGTTGAAATGACTCTTTTTAATCAGGAAGCTAGGTGGGGTTTGGGTTTGACTTTTGAGAGATCCAGATGGAATATTTTGGCCTGTAGGTAGTTAAGAGATGCCTGCCCAAAACCAAACAAAAACATAAGTAGCTTCCTTTTTACTGTCCCCCATGTACATTGAATTTCATCCTCTTCAACTCAACCCATCCTCTGGAAACTCCTACTCTCTCACAAACAAGGCCACACAAATCATGAATACCCTTCTTATCACAATTTTCCTCTTTCTCATCCCCATCTTCCTTCTCATTATCACAAGAAAAAATCAAACGGGCTTCCAGTTCCTCCTGGCTCATTGGGACTACCCATAATAGGCCAAAGCCTTGGCCTCCTCAGAGCCATGCGTGCCAACACTGCAGAGAAATGGCTTGAGCAAAGGATCAAAAAGTATGGTCCAGTTTCTAAGATGAGTCTCTTTGGAAAGCCAACAGTCTTCATTCATAGACAGGCTGCAAACAAGTTCATATTCAGTAATGATGGCAGCGCCATTTCCAGCCAACGAACAGAGTCGGTTCGAATGATTTTAGGTGACCGGAATCTAGTGGAGCTGAGTGGCAGCGATCACAAACGTGTGAGAAGTGCTCTGATGTTGTTCTTGAAACCTGAGTCACTTGGGCAAAATGGATGGAGAAATCAAGAAGCACCTTGAGATGCATTGGCATGGCAAGCAACAAGTGACTGTAAGTCAATGATCTCAAAAACTTTTGGGTGATTTACATTTTTTTTTTTTTTTAAGAAACCCTTTATTTTTTTGGTTACCTTCTAGCAAAGAGTAAAATTTCGGTTTTGAGAAAATTTTTTATGGAAATTTCGATAAAAATTTCGATTTCGACAAAATTAGACAAAAACAATGGAAATTTTGAATGAAACTTGACCATATGTTTATTTAACATATTATTTACTACATTAATAAAAAATATTGAAGAAATCAAATTATATAATAAGTTTTATGTGATATAAAATGAATATAATGAGCGTCGGAGACAAATATTGTTAAATGAAATTAGTATATTCTATATTATCTATGCACTAAACCTTATATACTCTATATTATTTATAATATGATATAAAATATTAGGGTTTAGGCTTTTTAGGGTATTTTTAATTATTTTTTATATAAAAATATATTAGGGTTTATAATTTAAAAACAACTAAACGAAACTCCAAAAGAGCTAAACCAAACCTCAAACGAACCCCAAACTCTTTTCTTTCTTTCTAATTGCCCAAAGGCTCAAAACCCCAAACAACCCTAAAGCCTCTTCTTTTTTTTTTTCTTTCCTTTTTTTTTTTTTTCTTCTTTCCTTCCTTTCCTCCTTGCCCATGACTTTTTCCTCCTTGCAGTGACTTTCTTCCTCTTCCCTCATTTCTCTCTCCCAGACCTGCACACAGTCTTCTCTCTTCCCTCTCCTTCCACGATTTCTTCCTTCCTCCTTCCTTCCTCCTCTCCCTCCCCGATCTCCTCTCCTTCCCCGATCTCTTCTCTGTCCTCCCTCCTCAATCACCCTCCGATCTGCCGCCTCCGACGACCTTTGGCGACAAGGCCAGCTTGCCTTTCCTCCCCTCTCTCCCTCTGGTGTTTGCCGCTGGGAGTGTTAGACTGTTAGTGAAGATTGGTGTCTTGTGACTTTAGTAAGTTATAGCGAAATTTCGACGAAATTTGGAGAAATTTTACAAAAACACACTGGCTTCATAATTGAAATTTCGTCAAAATTTTTACGAAAAATAAGAGACATGTGATAAAATTTCAGAATAAAAAAAAAAAAACAAAATTTCGCCGAAATTTTCGAAATTTCATTCCTTGCCTACTAGTCTACTACAAAGATAAGAAACCATGTAGGGTTGTGAGTTGTGGGCCTTGTGGCTCAACAACTGTTGGGTTGTGGGCCTTGTGGCTTAAAATTAAGTGTAGGCCTTCTGTCTTGTAGCTCTAGTTCTATAATTAGTAAGAAAAGTACTCGAACAACCTTGACCTTCAGAGAGCAAATTAGTTTCTTGCAGAGCAGTTCACCTAATGAAGCCCTATGTCATTTCTCATGTATGTAGGATAGTTTTAAGTCTTTTTAGAATGCATGTGATGATCACAATTTAGAGAGAGAACCTGTGAGTTTTGGGTATTTCATTGCCCTTGAAAGTAGAGCATGTGACTCTGTGAGCTACTTTTGGGTATTTCATTGCCTGTGAAAATAGTTCTAGTTTTGAACTACGTTAATTTTGGTGTTTTGTGTTTGTGACTTTGTTTATTTTCTCGTTTATTTTCTAATTTCTTGCAAAATTTGTGGGCTAGGGAATTTGATGTGAGAAGTTACCTGACTGTTGAGAGAAAGTTTGGGCTAGAGAGTTTGAGCTTCTCCACCCATTTTCAATTAGTTTTGGGTTGAATATTTCAAATTCTTTCATGGTTAAAGCATGTCACATGCATGAGACATGCTTTTACGCACTCAATGAGTTGTACACGTGTTTGACTTGAGTGACGCGACAATCAACATTCATGTAGATTATGTAACTTAATATGACACCATTTAATTGGTCTCATTCCATAACGTAGTTCCAATGGTAAATTTTTAACTCTTCTTCAAGGATCACTACTACAAAATAGCTAATAGAGGGCGATTGTTAAATGTCCTCTATGGTAGTAACCTCTATTTTCCTTATTTCAGAGAATGCTTTTTGGCGTCCTTTAAAAGCTAAAAAAGTGTCCTCTTTAAACTATTAGAAAACCAAAATGACACACATCATGCAATACAATATTATCTAGAAACACTAAAATCATCAAGATGATAATCAAATAGCTAAATAATTTTCAAATTGGATGATTATTTACAATGATGACCCTTTAATCCCCAAAGTGAGACATAAAAATGAACGGTTCATGTTATGAAATTACATTGCGGGATAGTCCTCAAAAAAATGAATGATAAGTTCCATACCAATGCCAATTAAGTTACATACCAGTTTGGTCTTGAAAATTCTCGTACCAATGTCAATTAACAAAGCTTTTTTGCTGTTGATAGGTCTTGCCGCTGATGAAGAACCTCACATTCAACATAATATGCTCTCTGCTTTTTGGTGTTGAACAAGGAACTCGCAGACAGGAACTCATGGAGTGTTTCCAACAAATGATGGCCGGAATCTTGTCAGCCCCGGTTAACTTGCCCTTCACACGCTACAACCGCAGTCTCAAGGCAAGCAAGAAGGTCCAAAGCATGATTAAGGAACTCATCCACGAAGAGAGGGTGGAGCTTGAGCAAAAAAATGCTTCTCCACTCCAAGACCTTATCACTTGCTTGCTTAGCATCCGAAATGCTGACAATGAAGAAGAATTAACCGAAACCGAGATCTTGCACAATGTCATAATAGTCACGGTAGCAGGACACGAAACTTCAGCTGCGGTGGTCACTTTTCTTTTGCAGCTTCCTCCTAATGAACCTGATGTTTATGCACATGTTCTTCAAGGTATGCAATGTTATCCTCTTATATATCTAGCAAAATTCTACACGACGCTTTAATACACACGAACCTGATGATTTCTGCTCATGAGCATTCGACTAACAAAAACAAGATTTTGGAATTTCTTGCCTAAAAGGGACTGATCTATGCAATGTGATTGATGCTTAATTGCTTACAGAACAAGAAGAAATAGCTAGAAGTAAATCCTCATCAGGAGATCAATTTCTGACATGGGAAGACCTTGCCAAGATGAAGTACACATGGAGAGTTGCAATGGAAACTCTGAGGGTGACTCCTCCTATCTGTTCTAGTTTTCGGCAAGCTTTGAAAGATATTCAGTATGATGTATTCCTCATCCCTAAAGGATGGCAAGTAAGTTCAAATTTGCTAACATCCCTAATAGAATTCTCATTCTCATTCTCTTGTAAAATCCTAACATCGATCCAATAATATTGGTAGATATTTTGGGCCATCCCTATGACACACATAGATGATAGCTTATTCCCAGAGGCATCAAAGTTTGATCCAAGTAGGTTTGAGAACCAATTAAGCATCAATTCCACCCTACAGCTATGTTCCATTTGGAGGAGGACCTCGGATATGTCCAGGATATGAGTTTGCCAAGACCGAAATCCTTGTTGCAATCCATTACATGGTGACTCAGTTCACATGGAAGCTATGTGCAGACAACCGTTTCCGTAGGGATCCCATGCCAGTACCTACTCAAGGACTTCCCATGCAAATCATGCCAAGGAAACCATTGTACATATTGAGATATGCATCTTTTAGTTTTATCAACTTAAATAGTTGTCATAGCCAAAATAAATTAACTTGAATTGTATCATAATTTGGAATGAGGATCTCTATTTCTCTCTTATCTATCTCCTCTTCTCTCTTTCCTCAAGATTGAAATCTCAGCCGTTTAATTTTATTTAAACAACTAACATGCTGCCAATGAGCATTTGGTTTAATGAATGATACGCAATCTCTCTTCAATCAAAAGAAAACACAACTAGCTATTGGTCTAGAAATAGTTCTCTTAACAAAATTTTTAAACATAATTTTAATTAATATTTTCTATTAAGAAAATGTTGCCTACCCTTCTTTTCTGGACTAAAACTCTACATTTAAGGAAAATAAACCTAGTATATAAGAGACCTACCACACAGTCAAGAACCTAATCAAGAAAAATAAACTGTTGGATTTTGTGTGATTGAGAAGAAAAACTTACATATAATGGGTGTTTACATCTACTCATTCACAACATGTCCTTACATATTAGTCATATAGTTGTATACACCTTTTACATGTAAGTTTTTCTCTTATGTGAATGAAGCTTGAGCCACCCAAGTTGAATCTTTCCAACTCCTGCCAAAGCTTCACTCCTTTCAAAGAGAGTGATGCTCTCTTTTCAATGGAACAAGAGAGCACACATTACTATTGAACAAGAGTCAACTTTATCCCGCTATATATTATTTGTTTTCTATTGTAAATACATTATTAAGTGTGGTTATTCATGTAATTAGTTGTAGGGGCATACTAGTAAATGTTTAAAACTCTAAAAAACCCTACCTCTATATAAGAATGTTTATAAGATGAATGAAATAGATAAGATCATATTCTATCTACCTCTCTTTTCCACAAACCCTATTTCCACATATTTTTACAACATTTTCTTTATTATTCATACCTGGGACCATCTCGAGTTGCTGACAACCGACAAAACGGTCAAGTGATGACAATATTATTTCATTTTAATATTATTCATCTTCATAATTTAGGATCAAGTGATGACAAGTTGACAACATCATGTCTCTTTCATACATCAAACTAACCTTAATTTTGCTGCCTGATTAAACAAAAGAAACAATGAGTGAATAATTCAAGAGAACTTGGGCCACCTTATATATTACGGTATTACCCATTTGTTTTGTCTTATATTTTGTCAAATGTGTACATGCAAAAGGCCAAAACCATGATGTATTATGGTTTTAACTACTACTTAGTATATATATTACAATTTGCAGTCATTAGCAGGACTCAGGAGTATCAATGCACTGTACAAGTCGGTAATAATTGCATAATTTTGTTAAAAGGATTCCCTCTAAACAAGAAGTTAAGAGGGGTTAACCTTTTGAATTATTAGATATGAAGTGTGTGCCGGTTGCATTCATAGATTTATAATTCTTATATTTGTAACACATGATCAAAATTGAAAAAAATAAAAACAAGTATAATGGAGAATTCAAATCTTAGCTTTTCAAGTTAAATGGAATATTTGTCCTATAGGTAATATGAGATACCCTCCCAGAAGCCAACAAAACCATATTTAGCTTACGAGTTAATTACACTTACACCCCCTGAGGTTTATCGTCTTTTCACATACACCCCCTGGGGTTTCAATAATTACACATACACCCCCTGAGGTTTCAAAACTGTTGCATATAACCCCCTATAGTGAGACAAAAAATGATGAGAAATTATGCAAAAAGGCATACTAAGGGATAAAATGACCTAATAAGATTACTCAAGGTGTAAGGTTCAACCTCAATACAAATATTTTCTTTTTTGTTTATTTATTTTTTTCTCTTGTAGGGGGTTATATGCAATAGTTTTGAAACCTCAGGGGGTGTATGTGTAATTATTGAAATCCCAGGGAATGTATGTGAAAAGACGATAAACCTCAGGGGGTGTAAGTGTAATTAACTCTTTAGCTTCCTTTACTAGAGCTACTCTCTTCTTCCCCATTTATATTGATTTCAATCTCTTCAATCCATCTTCATCAGGAAACTCCTGCTCACTCACTCTCTTCATCAAAGGCCTCACAAATCATGGATACCCTTCTTCTCGCAATTCTCCTCTTCTTCATCCCCATCTTCTTTCTCCTTACAAGAAGAAAAAAGCAGTCAAAAAGGCTTCCTCCAGGTTCATTGGGACTGCCCATAATAGGCCACAGCCTCGGTCTTCTCCGAGCTATGCGTGCCAACACTGCAGAACAATGGCTTGAAAAGAGAATCAGAAAGTATGGTCCAGTTTCTAAGCTAGGTCTCTTTGGCAAACCAACGGTCTTCATTCATGGACAGGCTGCAAACAAGTTAATATTCACCAGTGATAGCAACACCATTGGTAGCCAACAAACTGAGGCTAGTCGTATAATTGTTGGAGACCGGAATATATTGGAGCTGAATGGAAACGATCACAAGCGTGTCCGAAATGCTCTGATGATGTTCTTGAAGCCTGAGTCACTGAAGCAATATGTGGGGAAAATGGACCAAGAAATCAGGAAGCACCTTGAGATGCATTGGCATGGCAAGCAACAAGTAACAGTAAGTCAACACAATAAAAAACTTTTCAAATGTAGAGATAGATAGTTAGTGTGTGTGTGTTGAAATGCCAAGAGTGTGTGCGTGTGTGTGTGTGTGTTGAAAACCTCCCTGCGATTTCAGAACTTGTCCAACAATATTTCTGTATGCACCTGCTTTTCTTTTGTAATCTTTAAAAAAATGGTAAACTCAAGAAAACTTATACAATTCAATGTCAATTAACAAAGTTTTTCTATTGATGATAGGTGTTGCCCCAGATGAAGAAACTCCTATTCAACATAATATGCTCTCTGCTTTTTGGGATTGAACCAGGATCTCGCAGAGACGAATTGGTGAGGTGTTTCCAACTAATGATAGAAGGAATGTGGTCTGTCCCAATTAACTTTCCCTTCACGCCTTACAACCGCAGCCTCAAGGCAAGTAAGAGGGTTTCAAGCATGATTAGGGAAATTATATGCGAAAAGAGGGTGCAACTTGAGCAAAAAAAAGTTTCTCCAAACCAAGACCTTATCACTTGCATGCTTAGCATCCGAAATGCTGACAATGAAGTAGAAATAACTGAAAATGAGATCTTGCACAATGTTATGTTAGTCATGGTTGCAGGACATGACACTTCATCTATTCTCATTACTTTTCTTGTGAGGCTTCTAGCTACCGAACCTGCGGTTTATGCAGCCGTTCTTAAAGGTATGCCTAACCCCCCACCACCCCTCTATCTCACTCTCAACAAAATCAGGTTTGTGGTATATGTTCACAGCATTAGATAATGAAAAGCAGAATGTTAAATTTTCTTGCCTGAGAGGGACTGATACAATCATACAATGTAATTGATGCCTGTTGACTTGTGGTTTGCAGAACAGGAAGAAATAGCTAGAAGCAAATCAGGTGAGTTTCTGACATGGGAAGACCTTGCCAAGATGAAGTACACATGGAGAGTAGCACAGGAAACTATGAGGGTGGTTCCTCCTATCTTTGGTGGCTTCAGGAGGGCTTTGAGAGATATTGAGTTTGAAGGACACCTCATCCCTAAAGGGTGGCAAGTAAGTTCAAGTTTACCATAAGCATAAATTGATATAGCATCTCATTCTCTTCCAAAAATATAGAACTGATGAAAATCCTAACATCCCATGTTATTAGATCTTCTGGGCTACTCCTATGACCCACATGGATGATACCATATTCCCAGAGCCATCAAAGTTTGACCCGAGTAGGTTCGAGAACCAAGCCTCAGTTCCACCCTACAGCTACGTTCCATTTGGAGGGGGACCTCGAATATGTCCGGGATATGAGTTTGCCAGGATCAGCAACCTTGTTGAAATCCATTATATGGTAACTCAATTCACATGGAAGCTAAGTGCAGACAGTAATTTCAGTAGGGCTCCCATGCCAGTACCTACTAGAGGACTACCCATACAGATCACGCCAAGGAAACCATGTTAAATATTAAGTTGTTTTATCAAATTAAAGAGCTGTCATGCTTGTTTAGAAATGTTCCGGTAATGTTATCAATCGTAATTTATGAATTGTTTGAATTTTCAATCAAGCTTGTGGACAGATTGTAAAAACAGAGAGCATGTCTCAATGTAATAATTCTATAAACTATCCATGCATTTATTAAGCAATTAAATTCTAGGAGCTTCCTTCAGAAGTAGTCGTTACCCTTTTGCATTTATTAATCAATTTGGAATGAAACTGAAAAAAGGAAAAATACAGAACTCATTCTTGTAAGAGTCGGACATTCAAACCCTTTTGCATTACGAATCATATTCTTTTAATCATGTACATTGTACAACAATTGTAACATTGACCCTGCCTTCTATTTGCACCTGACTAATGAAAATATTTACAGCTTCGCCATCTTTCATAGTTCATACCTTCATATCCAACAATAGAATTAAACTAAAACCAAAAGAAACCGGTATGGTATCAACCATAGGTGTAACAAATCTGTGAGAGGAACCAATTGAAGACTAACAATTCTTGGTCCTGGAGTACTTGGGGGGCAGTGATGGGCACCTTTCATTCATATGGGGGTATGGTTCCATACTGTTGTATCCAGGTAATTCCATTCGATACTTCCCTTTAATCTGACAGAAAGGAAGCTTCACAGTGTCCCCATCATTGCACCACTTCGGCAGACGGCTTGAATTATTTTCAAAGAAGTTGAGCATGTAAGCATCTTTTATCTGCATTAATGGAAAATAAAGTTAATTAATACAAATCAATATATAACGTCCTTATAAAAAAACTTCATTCCAAAGGACCCAATAGGTTAAAGTTTAAATGGACAGCTACATTAACCTCAATAATCTGTTCACTTTTTTTTTTTTTTTTTGCAAATATTAGTATATATCACTTAAAAAAACATATAGCAATAATATTATAACAATTCATATGGAAGAGAGAAGAGGTCACTCATCATTGATCTTTTGGCTCCCTGGAACTAGTAACAATTCTGCCTTTTTTTAGACAGTGGATTTAATTTTGGAGATGATGCAAAAAGTGACCTGTTTATTCAGGCAAACAGATATTGAATTTTATTCTGGATAAGCTCACCGTAAATTCAGTGACTTGGATAGAGTTGGCAATTGGAACGAACAGTCCTGCCTCCTTATACATTTCAAGAATGAAGGCCACACATGATGTTGACTTCCCATCATTGTATAGCCAATCATCTTGTTCAGGAATTGTCAGCAGTTCATCAAAGGATGACCCACGCCTTTCAACTTCAACTAGAATATCAGGGAAACTAAGGTTCTGCAAGAAATACAAAGGGTACATCAGACACTGGAAAAGGATAAGGATGACACAATGAATTCCAAAAATCATCTTCACTAATTGCTTGATTTCCAACGAAAACTAAAAATCTTGACCAATTGATCTTTCTAACTGAAGGCATGCCCATTTATCATTTCCTCCTGAAATATGATGCCATGGGGGCTATAAAACATATTTGTCAAAGAGAGAGTTACACCGGACTCATGATATTAGCCACATTATTGCAATGCAAGGAAAAAGTTTCTCAACACCTGAGTTCCAAGTCGCTTGTTCAAGGCTTCGTTCCACATGTTAGCAGCATATGTAGGCTGTATTTGATTCCAAACTGTCATAACAGAAGCAACCTGCATAACCATAGAGCAAGCAATGAGGATACATAATCTTCTATTGACTGCATAACACTCACTAAATTCTCCGACACTAAATAATGCCAAAAGCAAAACTGAGGAGATTCGTTAAAAGATCATTCACTAATACAGTAGACCTAGCCTGGCAAAGAAATCTTTAATGCAGTTAAAATATAGTACCAGGTGAGCATCCAAAGGGGGTGGATAGTTCCCGTCTATAGTATCTATCCAGCTGAATATCATGTTATGATATCCATACGGTTGGCCTGCCATGCTCCTTGCATACTCCCAGGCAGCAGTCTCATTAAACTTTGCTCGCATATCAGGATGCAAGGGAAGCAATGCAATATGGGGATTGGAATCATCTTTATTCAGCTCAAAATCCCACCACTCATCCCATGGCAGCACAGCAATAATATCTTCTCCCTAGAATATGAAAGGAAAAAAGAACCACCTTAACATTAACCACAAATTATATTATATTATATTATATTATAATATACATATATACATATACATATACAAAGAGAGAGAGATTAATATTGTTTCATATTCATTGGTACCTAAGACCCATCCCATCCCGTTTCACCCCTGCCAATTGAACCATTGCGCAAGGGCAAAAATCTTAGTTACATCATTAGTAATCCTTATATATAATAATAATTTAAATTAGTACTCTTTGATTGACCTGGTAATGGTGCATGACTATATAGAATACTGGAAGAAAATAATAACATTTGAAAAAAAAAAAAAAAAAAAAAAAAAAAAGAAGAAGAAGAAGAAGAAGAAGAATAAAACTTATAACTACACAGAGTAGCAGTTGTAAATTTTTTTAAACGAATGCCATGAAAGTCACACACAAGCATTCATCAGAAACTGAACCTCCAAACCCTTATTCCTAAGGGGTAGAAGGTGCCACTAGGCCCAAAGGTAACACAGGTGTACAATAACATATAGTATTTTAGCAACTTTGTACCTGCTCATTTTCATGTCCTGATTCACCAACCCATAGCTTTCCTTCAGAATCCTTTAAACAAACAGCAGAATGACCAGCATAGGCTCCACTGACCCACTTCTCTAGAGTCTCAAATCCACCCCACCGCCCCCGAATCTTAGATATTGCAAGGAAATCTCCAGAGTGAATATCATCGATGCTAATATTTGTTACCCAAGGTTGAGGACGCTGATCAAAAGAAGCACCCATGTGCTTCTTTAGAAACCCGATATTGGAGTTCTCACCCCATCCAGTATTTGTAAACAAGGGAAAGACATCCCACAGTGCTTGAAGGGTGCCTAACATACCTGCTTGCATGAGGAAAATAGAAACTCCCCTGTTTTTGACCTGATTTGGTAACATTAAAGACCAGATTAAACCCAAAATTTTATTTCAAACCAAATTAGAATATCAAGTAATTTCTTAATACTAGATAGTGGAAGCTTACATATTCAAACTCAGCTTTTCCTTGCCACTCTTTAAACTCAAGTGTATGCTCCCGGGACAGAAAATAGTAATCCCATGTGACAGTGTACGGAGTTGCAAAGACATAAATGTCCATACATGTCCAACTATGAGGCTTGCTAACCTGGATACAAACGCAGCTTCAATTTTTAACCATTATAATACAAGCATGAAAACTCTGATAAATGGCCTAGATTTTCTAAGCATAAGAATTCAGTATTTCATGAAAATCTAAGATTCTTCAAAGCCTAAATTAGGTACTTTCCTTCCCATCGGAAGCAAACCATCATAAGAAGTTCAAAAGCAGAAATACTACATAAGTCACACCTATAGTATATTCACATACCCGATACCTAAATGTTCTACAAAATTAACTCACAAAGCCAAATGAATATGTTTTGGATCTATAACTCACAGAACAATCAAAAGAGACCCGAGAGAGGCTCTAACCGAAAATGTAGCTAAAACCTTAATATCCAGCATCCAATACTCTGACACTCTAAAATATCCAATTAGCTTACCAATTGAACCACCGAACCTAGAGAAAACCAACAGCAGTAAACCCACAAGCCTAAATTCCCACTGTACAGTCAACAACTACAGTACCCCCAAAACCCAATACTCCAAATTCCTATTACATCACATAGAATCAAACAAAAACCCCAAAACAAAAATTACAAAAAAGAAGACAAATTTTCTTGAAATAAAGAAAGAATCGAGCATCCAGATAACCAAAACTTAATATTTCCACAATCCCGGCTAAAGTTGAAAGAAATGAAGCAGGAAAATATATAAAGAAAGTTCCAAGTTCAAGAAAGTTCGATACCCAGATCCTCAAACTCCAAATTTCCACAAACCCAACTCAAAATGAAAGAAAAAAAACCAAAAAAATTTCAGGACATTGCATACCTTGATATGAAGAGTTCCGCCACCAAATTCGCTGCCACTCTTGTTGTGGAACTCCATCCAAGCCGTGTTCTCGTAAAAGCACGCACCTTTCCACAGCAAGCTGTTGTTGGTGGACGAAGCCGAACCTACGAAAGTGGGCAAGAGATCGACTGCGCCGTGCAGAGAATTGAGGATTGGCCACGAAACCTGTCTGGGCAAGAGAGGAAGCATGTCCCGGGGGTGAAATGGTAATTTCAAGGAATGTGCAAAGAGCGTAGTGAGGATGATGATGCTACTAAAGGCTGCGAAGAGTAGAGAGGGAGAAGAAGCCATGGCTCTGCTGCTCTCTCTGTGTCTGTGAGAGAGAGGGGGATGTCGTTCTCTGTTGTATCCCTCAGCGTTGAACCCGTTTCCTTAGAGAGTGAGAGAAAGAAACGTTCTTTTAACATTAGGAGAAATGGAGAATCAGAATAAGAGGAAATTACAAATTTGGTCCACTTATTTTATACCTAGTTCAATTTTGGTCCACGATCTTTTTTAAGTTCTGTTTTGGTCCACTAATTGTTTCATTTGTTCAATAAAGGTCCAGATTTGTGACTTTAAATCTTTTGGGTTGTGTTTTCTTCAATTATAATTGAAGTATAAGTTATATTTCATCATTTCTTAGTCATAAAAACAAATTTGGAGTATTATAATCTAAGAGAATTGAGATTTGGTGAAATTTGAAAAATTGGCAGTTTTGGGTACCCTACTTTAGGGTCAATTATCTTGAGTTTTAGAACTCCAATTTGAATGATCTTTATATGGTTGTAAAGAAGAAATGCATAGCTTTAAAACAAGTATATATTTGCTGAATTTGGGTGAGATTTGATAGGGTAAAAAGCAGGCCAAATTTGAGAAAACAAATCTGGACCTTTATTGAACAAGTGAAACAATTAATGGACCAAAACAGAACTTGAAAAAAATTGTGGACCAAAATTGAACTAGGTATAAAATAACTGGACTAAATCTGTAATTTCCTCATCAGAATAAATACTAAAGTTCAAACGACTTTTTATAATCACAATTCCCAACAACTTTTTTCGTTTTTTCTTTTTCCCTCGTTTTTTTTTTGTCGCTCTTTTTTTGGGAGGTGAAAGTGATAAATTTTGTGTTATCGAGATTCAGATAATAAATAAGAATCGGACAAAATCACAAAAATAAACAATAAATAATGATATAAATCTCAAATCCGATAAACATAGAAAAAACATAAATAATGCCAGTACTTTCTCTTTTTAGAACAGTATTTTACAAGCTAACAAAAAACCATGTTAAAACACATAAAACTAGAAACTAGAAAGTTGGGACCTAGATCCTCTACCAGGATTTTCTCTACCAGACCATACCAGACTTTAAATCTCAATCGTTCAAAATTATTTAATGGCTTAGATCATGCCACATCACATGTGCTTAATGAATGGTTATTTTGCTTAGACCAAGACACAGTAAAAGGACACCCTACCGTCTTCATCTTTTAAGACCATTATGACTAATGAAAAAAGAAGTCTCCTTCTTTGAGGAAAAAACATACAATCGCTTTCTTCCAATTTTTTCACAGAGCACAGCCACAACCACTGAACCACATTAGCTCTTCCAAAAGTGGTGGATTTTGAAGCCAAACGCCGCCATTTACCAACTCCAATCTCTGAGCACCTACCTCCGCGCATCACCGCTAGTTCCATTAGTATGGAAGATGTTGATCTACAAGTTCTCAGCGTCACCATAGTCACTCGACGCCGATAAGATTCCGTATAGGGATGGCAAAAATCCCCGCGGGGGCGAATCCCCGCGGGGACCCGATCCGATTAAAACACTAATGGGGGAGATAAATGGGGCCGGGTTCGGATTCGGGGATTTAGGCGGGGACCCGAGTCGGGGGCGGGGCGGGTATGGTTTTGGCTCCCCCGACCCCGAACCCGCCCCGTTTACACCAAATATATATTATTAAAATTTTAGTGTTAAAAGTGTCATGTAGGAGAATCGAACTTGGCACCTCAAGTTTTCTCCCACAGCTCCTTACCATCAGACCAACAAGTTCTTATGATTTTACTCTTCCAATTTATATATTTATACACAATTTAGATAATAAAACCCTAAACCCTAAACCCTAAACCCTAAACCCTAAACCCTATACCCTAAACCCTAAACCCTAAACCCTATACCCTATACCCTATACCCTATACCCTATACCCTATACCCTAAACCCTATACCCTATACCCTATACCATATACCCTACCATATACCATATACCCTAAACCATATACTCTATACCCTAAACCCTAAACCTTATACCCTATACCCTATATCCTAAACCCTACACCCTAAAAGCCTAAACTCCATAAAGCCTAAAACCTAAACTTATTATTTCAATCTAGATAATAAAACCCTAAACCCTAAACCTTATACCCTATACCATATATTCTAAACCCTATACCCTAAACCTATACCCTATACCATATATTCTAAACCCTATACCCTAAAAGCCTAAACCCCATACAGCCTAAACCCTAAACTTATTATTCCAATCTAGATAATAAAACTCTAAACCCTATACCCTATACCCTAAAAGCCTAAACCCCATAAACCCTAAACCCTAAACTTATTAATCCTAAACCCTATATTTATACACAATTTAGATAATAAAATTAATAACCCAAACCCTAAACCCTAACCTTATTCTTCCAATTTATATATTTATACATAATTTAGATCATAAAATTAATAACCTAAACCCTAAGCTTTATATAAATGAAAAAACATATATTTGTTAAATTATTTTTTAAGTAAATTAACAAATATATATGTTTAGGGTATTAATATGTATTTTTGTTAAATGTATTAACATATATAAATGTATGTTTGTTAAATTATATATTTATATATATGTTTTAAAACCCCAATTCCCAAACATCCAAACCCCAATACACCAAACCCTAAACAAAAAAACAAAAAAAACACTGTGATCTATCTAATCTCTCAGACCCTCACTCTCAGTCTCTACTCTCTAACTCTCTATCTCTCTCAGTCACTGCGTCTCTCTCGCAGTCGCGCCGCCCTCTCGCCAAGTCGCCACCATCTCGCCAGTCGCCACCATCTCGCCAGTCTCCACCATCGAGCCGCTCGTCTCGCACTCTCGCCAGTCGTCCCTCTGTCTCGCACTCTCTGTCTCGCCCTCTCTGTCTCGCACTCTCTGTCTCGCCCTCTCTGTCTCGCCCTCTCGCCACCATCTCTGTCTCGCCGCTCTCTCGCCACCATCTCGCCCCTCTGTCTCGCAACCCCAAGTCTCGCCAGTCGCCTCTCTGTCTCGCCCTCTCGCCGTCGCCGTTTGCCGTCCTCTCTCTGCGATCTCCTTCTCTGGTCGCCGTCGCCGTTTGCCACTCGCCATCCTCTCTCTGCGATCTCCTTCTCTGGTCGCCGTCGCCGTTTGCCACTCGCCATCCTCTCTCTGCGATCTCTCTTAACATAGGTGGGGGATTCGGGGCGGGTTCGGGGAAGCCACTCCCCGGCGGGGTCGGGGACGGGGAATCCCCGTTTACATAGTCGGGGATTTGGGGCGGATTCGGGGATTCAAAAAATTTCGGGGGCGGGGGATGGGGGTGGCACCCCCGGCCCCGCCCCGCCCCGTTGCCATCCCTAATTCCGTATGCGCCGCTGAAAATGATCTAGAAAACTTTTATTTACTTTGAATGCTCCATAAAACAGAAAATTTTTATGTACTCTGAAAATCTTTTGATCTTTCCTTTGTTTTTTTTCTGGATATTTTCTTTTTAAGGTTTGATAATAAATAAGCTTTAAAAGAGTTGCATAATTTATTGGTTATCTAGTTGTTAATCAGTGGTCTTTGTGGTCTTGGTTTAGTTTTTGGAGTGACGTACTTTTGCATCTGTTTGTTTACTGAGAAAATGGAGGAAAAAAAATTGATTCCAGTATGGTATTTTAGGATTTGGGGAAATGGGGGTCCGGCGGTGACGCTGCGGGTGCTCGGTAATCAGAAATTGGAGAACGGTGGCGTATGGCTTCAAAACCCACCATTGGAAGTGCTCATGTGACTCTGGCTGTGGCAATGGCTGTGCAAAATTTGGATGGGACTTCTCTTTCTGTGTAAAAATTTGGGGAAGAAGACTTTATCTTTTCCGTAAAGGAAAGAGGCACAGCAGAAGACATAAGATAATATCTCTTTTTACTGTGTCTTGGTCTAAGCAAAATAACCCTTCATTAAGCACATGTGATGTGGCATGATCTAAGCCATTAAATAATTTTGAACGATTGAGATTTAAAGTCTGGTATGGTCTGGTAGAGAAAATCCTGGTAGAGGATCCAGGTCCAGAAAGTTGAACATATTAGATATGGATATGCATTGTGAATTTAGACAACAAGAGGCATGAAAGAACTCATGAGACTAAAGCGGATCCACCCACAGATAATTTGATAGATTCACAAAAATAACACGCAAAGAGAGTTGTCCTCTACTATCCAATTGGTTGGTTATATGCACCTCAACGCAACTGGTCGCTTTTCATGCAATATTTTGGAGCATCAATGGCTTGGCCATGGTAAATTCATCCATTTCTTTGGCTAAGTTGACGACCCTAGAGTTCATCTATGCTATAGATTGTATACAAATAGATTTAACGATTTATAAATTTGTATTCTAATATAAACATTTGAAGTTAAAAATATTTTGTATTTATATATGATTACGTGATTGTACTTTATAAGAATTCTTATAAAGATATACCTTTGACAAAGAATTCATTTGAATGGATGGCCTATAGAGGATCTAGCTTTTTTTATGCTTCAAGGACTTGAATATTCCTCAATTGCGGAGTGTGTCATTATCATTACTTGTAGTCCTGTAATTTACAAGAACTTCTCTCATGAAAATGTAATTCCACCACTCTTTTGTTTGCACTCATTCCTTCGATCAAACCAATCCAACGGCTTAAATGATAACACCTTATTTCCATATACTGACCATCTCAAGTGAGACTTTTATTTCCTCTATTTTCATACAAAATACTATCTACTAGATTGTCAAATAAAGAATTTTTTTTTTTTTTTGTTACATTGGAAAGAATCGAATTTTGAACTTAACCTAATTATAACACTTATTTCATCCATTTTCACCACTTGAGTTAATCCCAAGAACTTCGGAAAATATTTTCTTTGTTAAAGCATTCTGAATCTAATATGTTACATTATCAAACTATTAATCTACACTATAAATTATGTAAATTCTTTAATAGATGCATAGTTTAAATTGATAATTTAACAATATAATATGTCTAAATCATTTTGATCACTATCTAACAAGCGAGCATTAGCATTAGGCATTAGTGTCAAAGAAAAATCATCAATCTTATTTTGAGTTCTTTATATTAGAGTGGGTGACTTTTTTGTGAAAAGCTCACAAAGTCAGAGATCACAAGGCAATTGAGGATTTCAGAACCCCACGCATCCCCTATGCCCACCACAACATTGCCTCTCTCCCTTTCTCACTTCCTCACCACAAAGCCAAGTTCCTGGCCACATCCCCTATGAGGCTATGACCTTTGTTTCTAGCCACTACTCCAAATGTCACCAATTCGCCATATATATATATATATATATATATATATTGCCTCCAATTAGTCTCTTATATTGGTTTCTCAACTTTCTCTTTTAACACCCTCCAATGTCTATCTTAACCCAAACCAAGTTCCGCCCAAGTCCCCAACATCATGTTCATACATGCTACACCCCAATCCTCCGCACAACTCTGCATTGCTCAGCCACCACCAGCACCAAGCCCAACCCCAACCAAGAAAAGCTTGTTCTCGAGCCGCGGCTGCAGCGGCTCGAACCTCGCCCCACCCGACTCACGGACAGCACCCGTCCTCCCCTGCTCAATGACCCAAGTTTGCTATCAACATGGTCTCACCGTGCATGGGTGGCAAGTGGGTGCACCACTGTGCTTGTTTCTCTAGCAAGGTCCATAGTAGGTGCAGCCCATTCACACATATGGGTCGAGCCCATTTTGGCAGGCTTAGTTGGGTATGTGTTGGCTGACCTTGGGTCCGGAGTTTACCATTGGAGCATTGACAACTATGGTGGTGCCTCAACTCCAATATTTGGTGCCCAAATAGAGGCATTTCAAGGTCACCACAAGTGGCCTTGGACAATCACTAGGCGCCAATTTGCTAACAATTTACATGCCCTTGCTCGAGTTGTGACATTCATAGTGCTTCCCATAGACCTTGTTTATGATGACCCAGTTGTTCATGGGTTTGTTGCTGTGTGCTCAGGTTCCATTATGTTTAGCCAACAGTTTCATGCTTGGGCTCATGGCACAAAGAGCCGCCTACCGCCGTTGGTGGTGGCATTGCAAGATTTGGGCATACTGGTATCCCGGTCGCAACATTCGGCGCACCACCGGCAACCTTACAACAACAATTACTGCATAGTGAGTGGAGTTTGGAATGAGTTTTTGGATAAGCAGAAGGTTTTTGAGGCATTGGAGATGATCTTGTTTTTTAAGCAAGGGGTGAGACCCAGGTCTTGGAGTGAGCCTAGCTCTGACTGGACTGAAGAGACTGAAACTGAGACTGCTTCTCAATTTACAGCCCAATGAACCTTCTTTTGCTTCTAATTACCCTTTTCTTCTGTGTATTTTTCTTGCCAGAATGCTGGTTCATAGATTTGTTTGCTCACTGAATAATGTATACTGTAAGATTTCTTTCAAGAGATTAGGTGGTATTTGTATGTGTATATGATCATCAGCTCTTGTATTCAGGGGCTTGAACTTAATATTTCTTTCAAACTAGTTCAACATCATGCTCCAACGGAAAAGAAGAAAAATAACTTTTGTGTTCCATTTGATTGCGGAGCGTCATGTTCTTCCAATATACTTTATTCATCAATAAAAACTATTTGCATCACTTCATACCTTTACAGACCACATTGTTAATCACATCTTGTATAGAGGTGGGACCTACTTGTATGAGAGAGAGAGAGAGAGAGAGAGAGAGAGAAGTAGCATGGATTAATCCCTGCAAATGTCTCCTTTATAACTTTTAAGATGAAAATATGAAATACACTGTCCATCAGCAGTCTGTTGGACCAACTAGTATTACAAAAGGAAATCACAAAGAAATCGGTCATCTTTGAGTATGCAGATATAACCCTTCTGAACTCCATTATATTGAGAAATCTCATGCTTGTTAAGTATCAGCTCCTACTGGAGTGGGGATGGAAGATACACAAGGAAACCAATACCGGCGTATACCATCTTTGTGGCCATCATCAATCATTGCTAGACCCTCCTGAGACAGGCAATGGTTTTTTAATCCCCGGGAATCCTACTATGCATATAATGGACTAAAAAGAAATAGAGAGTAAATGTAATAAACTTACTTCTAGTAAAGTGTCCAAGGTATCAATTGCACGGCCAGAGGTCCATGATAATCGTCTCTCTACCTCTTCAACAGTCACAAAGCCTTGAGCCTAAGAGAAAAGAAGTGGAACTTAACTGTAACTAATCATTCTAGATGATCAAGAGCAAATAAATTTACTCAAATGTGTATTCCAGGTAAATTAGGAGGAAGATGAAACAAAAAAATTGGAACCTGGGCTAGCTCTAAAATTTCATTGTGGTCTTTGTTCAACTCAGTTGGAACAGAACGAACAAGCTTTCTCTTTCCAACAGAAATCACCTCAAAACCATTACCCAGTACCTGGAATCAAGCAACAGATGTTAGTATAATGCATCACTTAGCCAATGATCATACTACTGCAGAGATATGAGATCAAAAAGTAACAAATCATAAATTTTTTGTCACAAATCATGCTTACAATGTTGTAACGAGTAATAAATACAGAGATTTCACTAGCATGAGATCAAAAGGTACATCTACTACTACTCATCAACAATGATAACATCATAAGTTCATAACAACTAAACTTAATCTGCCTTTCAGAAATCACTGGGCTAATAGGCATACTAGCAAAAGTCTGTTACTGTGATAAAAAATTGGCATGAATTCAAGCACTTACGCCAAGTCACCCAACATCCAGGAGGTCAACCCCTTCTAGAAAGACATTAGGAACTTGTACAGGTAATACATGGACAAGCTAATACATACCTTCAGCTTACTTATAGCACGCAGGCAATCATCCTCAGAAACAGCTTCACGATCACTCTTTCGCCTCTGACGAAGCAGATTGCAGAGTTCCTGAAGGTAGATCAAACCTCCATTGTGGGGTCTTGTTGCCAAGCAGATGTCAACAATTTGCACTCCTGTCTAACCAAGGACCTCCATTTTAGTATATATATATATATATAATATGGATATATTACTTTTGCATCAATAAATATAAATCCGGCTCTTCTATAAAATATTGCATACTAATTTTGCAGTTTAACCTCGGCCTGGAACATATATATATATATATATATATATATATACACACACATATATCATGCAAACTAGCTTCGCAACAACCATACTAATATCCAATCTTGCAGATATGCAAAGAGATTAAGAAAATGGTACCAACCAAGTTCATAGTAGAAGTCACCAATCCCCAAGAGCTCTGCCCAGAAACCCTTATTGGAGGCCAAAGGATCTACTCCAACCTTAGTGCACATTTCATGGAATTGTGATCTGAAAGCAGGATTCTTGCGAATGTCATTCTGTAAAATCCATATCATCAGTCAGAGCAAATTGATTCCAATCAAAAAATTTAAACAAATTTGCTACTCAAAATGATTGAAAAGGAAATGGGACCTTGTGCTTGCGAGCGAAATCTTCCAACTGGGTTCGAAAAGTGTCGAGCTGTTCCTTCATGAGATCGGTTCTAATCTTGGCCACATTCTCGCCCAGCAACCGATACTGGTCCTGAAAAAACCAGCATACTTGTTTAATTGTATGCCACTGATTAGTAACATTAAAATCAATGGTGGAGAAGAAGAAACAAACACACAGACCCTAGCAGCAGCAGCTGTCTGCAAGCCACCAATCCCAGGTCTCCTCCTCATTCTCTCGCTCCTCTTCTACGACCCACTTCAATGGAGTTGAAGAAATGGAAGCTATGGAAAGATTGCTAATAATGTGAGCAAGGTTTCAGATTGTTTAACAGAACTTCATTGCCTAAGTATCAAATCAAAGTAACAATCAGAAAGAGACTCAACCTCTACCAAGTTTTAACAGTTCATAGCTATCAACAACTCAATCAATCAAAGCAACCAAATTAGATATAAAAAAGCCAGAAGCAAACAAAAAAAAAAAAAAAACTCCAGAAAACCAAAGCCCTTAACGAAATCTTCCATTAACAGCATACCCATAAATCGAAGCCTCTATGCACCGTCTTCTTTGCGGAATTGATGGACAGCATCGGCACCACCGTCTTCCAATCTCACACCCACCTATCTTCAAGAGAGAGAGTCTTTCACTTCTGCTGAGAATATTCAACATAGAAGGGGAGAAAGAGTGATATTTCGGTAATTAGATTATAAGTATCATAAAATGAGCATTGTATGTCAACAATCAGAGTGGCGCAGCGGAAGCGTGGTGGGCCCATAACCCACAGGTCCCAGGATCGAAACCTGGCTCTGATAACTACGATTAAATTTTTTCATTCACATTTTTCATTCTTGGTTTGAGCAATTGAGCATAGGCATCGAATTTTGGGCTAATGGACTCTGGCAGGTACCGTTTGGTCTTTGGCCCATTTCAATTCTAAACGTTTCTGCCGCTGATTTTTTTTATTTTTATTTTTTGGCCAGATGCCAATGTGGCAAGCAAGTGTCTTTTTTCTTTGACTTATTTTATTAAGAAAAGAAACAATTACTAAGTGACCTCACAATCCAAACCTCAAAGCTCAAAATTGACACCCAAATATCAAATTTTAAGCTTCAATATTGTTTTGAACCATTTAACTTACCATATTTGTACAATTGTACACAAGATCATTAATTTTTTTTTATTGCTAGGTAAAAGAAATTACAACTCAAAGTCACGAGGATAACCAAGACCTAATTGATCAAAATAAAGGGTGGAAAGAGCACCAAACGGAAGAGAATGTACCCAGGTGTGATCAAGAGAGGATGGAGGATGCCAGCTTCAGCAAGCGCATCAGCAACAAGATTCGCTTCATTTCATGCCAAACATGGCAAAAAGAGACGGAGGTAAAGGAGGAGGAAGCCAGGTGATGGATATCGTGAAGAGCACAAGATCATTCGTTGAGATTTTCCAAATACTTTTGTTCTTTTAAGTTTTTTTTATTGAACTTGAGACATCTCCAAAAAATTCTCTTCTTTTAAGCTTTGAGTTGTCAAATTTTTACTAAACTAACTTTTCTTTTTTTAAGCTTCACATCACAACTCAAACGGTCAAACCTCAAAAACTCAAAATTGAAAAAAAAAAAAAAATTAACAGCTGAAGGCAACTAAAATTGCTACAATCTTAGAGCTAGGAGAGAGTGAACCAAATCAGTGGAAAAATTAGCACTTAAAAATGTATTGAAACTTATCTTCCTAAGACCATTCACAGTGGTGAGTGACATATGGGTTTGCAACTTTTGTAATGACCCGAAAAATTGAGTGGGTAGCCATTTTAGTGCAATAGGTGAGTATTATGCATGAGTTTGGGTGAGGGCCATTTGGGCTGAGTGTAATGGAAGGTGGGTCCCACCCAAGTGGGAAGAGAGCAGAGAGAGGTAGGCCATTAGTGGGAGTAGTTGGGGCCGTGCGTCAGAAGGGAGAACGCCCACTGTGGAAGGCCTAGAGATTCTCAAGTGGTTAGTTGACCTCTTTTTTTTTTTTTTTTTTTTTTTTTTGTGAATTTGTCATTCCCATCGTGGGGAAAAGTCTATGATTTTTGTTAGAAGGTAGGTGAGAGAGTCCTTCAAAAGTGGGGAAAAGTCCATGATTTTTGTTAGAAGGTAGGTGAGAGAGTCCTTCAAAAGGGAGGAAGCAAGCTTTCCTGAACTGAGGTCTTTTGAGACCTCTGTTGTGCATTTGATTTTGGCTTTAGGAAGATTTGGGCATTGTTGGCCATCCATAACTATTCTTCACTATATCATATAGTCTATATGTATCTATTAGACACATTAGTGTGGGAAATAGTTTGTATGGCCACATTTCACTTACTCTTTAAAATGACTTTCTTTTAAAATAATTAATCGTTATTAGTTTAGTAGTATTTCTCTCTCAAGTATTAAGAGAGACATAAGTTTAAATTCTCCTTTCCCAGATAAAAAAATAATTATATATTATTCTTTGTTGAAGTTGAGGTGTGATGGTAGAGCTTAGTTATCTCCATTGGCATTAGTAGATACCTAGATGGCAAAAGGAATCCATGCCCTGTTATTTGGTTTCTTAATTCAAAATTGAATAAAGATAACAATCAAATATCTGTTTAGTTTTTGAAAAATATCATTTAAATAAAAAATGCTGACGTGTATATATCATTTAAATCAGAAATGCTGACATGTATTAGATTTTTTGATGTAGTAATCAGAAAAAGGATCTTAGTCTATATTAAAAGAATTTTTTTATAAATTTTAAAACACCTCTGTCCTCTACATAAAAACTATTATCTAAAATGGTCTGAGCCTAATTTTCTCTTGTTTATATTGTTGCTTGACGAAAATACTCCCCACTTAATTATTTGTTTTTAAGACAATGGTCGACTATGTTTAATTAATAAGAAGAAATTAAGGAGAATGCTCTACGTATCCCCTGATTTTCCAAGAAAATACACATTTTATTTGGTACAAATAGTACATAACAGCTAAATTAAAGCTAGATAAATGGATCGATCTTGTTTCCACTGAAAGAAAGTTTGTTCGTTGATCGATCGATCGATGGATCTTGTTACAGCTGAAGAAGCCTCCTCTTCCTCTTCCTCTTCCTCTTCCTCAAGTGATATTGATCCTTCTCCTTCTCCACCTGATTATCACGTGTTCTTGAGTTTCAGAGGCAAAGACACTCGCAAGACTTTTACAGATCACCTCTACACAGCCCTTGTGGGCAAAGGCTATCGCACGTTCAGAGATGACGATGAACTTGAGAGAGGAAAAGAAATCAAGGCAGAACTGGAGAAAGCCATCCAAAAGTCAAAATGTTTCGGTCATCGTGCTTTCGAAAGACTTCGTGTCCTCCGGGTGGTGCCTTGACGAGCTTGTGACCATCCTTGAACGCAGGAGGACCTCTTACGACCATCTAGTTTTACCAGTCTTCTACCACGTCGAACCTTCCCAAGTCAGAAACCAGACAGGAAGTTTTGCTGAAGCATTTGTTAGACATGCTGAAAAATATGAACCAAGTAGGGTAAACAAGCACTTAAACAAGTTGCAAATCTTGGAGGCATGGTCTTGAAGGATCAAGCTGATGGGTAACTTCTTAATTTCCAACTGCACTGCATCAACTTAGGCCACATAGATTGGTGAAATTAAACCACGTACGTGGAACAAATAAATAATAAAAAAAAGTATGCCATGTTTTATTATTTGTTTTGTTCACATATATGGAATGTATAATTTCATTATGTGGCTTAATTCAGCTTCCTCATCATTTGTCATATAGGAAAAACAGGGGTCCACAACTGCCACACAAACAAATAAGAAGTTAAAAACTATCAAACTTAACATGCAGTGCGTTAAAAGTGAAAAACAGAGCTAACGTGAGGGTGTAGATTGTAGACTTTTGAAGACCGGAGTGTAAAATGAAAAATGACCTACCCTTGAAGGATGCAAACTGTAATTAACCCTAATTTGTTTTATTATTTATTATGGGTGTGATTTTTGTTGGATTGTTAGTATGGTTCTGTTGTTAGATATTTTTTGTTTTATTTATTAACTGTGCATTATGTTTCTTTTTAGATGGACCTATCTCTAATTTGATTAGTGGTGCGCTCTACACTGCCGGTAACACCTCTCTCTATTTTGGATTTGTTGGCTGGGCTACTCTCTGTGTTATTATTTTTCTTTTAAATCTGTTAACTTTGGATGTGTATTATGTGGGGCTGGAGATTTGTAAATTAATTTGTTTATGAACTTCTGCAAATTTGTTTGGACTTGTATTTTGTGTTCTGTGTTTGGAGTTGGACTTTTGTTGGAACCTTGGATATGTGTACGTGTTGTTCTGTGTGTTTAAGGAGAAATGGAGAAATGGAGAAGTGAAGGCCATTCGGCTGGGCAAGGCTTGGTCTAACATTTTAAATTCCAAACATGCGTTGATTAGAATAAAACTGTAAGAAAAAAGAAAATTTATTTAAGAGGCTAGGGTAAAACAATAATTTAATTGGTGTGCGCGCTAATGCTATTAATGCAATTTGGTGAGTTTTATTAACACAATTTGGTGTCAATTTTTTCAGGTGCGTTGTTCGTTGCTTGGTTGGCCTGGGAGTTGAGTACTGGTATATAAGTTATTAATTAATGTTGGTAATTTGCCATTTGATTAGTTTTATATATGTATTAATTATGAGAATAATATTAGGTTTACCATATCTCTAATATAGATGAGATTCACCGATAGACCACAATACTAAGTACATATATATTGTATATTTGTATAATGTGAAAACAAAATTGAATTTTGCATTTACATACATTGATTTACCTTTTATTTTTTTAGTTATTGATTAGTGGCTTGCTTTGATTTTTCAGAGACAACAAAAACATCGATGGCGTTGACCGGTCCGGATGAGGGACAAGGTCCGGGGGATAAGGATTTCATAATGTTTCATATTATTTTATTTTTCAAAAGTATTACAATATTACTATATCTAAACTAACCCAATTAACTATTATTGTGCATTTTGTTGCTTGCTTGTAGACCAATCAGAATCCCCGTCTGAGAGGTCGGCCAGTAAGAAAAATACAGGTGGACTGACCAAGAGGATGGCCACAACAAACATAGTTTCTCTGACAAAGCAAATGATCAAGATACTGATGGATCCACCAGTCGAACAACCCGATTGCTTAAATGGATCGGGTCAATATTGCACGTCAGAGTGCAAGTATACCGTTTGCGTACCAGGTCCTGAACGCTTTCAGTATCCACAATGGACGTCAATACTACCCTTCGAGGATAGGCAGTCCTTGAAGGAGGGATTGTTAGTGAGTTATCTAGCCACCACAATTTTTATCCAAGTTTTGTAACCTATAATATTATTAGAGGCGCCAACTATTTTCGCAACATTTTGGTTACCAACTAATTCTAGCTAATCATATGATAGTTTTCTACATGAGATTCAGAGTGGTTCAAATATGAACACATAAAATTACTACTACATCAGTTGAGATTTTAAAAAGTTAGAATAATAGTTGGTGCCTCTAGTACTTATCTTTGTTTTAAATACTACCGTTTTCTTTTCGTTGTGATTTAAGGTTAATTTTGGCGTACACTTGTCCGACCCGTTTACTTGTGCTGCTCTCCATTTGATTGGGGAGCGATGTAAGGATTTTTTGTATTATATGCTGATGCATATAGGGTCAGATGCATCGGCATGGTTGAACCCTCACAAGGAGATGAGAGATAGAGATTCGGCAGTCCGGACTTGGATATGTGAGTATATCTCTTCGGTGCCATTGCAGTCTTGTTTGCCTCAGGGACAACTTTGTATCGAGTGGGTTAGTAGATTCTCATCTTTATTTTTTTTTTTCTTTTTTATGTTATTCTTTTTATTCATGTGTTTGAGTACTTTTATTTTGTGAACCCATATCTTGAGAATCCGTATATATTGCTTATTTTTTTTTTTTTTTTGTTTATCATTAATTTTTAATCTTAAGAGAGAAACTTCCCTATCACTGAAATAGGGAGAGGTGACATCTCCACCTTCTTCTCATTGGCTCTCTTTCTTTTCTCTCACTCCCTTTCTCTCTAGCTCTCTCCTCTCATTCTTCTCTCTTTCTCTTTCTGTCGTGACCACCAACTTGTCCTTATCACGGAGACAAACAAGTTATTTTCTAATCTTAGCCATGCATCCAACCACATTTTCACATGGATATGGATTTGGATTCTCTCGTATGCTGGTCCTTGCTTGTTTCAATTAATCCTAGAATTTAGTGCAAATCCAATGATAATAAAGGCAAAATTAAGTAATATATGTGTGTACTCTTTAGACTCCCGAGACCGGGAATTTATTGCCATACATTGATATATTGGGGACAACACACCAGAGGAAGAAAAACCAGCGGCCAATTGAGCTACGCCAGAATAAACATGTAAGTATATATTGTTCTTGTTCCTTTGTACGTGCTAATAATACTAAAGCCTGACTTAATTAATTCTTCGATGATCTTATTTTGTTTTAGCAGGTTTGTAATTCAGAGTTAGAGGCCGATTTTCTGGCAGTGATACAAGAAACTGATGAGGTAATTACCACTGCCACCTCCTCTCAAGGCATTATTACTTCTGGTGCTGACCCACAACTTGAAAGAGCCAAAGAAACTATTGGGTGCCTCTTAAACAGCGACCTCAAGGCCTTGGTAGATCAGCAATGCCATGATGAATTTGTTGCTGCATTTGAGTATTTGCGCTCAGTTGGCTTCTTCGAGCCAGAGATGATCCCCAGACTAGAGAGGATGCTTCAAGATGTTGAGACCGAACTTCCACGTTTCGAGGAAGCCCATCATGAACGGGACAAGGGACAAGAACAAGAGCTTGCCCTGCAACATGCTCACAAGGCGTTGAAAGCAAAGTTCGAGGCATGTTGCTCCTCCAAAATTGGAATTGCTGAGATTGATAAAGATCTTATGGATGTCGAGAAGCAAATGGAGACTCTTCAGGCTCGTCGTGCACATCTTCAATGCCGAAAGGAGACCCTTATGGCAAAAATGGATGCTGACCTGGGCAAGCTTTGTCCTGAAAAAGAGAAACTCCAAGCTCAGTGCCAGTACGTTGCTGAATTGCAAGCGCGATCTCCACTCCTCAAGAGGACCATCAACGTGGGGACTAGCGTTTGGGATGCCTTGAAGAATGCCTTGAAGGGCCAATTATAATTTCTTTGTTTTGCAAGCCACTACCATTTTGGAGTACTAACATATATAATTTTTGTTCTGGAGTCATTATCTCCCAAGCTGTTCGATAAAATTTCTTGAGAAAACGTCCATTCATAGGGGACCAATAACTCTGACCATATTTTACCTACAACTTTTGCAACCATATAATACGGACATTCCCACTGCTTTTCAATCAGTTTTCAGACCAATTCTCCTTGTAATTCTGATATGTGCAGGGCATGCCCACACTCAACAATGAATCAATGATCATACAACAAATGAAGGAAAAAGGTGCCCATGTTAATTAATCTTTTTCGTTTTAACAGGCACAACAAAACGTTGGTATTATGAAGCAGAGCAATTTATCTTAGACTAAATTGGAGCTAATTGGCAACATTTTCAATTGTCCTCACTACCCTGCTTGACTATGATCTTCAGTTCATGAGAATTCAGAACAGCTATGATTTCAACATTCCAAATTGCATTCCAAATCACTATTGGCAAAGCAAGCTCTAAATGGAAATGTACCATTCAAGTAGCTATAACTTCAAAGCTTCAGTGTGCATCTATAAATAAATATTAACTTCTAACCTGTAGACATGAACCCAGTGGAGAAGACTTATACTGTGCATCTGTAATTAAATATCAACTAGATGGAAATGTATCATTCAAGGAATAAAACAAAAATGCTAAAATCCAAAACTTCAACCTGGACTTGCTTCTTACTTGGCTGTCCGTATCAGTAGTGCTATCTGACAGTGTACTGCTTCATCTGTTTTTCCAAAGCAAACCACACTGTGGAAATTAAGTCTTTGGATGAGTTTTTTGCAAGCACATCTCCAACTTTGGATATCTCTCATTAGTTTGCATATAAGCCGGCCATCTGGGAGAACTAGTTCTATCATATTCTTTCACTTAAGGTGCCAAATTTATGTGCATCTGTCTCACTCAGTTCAACACCAGTACAATGGCATGGATATGCAAAAAACAGATGCTTCAACAGAACAAATTGCAACCCTTTGAGAGGAAAAAAAATGAAGCCAATAAATCAAGGTTTTACCAACTCTAAAGTAATAAATTTTCAATATGTGAAGGGCATGCCCACTCATTCAAGAATCTTACAACTATGAAGTTCCTGTTTTGTGAAAGGCATGCCGTTCACTCTTCTGCTGCAAAAACTATTCATTCATAACTCAAACCTCAAAATCTCAAAATTGGCAAAAAAATTCACAGCCGAAGGCAACTAAAATTGCCACAATCTTGGAGCTAGGAGAGAGTGAACCAAATCCGTGGAAAAATTAGCATTTAAAAGATGCATTGAAACTTATCTTCCTAAAGATTCTTAAGTGGTTAGTTGACCTTTTTTTTTGTGAATTCGTCCTTCCCATCATAGGGAAAAGTCATATGATTTTTGTTAGAAGGTAGGTGAGAGAGTCCTTCAAAAGGGTGGAAGCAAGCTTTCCTGAATTGAGGTCTTTTGAGACCTCTGTTGTGCGTTTGATTTGGCTGTATCAAGATTTGGGCATTGGTGGCCATCCATAACTACTCTTCACTATATGTATCGATTAGACACGTGTGGGGAATAGCTTGTATGGTCACATTTCACCTACTCTTTGAAATGACTTTCTTCCAAAATAATTAGCCATTGTTAGTGTAATGGTATTTCTCTCTCCAGTATTAAGAGAGATATAAGTTCGAATTCTCCTTCTCTAGACAAAAAAAAAAATTATATATTATCCCGTGTTGAAGTTGAGGTGTGATGGTAGAGCTTAGTTATCAGTATCACCATTGGCATTAGTAAATACCTAGATGGCAAAAGGAATCCATGCCCTGAGAAGTGAGAGTCAACCTAAAACTTTACTCCAAATTAAGTTTACTAAAATAACATCAATTACAAAGGAAACCAATCAGTAACACCTCAAGATATAAGGCAATGACAGTGACAGTCTAAGTTGCAACTTGCAAAGCAGACCACACAGTCAAAAATAAACTTGGATTCGGTTTTGGCAAGCATATTCCACATTGGATATCTCTAATTAATTTCTTCTGCCATTGTGCGAAAACTAGTTCTATATCATGTTCTTCCAATTTTTGGTGCGAAATTTATCCTCATCTGTCTCACTCAGTTTAACACCAGTACAAATGGCAAGGGTATACGCAGAGAACAGATGCTTCAACAGAACAAATTGCAAACCTTTTGGGGAAAAAAATGAAGCATATTAATAGTAAACATTTATTTGTCCACATTGAAATGCCACTCAATCAAGTATATACCAACTTCAAAGTAATAAATTCCAGATATTTGCAGGGCATGCTCACTCAATCAAGGATCTTACAACTATGAAGTTCCTGTTTTGATCAGGGCATGTTGTTCACTCTTCTGCTGTAAAGACCACTCATTCATTCAATGGGGAACTTTTCGCTCATTTTATGCGGAGGTACAACAAAACGTTTTAGAGAAAATTGGAGCTCGGTAACATTTTCAATTGTCTGCACTCCCCTTCTTGAATATAATTTTCAGTGTATGAGAATTCAGAACAGAAATTATCCACATGTCAAATTGCATTCCATAGCAGAACTGTGCTAAACAATTTCACACATAATGAATGTGTAAAACAATAGGGAAGCCAAAGATCAACAAAAAAAAATTCTAAGAAGCAATATTTGATTTATGGAAACAGGTGCATAGTTTTAAACTGCAAAATCCACAGAAATTGTAACTAGAGACTTCCATATATAGTTCAATTCAAATTTTTCACAAACTGTAATAGATTTGCATTATTCGAGAAACTAGTTAAAAGTCCAATAATCCAACAACCTGTTCTTACTTGTTGCTTGCTCCTTAGTAAGAAATAGCATTGGCCTGGCTGAATAAGACAAGACTCTCTACAAAAGAATCTATGAAGTAGTACTTGTATCTATCAATTCCAAAATCTTTAACTTGTCTGGTCTTAGGATCCACCGTTTGCAGCCGTACTTTTCTTAATGTACTCATCTTGAACACTACTTCACCACTCCTTTTAAAACTCAACGGCACTATAATCTGCTGCAGCTGTACTTTTATTAATTTAGTCCAGGACTCCGCCTTGCCATATTCTTTCATCACCCATATGTGAAGTTCAGTTCCCCCTAAGAAAAGAAAACTCTCAAACAAGGCAAGTGACTCTTCGTACCTCGAAATAAAGCATCCATTCTCTTCTGTCAGAGCTTTGGGCATCATTGTCTCGCCAAATAATTCACTAGCCATATCAAACCACACAATGAATTTGTCCTTGTCTGTCATACGACATTGAATCCAATGCAAGGCGCCATTGACAAAAGCATACCTAGCACCATGAACTCCGGGCCTAAAGTCCTTCGGTACAAGATCAGCAGCAAGATGCTTCCAGGAGCCCCCGTCGGCTAACGACCAAACCTCAACCTCACAGGGTTGGGTTGGGAAAAATTTAGGATTAAATTTACACACAGTCCTCAAAACCTTGTAGTCATTGCTATGCGAATCATAGCCAAAGGCATAACTCGCTCTATACGAACCATCCTTGGTGACTGACATACACTTAGGCAAAGTCACAAACTTCCTAACACAAGGGTTCCAAATTATTGCTATGGAACCAAAATAGGCATATTCGACCGCAAGGCATACAATCCCGTTACAAGTTCCGATCACTTCGAAATTCCTAACTAAAAATCTTTCAAATGGGGGAAAAATAGCTTGGTTAATGTAAGGCAAAGGATCTTCAAGGTTGGTGTACTCACCAGATTCAGAGTTATTATCCCAATGCAAAGAGAAATTCCCACCGTCTTTTGTCTCGGAAGAAGCCCTTAGTAGAAGGAGGTGAGCATCGTTTTGGTTGCTGAAATGGGTTCTGCAGCTGAGGTGGGCATCAATGAAGCTACAACTCTTGATCATAGACCTCCATGACTTGCACACTGCGCTGCATTTGATTAAAGATTTGATGGGTAACCTGGCAAAGATTTCGTCTACGATACTTTGAGGAAGATTGTCGGACATTGCTTCGATTTCCCAATATTTTAGCCCTAAGTTTCAATGCTAGGTTTCCGCATTTTGAAACTATCTTATGTACTGCCTCTCTGATAGAAATGGGACCCACCAATATAAAGGTATCACTTCCGCTACACAAGATGATTACATCTAGCATTATTCATAATCAAATAAAGTTGACACTTTTCTTATACAATAAAGCTAAATACTATTTTGAAAAGCTCTGAGATCTTGAGGCAAGGGTCTTTTCTTCATGTTGTTTTGTTTATATTTCTACTTGAGCCTTTTAAATTTACTTCCATAACTAATAATAACACATAATTACCAATCAATTTAAACTAAAGAATTAATAAAAAGGGAGAAATCATAGTGCTTTCTAGAAAAAAAAAAACCTCAGCTGGCTACAAAATTAATTATCAAAATGGAGTGTTGGACAAAAAAAGAGATCAAAGATAATTTGAGACCCAATTGTTGAAAACCTAAATCGAGATAAGGGTATAAGATGAGGTCACTAGATGTTGAAAACCTCTATTGTATGGATCTTAATTAGATAGTTAGCTAGGTAATAGGCGATAAGTAACAACTGATCGGGAATGAGATGGGTTGGCAAGCATTCCGTTTGCTGTTTAGTAAAGAAAAAGGAGTTGAATAAAAGAAATCAAAATCATTTTAAATCATAGGGATTTAATTTTATGATATGGTAAAGTTGAGGTGCGTTGGGAAAGCTTATCATCACCATTAGTAAGAGAAGTTCTTATTTCGGCCTAAAAAAAGGTAAGAGAAGTTTTTCCATTTAGACATGACTCATGTCATATGAGGCATTTTTTTATAATGAGATGAGACCTAAGAATATGAGCCTCATCTCATTGTGAGAGGAGGGCCCATAGGGTATGCCCTTGGGAAGAACTTCATTTGCAATAGATGCCTAGTTTGTAAAAGGAGTCCATGCCCTGAGAAGCTTCTACTCCAAATAACGTACTAATTAAATTAATGTCAACTACATACCAACCAGTCTGTAACGCCTAAACATTTGAGGCAATGGAAGTCTCAGTTGCTCGATCTTACGCTGGCCTTTGCATTCCTAGCTGCTAAACTAGTATCAGTAGTGCTATATGACAGTGTATTTTCATTTGTTTTTTAAAAGCAAACCACACTGTGAAAAAGTCTTTGGATGAGGTTTTTGCAAGCACATCTCCAACTTGGGATGTCTCTAATTAATTTCTTATGGCATGTCAAAGCCATTTCCATATAAGCCAACCATCGTGGAGAACTAGTTCTATCAAATTCTTTCATATTAGGTGCCAAATTTATGTGCATCTCACTCAATTCAACACCAGTACAATGGCATGGATATAAGGGACCAAATTTATGAAAAGAACAGATGCTTCAAACAGAACAAATTAATAGCAAACGAGAGAAAAAAAAGAAGAAGCAAATGGTAAACATTTCTTTTGTCTACATTGACATGCCAATAAATCAAGGATATACCAACTCTAAAGTAATCAATTCCTGATTTGTAAGGGCATGCCCACTCAATCGAGGATGTTACAACTATGAAGATCCTGTTTTGTGCAGGGCATGTCGTTCACTCACTAACAGAATACAATTCATTCATTTACTGGATAACTTTTCGTTCATTGTCCCCTTGTTAATCCTTTTTCCTTAACCAGCACAAAAAAACATTGGTTGACAAAAAGCCCTTTTCTCCATCATGAAGAAATGTATGGTAGCGACTTAACTAGGAAAATAGTCTTGTTCCATAATCTATGCCTAATTACATAATCAACTCCTAATTACATAATCCAAGGCTAATTGTTTCAAAATATCATAATCAAAGGATAATCAACTAATCCCATAATCATGGATCAATCATGGGTTAATTTATAATTGGTCAACTGTTCAACAATAATGTGAAGCAGAGCAATTTATCTCAGAGTGCATTGAAGCTTGGTAACTTTTTCAATTGTCCGCACTATGTTAGATATTAAACTTTGCAAACAATCACACATAGGAATAACTAATTTCAAATATATTTGAAGGAATAAAACCCAAATGCTCAAATAAAAAACTCTAAACATATCTTGCTTTTTAGTTCTTACTTTCTAGTCCTTAGTAAGAAATAGCATTGGCTTGGTCAAGCAAGACAAGGCTCACTACAAAAAAATCCATGAAGCAGTGTACATAAGAGTCAAATGCTAGAAAAGAAAATGTATCTGGGTTCCCCCTACGGTACACCCATGGAATATTTTGATCATGCATTCTGAGCACAACTTCACCACTCTTTCTAATACAAACTGGCTCGCGTACAAATCCTCGCAGACTTACAGTAAATAATTTGGTCCACGATTCTGCCACGCCATACTCTTTCATCACCCATAAGTGAAGATCAGAGCTATCTCTGGGTGACCCAAAAGCTTCATTCACATACAAGGCAAGAGACTCCCCATTTCTTGAAATAAAGCATAGCTTATCTTTCAAAACTTTGGGCATCATTATCTCCCCAAATAATTCACCATCCATATTAAAAGTCACAATCATTCTCTCCCTCTTTATATTACAGCGGTATTGAAGCCAATGCAGGGCACCATTGACAAAAGCATGTTTATGACCATCAACTGCAGGCATAAACTCCGGAGGAATAACATCAGCACTAAGATTCTTCCAGGAGCCCCCCCTAGCTAATGACCAGACGTCAACCCGGGTCTTCCAAGAATAGTAGTTTGATTTATCCATAAAACTCACATTCCTCAAAACCTTATAGTCATCGCCCCGCGAATCACAGCCAAAGGCATAACTTACTCTATGCCTACCATCCATGATTCTGGAGAGAACACTTGTTTTTTTTATCCAACTTTTGGAGGTAACACTAGGGATAGGCAAACTCACATACTTTCTAACAGAAGGGTTCCAAATTACTACTGGTTGGTGGCCATTTTCAAAGCGAAAAGCAAGGCATACAACCCCATTACAAGTTCCGACCACATCGAAGACATTAGATTCGTTATCATAAGATAAATGACTGAAAAGCTCGCCATTATAAGAGAAAGGATGGATACGCATCATGTGCATGGGGTACTGGTCATGCTTACCAAATGCAGCAATTGAGCGGTTAAAGTCGCGTCGCTTGCGTGGGTTGTTGGGTTGGATTGCGTGGCTCAGGTGGGTGCGAATGAAAGCAGAGCTTTTAATCACAGAGCTCCATGACTTGCACACTGCACTGCATTTGATTATAGATTTGATGGACAGCCTTATCAAGATTTCGTGCATGACATCTTTAGGAAAATTGTCATACATTGCTTCGATTTCTCAATACTTAGCACCAACTTTCAATCAAAGAGTTAGGGTTTGGGGAGAATGAGATGCTTCCTCTGCGAAACTCTGTTCTACCAAAATCCTAATTGAAGGAATTTATATTAGAGATTTTGTTGAAAATTCGTCTTTTCCTTGGTGACCAATTTTTCGTGGGCCATATAGTTTGGGTTTGGGTCTACCATAGTTTTTGTAGTTTACTAAGGTTGTACTCTTTTGAGAAGCGCTTGGATCATGTGTGGCAAAAAAATTTTGTCCGGCTTGTTTGTTATTTCTTCAATTTACTTCGATAAGTAAATAATAATAACACATTAGAGATTACTGTTAATTTGGTCCTCTGACTACTATATTTGTATCAGTTTGATTATCATACTTCTAATTTGAAAAATTTAGTCCTTAGACTTTTTCAATTTTGCTAATTAAGATTGTTCAATTAATTTACATATTTTTCGTCCAATTATGTCAATGTTGAAAGTTCAATTATGTCCTATTACTTTCAATTATATACTTATGAAATGAATTATTGTGAAGCATATAGGAATGAAGGGCACAAACTAGAATTATTGTCCTATTATGAAATGAAATTGACTGAACAATCTCAATTAACAAAATTGAAAAAAATGTGGGGACTAAATTTTTCAAAATAAAAATCTGGGAATCAAATTAATACAAGTATAATAGTCTGGAGACTAAATTCACATTAATCTCTAACACATTATGACCAATTAAATTAAACTAAAGAAATAAAAAGAGAAATGATAGGGTATTTGCCACTTCTAGAAAGAAAGTTCAGTTGGTTACAAAATTGTCAAAATGGAGTGTCAAATGAAGAAAGAGATCAAAGATAATTTAACCCCAGTTGTTGAAAACCTAAACCGAGAGAAAGGTGATGAGATCATTCTGGCATTCTCTATGTATGTATCTTAATTAGATAGTTAGGCGAAAGGAGATAAGTAGCAACTGAAAGAAGGAGATGTGTTGGAAGCATGCCGTTTGGCATTAGTTCACAAGAAAAAAAAAAAATTTAAAAAACAAACAAAAACCAAAATTATTGTCAATCGTACGATTTAATATTACAATGTGGTGAAATTGAGGTGTGTTAGAAAAGCTTAGGCGATTATACCCTTAATTCTTATTTTTGCAGAATTATCATCATTAGTAAGAGAAGTTCTTTCGTTGGGCATGCCACATGTCATCATCCTCTTACAATGCGGTGAGACCCACAAATATGAGCTCATCTTATTGTGAGAGGAGGCCCCACAGGACATGCCGTGGGAAGAATTTCGCCATAAATGCCTAGTTGGCAAAAGGAGTCCATACCCTGCGAAGCTTCTTACTCCAAATAAGTTACTAAACTAATGTCAACTACAAAGGAAACCAGTCTGTAACGCCTCAAGTTTTGAGGCAATGAAAGTCTCAGTTGCTCTTGAAGTTGCTTGCATTTGCAACCTAGCTGCTAAACTAGTATCAGTAGTGCTATCTGACAGTGTACCGCTGCATCTGTTTTTCCAAAGCAAACCACACTGTGGAAATTAAGTCTTTGGATGAGGTTTTTGCAAGCACATCTCCAACTTTGGATATCTCTAATTACTTTCTTATGGCATGTCAAAGTCATTTCCATATAAGCCAGCCATCTGGGAGAACTAGTTCTATCATATTCTTTCACTTAAGGTGCCAAATTTATGTGCATCTGTCTCACTCAGTTCAACACCAGTACAATGGCATGGATATGCAAAAAACAGATGCTTCAACAGAACAAATTGCAACCCTTTGAGAGTAAAAAAAAAAATGAAGCCAATAAATCAAGGTTTTACCCACTCTGAAGTAATAAATTTTCAATATGTGAAGGGCATGCCCACTCATTCAAGAATCTTACAACTATGTAGTTCCTGTTTTGTGCAGGGCATGCCGTTCACTCTTCTGCTGCAAAAACTATTCATTCATTTAACCAGCACAAAAAAAAGTTGGTTTTGTGAAGCAGAGCAATTTATTGGAGCTTGGCAACTTTTTCAATTGCCCGCATTCCCCTTCTTGACTAATAATTTTTGCTACATGATAATTTATGCTAGATTAAACTTGAATCACTGCAAGTTGCAAACAATCATACCAATAGGACTAATTAATTTCATATACATTTGAAGAAATAAAATGCAAACGCTAAAATCAAAAACCCCAAACTGTTCTTGCTTCTTACCTTCTAGTCCTTAATAAGTGAGAAATAGCATTGGCTTGATCAAACAAGACTAGGCTCGCTACAGAAGAATCCATAAAGCAGTACACATATGAGTCATATCCTACAGAATGCCATTCATATGGGTTCTCATTACAATACTCCCATAGCATCTTTCCACCATGCACTTTGAGCACTACTTTACCACTCCTAATAAACAATGGCTCAACACTCGTAATCAAAAATAGCTCATAAAAAACTCCACCCAGATCTACCGTAAATAATTTGGTCCATGATTCTGCTACACCATACTCTTTCATCACCCACAAGTGAAGATTAGAGTATGGCCCAATAGCTTCATTCCTAAACAAGGCAAGGGACTCCCCATCTCTTCAAAATGATGCATAGCTCGTCTCTCAAAACTTCGGGCATCATTATCTCCCCAAATAATTCACTCGCCATATCAAACGTCAGAATCATACTCTCCTTGTTTATCTTACAATGGTGTTGAAACCAATGCAGAGCACCATTGACAAAAGCATGTTTATGACCATCAACTGCAGGCATAAACTCCAGAGGAACAACATCAGCACTAAGATTCTTCCAGGAGCCCCTAGCTAACGACCAATCGACAACCCGGGTCTTCCAAGAATAGTAGTTTGATTCATCCATAAAACTCACAATCCTCAAAACCTTATAGTCATCGCTGCGTGAATCATAGCCGAAGGCATAACATGTTCTATGCCTACCATTCCTGATTTTGGAGGTGGGGGGTGGTCATTACCAGGGTCAAGAGCAATGCATATGAGCCCGTTACAAGGTCCGAGCATATAGACCGAAGTCAAAACCACAACAGGAAACATTCGCAAGCATGGGGTGCTTGGTATGCTTACAAAACACATCAAATGAGCGCTCAAAGTCGAGTACGTTGTCGGGTTCAATTGCGCGGCTGAGGTGGGTGCGAATGAAGGCAGAGCTTTTGATCACCGAGCTCCATGACTTGCACACTGCGCTGCATTTGATTATAGAATTGATGGGCAGACTGACGAAGATTTCGTGCATCACATCTTCAGGAAAATCCTCATACATTGCTTCGATTTCCCAATATTTAGCTCTAACTTTCAATGAAAGACCTTCCTGTACTAAATAAACTTTCTTCTATACTTCTATCAATGTTAAATGAAGATGGACTCTCCTAAGCTAACTAATCTACTAATCTTTCTAGACTTTTTATTATAAGATATCATGTGTACATTTTTAGATCTTGTAGACTTTATCTTTCATTTGATTTGTAAAACATCAATTTAGCTTCAAAAAAAGAAAAGAAAATTCTCTGCTATCTGTAAGCTCTCTCTCTCTCTAGTTATTGTTATATATGCTGCCCTTTTGGAGAGAGAGGCACCTTCTAAGAAATTTTGATATGGCGAGTTATATATCTTGCCCTTTTGAAACCAATTTACTTTTGGGTCAAGTTACTATCATGGGCCATTTAGTGTGGGCCAGGTTCCACTAAGGTTCTTTGTAGTTTAGTAAAATCAAGCAAAATACATTTTTATTGTACTTTTTGAGAAGCTCTTGGATCTTGTGGCAGAAGTTTTTTGTTCGTGTTTTTTTGTTTCCTTGTTGAATTTAGGTCGATAAGTAACAATAACCCATTATTATCAATCAAATTAAACTAAAGAAAGTGCCACTTTAGAAAGAAAACTCGGTTACAGAATTATCGAAAGAGTGTAAAACGAAGAAAGAGATAAAAAATTTTCAAGTCCCAATTGTACAAAACCTAAATTGAGAGAAGGATATCAGATGAGATCATTATGACATTCTCTATTATATGAATCTTAATTAGATAACTAGGTAAAGGAGAGAAGCAACAACTGATCATGAAGTAGATGGGTTGGCAAGCGTGCATTTGGCACCCGTACTAGTAAAGAAGGAAAAAAAAAAGTCGCAAAAAAGGAAAAAAAAAAAATCAAAATCATTGTAAATCGCAAAACCACTGTATAGTTACACAACAAAGCGTTAGTATTGTGACCCAGAGCAACATATCTTAGAGAAAATTGGAGCTTGGCAACCTTTTCAATTGTCCACACACCCCTTCTTGACTATAATTTTCAGTACATGAGATTTCACAACAGCAATGATTTCCACATTTCAAATTGCATTCCAGAGCAGAACTGTGCTAAAAAAATTTTACACATCAATATTGTCAAATGGAAATGTATCATTCAGATATAGCCATAACTTCAAAATTTTAGTGTGCATCTGTAAAGAAATCTCAACTTCTGTCCTGTAGACATGAACCCAGTGAAGAAGACTTTGAACAAAAAGATATTATATTCATTTTCAGTCACTAGGAAACCTATTCTGTGTTAACACTATCTACACTGATATCCCTGTAGCTTCCTTTGGTATCAAAAATAGAAAAGCAACTGGAATGAAAGTGCAGAGAACTTGAATGGCAATTCCCAAAAGAAGGTTGTCATAAGAACCTGAAGAGATGTTCAAAACTGAAGCCAACCCAGCACCGACAAATGACCCCAATGTTGACCCTAAGTTGTTTATTGACATAAAGAGGGCGAACAGAGTCCCTTCAATTCCGGGTGGGCATAGCTGGCCAGATAAGATCAGGAATGGCATAAACCTGCAGTTCATGGGAATTTTCCACGTTAGTAAGATAGAAAATGGTAAAAGCATCACAAACTTCCATACTTTCTCTGGCTCATAGTTTGTTTCATCGATGCATGCATGCATGGATTTAAGTGGACTCTAAAAAGGGCACAAAGAAAAATGAGAAGTTGTGGATGAATTCCAAATCCAAATACACTACTGTTAGATTAATAAGAAATTACAAAAGAAAACTGCTATGAGCAAAGCATGTACATACTTGAATTGATTGATTGCATCACTAAGAGCTGAGCCACAAAGCACCATAATCCTATCTGATATTCCGTAGGTGAGATTTAAACGAGACACCAAAACAAAATCTAGGAAACTCAAGAAAGACAAACCAACATGAGACCACCTGCATGGATCAGGATCAAACATCATCAAAAAAATATAATTCCAACAAAAAGGAATCTATTTGAGGTATAAATATTAACCGAACTACATTGTACTTACATGAGGATTCTTCTTAGTTTCATCCTCTTTAAGTACCGATTATATGCGAAGGTTCCAAGCATGAGGCCCAACCATCCCACAACACGTGCTGTGCCCAAAAAGGATGCTTCCAATTTCAAGAACTCTGTCTGATAATAAAACATCACAGTCGAGAGGTTTGGAATGGAAACATGTGCTAGGAAAAACCAAGCCATTGGTCTGATCTCAAAAAAGTAAAATCAAAAGTAAACAAGATTAAAGATTATAATAAATCCACGTATGAGAAAAATAGAAATCATATATCCAGATAAACAATTTAAATTGACATCGAAACCAAGAACCAACAATGGACAGACGCATTTAAACTGAATTCTTTTTTTTTTTTTTTGTCGAAAACATATAAAAACAATATAAAATGAAACTGCATACAAACATTTAAACTGAATTTATGCCCCATAAATTTATGCAAAAAATCCTATGAGGACTAGTCTAGACCACTCGGCATTTTTTACTTAGTGACCAGGTCTTCTCGGCCACAACAATGGCAATACCCCCAAGAAAGGAAAAATCTTAACTTGTGATTTTCAACTTCCATGGAAAGAAACCCATGTATGTAAAAATAAAATTAAAAAAATTATTAGTTACCTCAAAATGAGTGGTTGTTTAAATGCATGGCACAAACTAAAAGTGGCTGCTTTCAGAGAGTGGAACCACCGTGATGCCAACGAGTCAACTTTTCCAGAAATCTGGACTTTACTAGTAACTGCTTTCTTTTTGCTGCCCTGATTGCTCTTCTTTCTCCTTGATATGCTGTTATTGGATTTCTTCTCCGAGAAACTATCTTCATCTAGAAAACTACTGTTCCCATTTACCCCTTGGGAGCTTCTTGAAGAAAATTCAGGTAAATCTTTACTATCTATGGAATTCTCCTCAACCATGCCACATGATAACAACTGTATGGATGGTAGTACAGAAAAAAGAAGAAAGATTGTATGTATTTGTAAGTTGGTTAATGCATAACCTCCGGACAAACTACCACATATGCCACCCAAAGCCATTGCCAACCATGATACCGACTGGAGGTCTCCAGCAAATGAGGCCCTGATAAAGTCAAGTTTAAGATATCAAGTTGTACGATTAAACAGATTTGAAAGAGGAAAGAAAAGATCCAAAAGATATGTACTAAAAATGAAGTAATTCCCAGATCAACTAGACAAACTTGCAGCAGATATAGGGGGAAATGAAAATATAGCTATCTTCTTTTGGTGCCATATAAGATATTTCAGCATAATAGATTTGACAGGGGAACCTCCCATTGAGCCAGCAAATCATACTAAATCCCCAAAATAAGACATTTAGAAGTTAAATGAAGTACTAAAAATGAAGTAATTCCCAGATCAACAAGACAAACTTGCAGCAGATATAGGGGGAAATGAAAATATAGCTATCTTCTTTTGGTGCCATATAAGATATTTCAGCATAATAGATTTGACAGGGGAACCTCCCATTGAGCCAGCAAATCATACTAAATCCCCAAAATAAGACATTTAGAAGTTAAGCAGTTCATTATGTTGTTGACAGAATAATCTTGCAGGCTACTTGATATGCAACTCAAACTTCATTACAAACAATGAAAAGAAACTCAGTTTGTACACATACCGCTCATGCCTTACTGCCTCAGCAATCATTGCATCAACTACTACATCTGCCATGGCTGAGCCCAGGTTCTGGACTGTTAATAAGGTCGTGAGGTTCCAACTGGAACTCCTCAATGTTGCATTCAGGCCGAGAATAAGCCATGGCACAAGAGAGAGCACAGTTGCAATCACTAAGTACGGAACCCTTCTTCTTCCTTTTATTGGAATGCAATCGGACACAATTCTGCATATAAGACATACAATTGGATTTTAAAGAACTAATAAGAAATTGGTAATGCAAAAAGGCAAATTTTTGGGCTACAAAAACAAAACGTCAGCACACCAAAAACAAAACGTCCTCACCAAAAACAATTATATAAAATAAAAAATAAATTTTAAAAGAAAAGCATCATGCACACCATTCATTATTATCCAGATATTTTTCATTTGTCACATTATGTGATGATTCCATTTTCACTAAATTACTCAAAATTTGTCTCTAAAGACTTCACTACAAGGAATAAATTATGCTTTAATCACTAAAAAGATTATGATGGAACTTTTTCAATCGTCATTAAACAACACAATGCAATTAGAACTGCATTACCAACTTAGTACAGATACTTGAATTTAAGTAAACATAGCATAAGTGTAAATAAGCAGCATATAAGGGTTATCAAAGCTGTTATCTAGAAGAAAGTACTTTAATGCTTACGCACTTCATGAACACATCCAATACCCTTTGGACAATCTGTGTGCATATACGAATAAATGTGAGTACTGAGTAAAAGAAGATCCATACCCATATAAAGGTTTAATGCTCCATGGGAAAAAAGCTATTGAAAACACAAATTGGGAAGATGAGGGTGACAACTTAAGCCTATCTTTCAGCTGGTAGGAAACTGCCGTCCACACAAAGGATCTGAAACCCTACCATATATCAAGCAGCCAGATATCAATTACCATAGAGAGTCTTCTTAAAGCAACACAAAAGAAAATTTTGAATAACAGTATCCAATCTTCATATGTGATAGTTTAACATCAAAAAGAAAAATTCGCACGCCTCCTAATAACATCAGAAACTTCTCAATAAGGACGCATTTCCAATGCAAAATCTCTCTCAAAAATCACCCAAAATCAATGAATACACACAACCCAGAAATCTAAAACGCTAAAATCACAAGTCTCCACCTACTAGAAACACAAAAACCTCATTACGCAGTGACCCAAAAGCTCATTCACATGCCTCCTATTAACATCAGAAACTTCTCAATAAAAACACATTTGCAATGCAAAAGCTCTCTCAAAAATCACCCAAAATCAATAAATACACACAACCCAGAAACCCAAAACGCTAAATGACAAGTCTCCACCTCCTAGAAACACCAAAAAAACCCCATTACGCAGTGACCCAAAAGAGTAAATTCCTCAAAAATCAACAAAATAATCGAACAGAGAGGTTCAAGTTCACAAAGAACAAAGAAATATATAATTTCAGAGAGGGAGAGAGGGAGAGAGAATGAGAATGAGAATGAGAACCTGGGTGAAGTAAACCAAGCAAACGAGCCAAAGAAAAGAGGCTCCAAATGCAGCTCTTAGCCTCTTCAGCCATTGTATCATTTTTTTCTAATGGGGCTTTGAGCTCGCCCAATGAACCTTGTCTTTCCTCTTCTATCAAACTGCTCCAGACAATTCTAGTATTTCAGTTTTTTCTTGGAGGTTTGCCTTTCAAGTTTTCAACGGTTCCTTCGCTTGTATTATACTGTTGCATTTGGGCGTTAATTTTCCGGACGCTCATGCCCCTCTTGCATTCTTTGCTTGTAGCAGACATTCTGACATTGACCTTTATCAGGTGGAGCTTCTCGACATTTCGCTGGTGATAGTTTATATGGCTGCTGGCCAGTGGCCACGTCCAGGGATCCTCCCATTTTCCGACACCTCAGCATTGGGGGGCCCACAATTGGACCGTGACCAAGTGGATTGTGTCACAGCCGTTGATCATAAATTCTTCGACAATGAATATTGTATCACTCCCTTAAATCATTTAGGAAAGCAAAAATTACTAGCTAATGTCAAACTTTTCCTCCCTCCAACAAAGTATCAGATTCGTAATTTATTATTCTTTTTTTTTTTTTGCCGGATCCATAAGTATAAGGGACAATTACAAAAAAAGTCAATAAAAAGTTTTAATATTACAAATAAGTCAATATTTTTAAAAAGAAAGTATGAAAGAAAAAGTTTATAATAAATTATTTAAGTAATAAAGAGGTGTGACACATCAATTGGTTGAATGGTGAACTTGTCATTCATTTATATGCTGCCGAATTCATGAAGGATTTGGCACCTCCATTTGATTTTTTTATTAAAACAATTCACTTGGCATTTGATGCCTTGGGTGGAGATGATTTTAAAACTTAATAAAACGGATTTAAGAATTTGCCTCTAAGGCTAGCCTTTGCGGTGAAGGATGAAGATAAAAGAGTAAGATTGGGTTGTGATAATGCATTTGTCTTGTACAAACATTATTCTGGTGCAACATAATTCACTTCTCCACAACTAGCCTATGACATGACATAAACATGAAAATCTTATAATAAATGGAGTTCCTGAGAGAAGTATCATGCATTATTACCCTACTATGGTCATGAAGTGCTAAACTTGGTTCTATGAAAGCTTCTTTCCAACATTTAAGTGTACAACCTCTACAACAGCCCTACATTTTCAGGCCTGTTTACTGTATAGTTCTGTATGTCACTCCAATCAAGGATTGAGTTATACCAACAAAAAGGATGTTTAGCACAAACTACATTACAGCAATAACACTCATTGCATGATGACTACATAATCTATTTTCCATTTCCTTTCAGTAAAAGCAAGCACAGAGTCCAACTAAAGAAGAAAGATACACATCATGCCTACAATTTTCAAATGCAGTATGCTGGTACACTTGCTGGTTTATAGACGAAAGCTCTAACGGTGTAAGAATAGCCCGATGGATGATTATAACTGAACTTTACTCCTGAGCTGGCATCCCCAAGATGTGTGCAGTGCTCATGGAAGCTGCTGATAGGTCGTGCCAGACATGCATCCCAGCGGTCACTCTCGGGCATTGTCTCTGCCACTGTATATATCCCCTTATCATTTGTGAATGCCTGGTAATTTAGAACTTCCCCAGACTTTGTAATGCATAGAACAGCTACCTCAGCACCTGCATCATAACAAACCAAAAGTCAAAACCATCCATTTTGGCCTTATCCAATATAAAAATAAGCTGGAATGTTATAGTTTGACTAAATACACTAATCTAACATTGTAATTGAGACCAAGATAGCAATCCATTGTATCTTTTTAACTTCATTCTCCACTTCAAACAATCGAAATTACCATAAGAGATGGATGTGAACTTCTCTCAATATCTCTATGGCATTTGAAAATAAAAACCAACAGATGTAACCATCAACACACAAAATTTTAAAAATAAAAAAACTAGCTTATTGGAAGGAAAAAAAAATACAAGGTCTACAAATTGCTTCTTAAAATCCTAAATTCTACAGTAGTCATGAAGAACAAATACTGATTTTTATACTGTTAGTGTAATGTGCTCAAAGGCTTCAACTTAATCCAACTAGATCTTCCTCCAGATCAAGTGGAATATGTATACATGAATATGATGATGTAGCAGTTAAGGAAAAGAGCAATGTAGATGCTTGTCAGTACTTCAGCAACGATGACATATGACATACAAACAAATCTTCCAGTTGAAATATCTATACCCTGGTAGTGAAGAAGTGAACCCATCAAGATTCAAGTATTAAAAGTGTGTTTTTATGCCATATATGGTAGAACTCTCCTTTGAGCAAAGTTTCTATGTACAAAGGGAGAATAGTCCCATCAATCACTCAACCTATGTTCAATTACTGGAAATGGAAGCTTGCGGCTGCAAACCAAGTTGTCAAAAGGATTCCTTTCAGATTTTGATTGAAATTTGTTACCAAAATATTTCTCCAAAGTTCATCAAAACTACAACTTGTTTCCTACTCAACAGAATGTTTATGCCTTTGTTCCACACCTAGATGGACCAGTAAAAGTCAAAATACCATTCCTCTCCAACCTATTTAGCAAAGGATATATGCAGAGGACTTCTACGAAATTTACAAGAATTAGCAATCAGTCTAAGAATTAAGCAAAACCAGAAATTATGTACATCTTTCTACTATGAAGCGGAAAGTATTCCAATTCTGTACATCTTTATATCTATGAAGAGGTAAGTATTCCAACTCATTATGCTCAAAGTAAGACCATTACAAAGATAAAAACAATGCAACACATTATAATCATGAAAATTCAGATTGGGAAAAATTATCAGACCATTAAAACCAGAAAAATTTCAAAACTTTTGTCTGAGAAAAACACACCAAAAATCAATTGGACCAAAAGGAACAGCTTTTAGCTAAACACATGATGTTCATCACCAACCCACAAAAAATTATCACTCAAACACAAAAACCCCGTTCAAAAATTTCACCAAGCAACATATAATTATCAAAATAATTGAGGCAATTGTGCTGATTTTGCTGATTTGAGCAAGAGAGAAAGAAAGGACCTTCTAGAACATGATCCTCAGGTCCAATGGCGGAGTCACCACAGACATCACAGATAACTCTGCCATGGATTTCACCAGTCCAAGCTCCAACACCACAAGTTAAGACTGCGAAAAAAATAAGACCCACCGCAAGCTTCTTCTTCCTCTCCGCTTCCATGGCCGTGTCTGGGGTTCTAAATGTCCACCGTGGCTTGGCCTCACTGTTACTTTCGACTTTTTTTATACGCAATTGTGTTATTAGTCTACACGACTCTACGCCCTGACACTCTGCCCAATGGGACCATCTCGTCTGCGGTTACTGGAACTACGGTTGCTACAGTTGCTACCGCCTTGTTTGGCTAATTAGTGTCGGTAGCGTGTGAGGAATGGGTAAAGCCCGCACAAAATTTGTTTCCACCCAAACAAAACCTATGAAATATTCATTCACCTTTTCCAATTTCATTTTTGGCTAATGTCTTGAATTTTATTTTCTAAACAACTCTCTAAACTTTTATTTTATTTTATTTTATTTTAACAATTGTTATTGCCTAAATTTTGTTACGCAGTAAACTGAAATTAAAAATAACGAGACTACATCCACTTGAGATTGTTGGGTCTTTTTTTTTTTTTTTGGCCAAGATGAGATTGTTGGGTCTAACTATGAAGAATGGTGTTACGAGTGTACAAGAGAGAGCTTGAGAGCTGCTCTAGGGAGAGTGATGAGTTATGAGGGAGAGAGATCATATTTCTATGTGGGTGAGGATCCAATTTTTAAAAGATAGGATACCCTTCCCTTACAATTTGTCCAAATGTGAGACTTAGGATAGAGGCCCAACATGGCCCAATACAACATGGCCCAAGATGCATTTCCTCAGAAGTGAATGTACAAAATTGATCTATCCCATGCAGTCCTATTGGATTCAAGGGTGTTCAATATTTAAAATTCTGCGATGTCAGAATATTTGGCATGTTGGCTATCTTTGTTCAAAACTTTCAAGATCAATGGACTCACAAATTCTGTTTTCATGGTCAGAGATGTGTGCATCATGTTAAACATACATAGTGCATGTACGTACCTTTTGCTGCACAAGATAGACCTTATAAGAAAGCTATTTCTTTGGTTGACAAACCACATATTCTTAGTATGTTCAATAAGATTGTAATTACAAAATCTACTTGCATATGTAGGTTCAAGGCACTATAAGAAGTTAGTAGTTGGTACACAATCTAATTACAAAATCAACAGGTTAAGTAGTTACCAAGAGAATCAAATCTGCACTATAAGAAATCCATTGAATATCTACAAAAGACCAAGTTTCTGTTATTGGCATAGTTTGACTCTCGCCTTCTTCTTTCCCTGCATCACATACAAAGAAATCAAAAAAGAAAAACTTATCTCACGAGTTCAAGAGAAGGTTGATACCATGTTGAATAGCAGAAATAAAATGGAACTGTAATCTGAAGAGAAAAGGTTCAGTTCAAACAAGGTAAGTTGATAATGTCTAGTACCAAATACTGATAGGAAGAAATCGAATGGTAAAGATTTATGGCATGCAATTTATAACACTGATTTTATACATGATTTGAATTTGTAACAATAAGAGGGATGCTAGATGAGAAACTTAATGACTACGGCCAGGAACGGAGCCAGATTCAGACAGCAGGCCAACAAACACATATCAAGTCAAATGTATCATGTAACACAAGACATAAGATGGATGAAAAGATTTACTTTTGTTTCAAATTTTCCAAAAATAAGTAATGAAGGAAAGACAATAAAGTACTTATCACTGCTATTTAACCAAATATACAGTAATAATAACCAGGTTTGAGAAATACCAACTCAGAGGAGGGCTTTCGTTCATTAGCTTTTCCTAAAACTTGTTCCTGAACACATTTGCTTTAACTTGTCAACCAGACCTTCAAGTCTTTTAACCCTATCTTTAAGCTCTGACATTTTAATACTTGCTTTATGCTCTGAGTCCGATTTCTTACATAAAGAGCTACTGCTTGCACATTCATTGCCAACGATGCTTACAGTGTCATTACCTGGACTTCCAGCATTACTCTCCAAAAAAAAAAATTAACTTTGTATGTTCAACCTACTCCTTCAGACAACAAACAAACATAATCCAGATTTCGACAGCAAGCAAGTAGAGAAAATCAAGTCAAATGTATCATATAATACACGATATAGATGGATGGAATGATTTACTTTTGTTTTGAATTGTGCAAATATAATTGGGAACTTACGAAAATAGAACCTTTTGATAAGTGATTTTCAAGAATATCCAATTCTGAGAAAGTTGATAAGTGCTATTTTCGTAAACCATTGCTATTAATGAAGGAAAAGAAAAGAAGTTATCACTGATATTGAAACAAAGTTACAGTAAAAATAATAAGGTTTTAGACATACCAACTCAAAGGAGGGCTTTCTTTCATTAGCTATTCCTAGACAAACGCATTTGCTTTAACCGTTCAACCACACTTTGAAGTCTTTTAAACCTAGCTTGAAGCTCTGAATTCTTCTCAAATAATGGCTCAAAGTTACCATAATCATTGCCAATGATGCCTGTCATGCCATTACCTGGACTTCCTGCATTACTCTCCATTGGATTTTTCTGGTTTAACTTAGACCCTCCAACCAAATCTTCACTCAACATAACCTCTTTCTCCAATCTCTCTGACTTCATAGTATTAACAGCACTTTCTTCTGCAATTGGAGATGCCAAATTTTGAACTTGACCCGATAATTTCTCACTGTCACCATCTTGTCTAATCCGAACTTTTTTCTGTTTCTTAGTATATTTCACAATTTCTGCTATAGTTAGTCTATCATCATCCATAGGATCTCCAGCTTCCGTCCTTTGTAGAAGGGAATGATTACCTTGATTCCTCCCTCGTGAAACATTCACAAATTTGTCTGAATCCTTTGAAGAAGAAACAGAAGTAATGGTAGAATCATTAGTCTTGTTCCTTTCTTTTGAACCCTTTACAGCTTTCTTTGGAGGAAAACCAGGAGGTACAAGGGGGTGGTTAGCCCTTGGTAGTGATCCTTCCACATTCTTTGCTTTCTTATCTCGTCTCATAGCATACTCACTTGTGTCTTTCAGAGCTGATACTGATTGCTTCCACCACTCTAAGTACTTTGTGCTAACATCTGCCTCCGAAAGCCGGGATGGAACATACAATTTTACATTTTTAATTGCCTTCCAGGCTATTTCGGGATTGGATCGAGCAACAAAACATGGAAGGTCTTGATCAAGTCCAAATTGCCTAGCTACCCGATGCGGAAGGTACTGCTCTATAGTATCAAATCCAGCTAACTCACTAGCCTTCAAGCATCTGGAAAATGACAGTAAATCATCATCTGAACCAGAATCAAGCAATACCCACATTTCCTCTTCAGGATAGTATTTAGGAAAACCCCAGTTTTCAATGGCCATGCAATAAGGACGCCAGTTAAAACCATCTCCGGCTGAGTCCAAAACCATCCTCAAATTTTCAACTTTCACACCATTTACTTTATCCCATCGAGCCAATCTTGGATGGCCATAACTGATAACATTGGGCTTTGGCTTAAGCTCCAAGAATCTTTCCCATGCCCAAACTTGAACAAATTGAAATGGTGACCAAAGGATGAGTTCTAAATCATCATCATCAACATTTAATTTGCTTGAATCTACAATTGCCCTTTTCAGCGAACTCAAATCTTTATAAATGCTAGCAAGAACAGCCAGTGCAAGCCCAATTCGGGTCCCCCTAGCTAAATGAATTGCAATGGGTAAAATAGACTTACTTACTAAATCTCGATTGGGGAAGACATACCTGGACAACCAAAAGGCAAGAAATGCTTCGTGCTCGAATTCAGTCCCACTGTTCATGAACTTGTCCAACCATGAGCCTGTTGTAGCCTTCTTAGACGCACTCCTGATAAGTTCTTTTCGCTCCTCATGCAATTTCTCTTCTATGTCTTCCAGTTCTGTGCTTTCAAGAGGGCTGGAAACAGAGTCACCCAAAACCGAGTAACCTCCCAAAACCATAACATCCTCCAATGTGATTGTTGCTTCACCCCATGGAAAAATGAAAGTATTGGTGTCAGGACACCATTTCTCAGCAAACCCATATACCAAATCGTTTTTTCTTATTTGGTACGTGGAATTCAAGATGGCTTCATATATACCAGCTTTCTTCCATGTGGATTGGTGAATAAAAGCCATTTGATCAACCCATGTCTTCCAATCTTTCCGGCTCTGTCGCCATCCACGGAATTCAACCTTCAAAGGCCATTTTCTTGGCTCAAAATGGGAAGGGAGGGAAGTGAAAGAGTCAGGGAACTTAAGAAAAAGTTCATCAATGGAGGAGGAAGGCACAATGGGTTTGAGAAAATAGGCCTTTTTGAGAAATGGGTCTCCACCAACTGGTGAAACCATGACCTCTTCTCTCTCTTCAACCATGGTGTCCGGAGGACTCTCCATCGTTGAAGCCCTTCGAAGGTCAAGATAACCCAACAAAATAAATAAATCAATAAATTTTCCTTCTTCCCTGCCAAACTAGAGAGAACGTTTTGGCCCTTCGGGTTTAGGTGGAAAGCAAGAAAAGCATGCTGTGTACAGTGTACTGTGTAATAGGAGTCTGAATGGGATCTGAAAATCTTTCCTTTTCCATTTACGTACATAGTTTGACTTGTTCAAACTTCCATTTTTGGAACAAAACTGACTGAAAACTATCATGGACTGTGGACTAATATTGACCAAAAATGGACTGTGGACTAATAAGTAATATCTGGTGCTAGTGCTACACCATTTTCCTAACTATGTTACTTTTTTTGTGTATATATTAATCCATATCGTTTCTCATGACTATATTGTTAAGATAGGTATTTCTTCGAGGGGAGTGCTAGTTGTCTTTTTTTTTTTTTTTTTATATCTTCTTTCTTAATTTTTTTCTTATCTTGTTCATTGTTAATTTTTACATAAATTTTTTAATAAATATTCTAAAAAATGTACGAATTCAATTGTTAGACTACATTATTGAATGAACAAAAGAAGAGATAAAATATCTAGCTTTCTTGATGTCAATGTGTGAACAAAGATGAAATAAATGTATATCTTTTGGTTTGTATTTATCGGGTCACATTTAAAGATTCGTAAACTTTAAATTTGTAATTCATGACTATGTAATACATTTCCACTCAAATAGGACCTATGCAATATATTCATTCTCCTTTCCCAATTTCATTTTTAGTTTTTTTCTTGAATTTTCTTTTCTGAACAATTTTTTTAAGGGTCATTTTGAATCTTTGATATAAATACAAAGGAAACATTTATTTTATTTTAACTACTACAATTTTTTGGCATTTAAGTATTAGGTGACGCTGACCAAAACAAAAACAAACAAAAAAGTGTTAGGTGACAATTTTTATTAGTTAGTACATGTATGCTCATCTCTCTCTATATATAACGGATAGTGTAAATATACAAAATTGTAGGAGTTCGGAATTCATTTTGTCACTGATTTAGTAGAGCTAGCAACTCCAACAAACTTACCTATATTCTAGCTAAATTTGTGAAAGAAAAAAAAGTTAGAAATCTATTTTGGCTAACTACTTTTAAAAATTTTACCCTAACAATGTTCTCTATTTTAGCTAACATTAATATTTTATTATTTTCTAAAATTTGATATAATTTTCCGTTGATGAGAGGTAGATTTGTATTGTTGCATTTAAAGAATTCAAAAATTCTTTCCATTGATTGCTTTGGCTATAGCTATTTTCTCTCTCCTCTCACCAAAATTTAACTAACCAAAAAGTAAATTCTAAATTAGCTAATGGAGTTACTAGATAGCTAATCTATTGAAAAATAATTTTGGGAAGAAATAAGCTAATATAGCTAGGGAGTATGCTACGGAGGGGGAAATAACAAGCTGTTGGAGATGCTCTACTCTCTTATAATCTTGAGCTCTATATTAATAGAGCAATTTTAAGTCATAAAAATTAATTTTCTTGATCAATTTTAAGTCGGATCGTTAAAGTCACTAAATTTTTGTTTTTGGTGTGATAGTCACCAAGTAACTCAAAATGAAGCCCCTCATGAGATTGTCCCCATCTCAAATAGCTGGCCAGTTATTTTGTCTTTTTTTTTCTTTCTTTCAAGTTTTGGACTTTTTTTTTTTTTTTTGTACACCAAGTATATAAAATTTTGAAAGATTATCGGATGCTAAGTGGGTTAAATTCTTGTGTGCACTTGGAATCACTCTTAACTTGAGGGCAAAAGAACACTGCAAGAGGCAATAATATGAAAGCATAGACTTTACCCAAAGGGGAAAAAGAATACTGCAACAAGCAGTAATATCACAGCATAGACTTTACACAAATGAATTCATCTTACCCCCAAAAAGAACAAGCTGGTTAATTCAACTCCAGGAAAGGGTTAAGACTTTCCCAACAGGCGCTAACCGATTCGAAATCAATTTCATTGCCTCATAAGCAAGTAAGAAAATATGTATCAAAGCATAAAGTTGTGCTGTAAGGGGTTTGGCACTTTGCCGTACTGAGTTCTCTGAACATCCAACATAAAAGAATTTCATTGACATTGACACTGCAACAAGCAGTAGTATCAAGAGATTGAAAGATGCATGTCCTCACAAATAAAGGTACAAAATTGATCTATCCCATGCAGTCAGTCCTATGGGATTCAAGGGTGGTCAATATTTATAGGATGTCAGAATATCTAGCAAGTTGATAGCATTGTTCTAAAAATATAAGATCAATCATCAATGGACTCATGAATTCTGTTTTCATGGTCAGAGATGCAAGTGCAGCATGTTAAACGTAGTGCATGTATTTGCTGGACAACAGAGACCATTAAAAGAAACCAACTTCTTTGGCTGACAAACCACATATTGTTAGAATGTCCTGTAAGACTGTAATTACAAATCTCTATTTGCATATGTAGGTTCAAGGCTTCGATCAACATGTTAATTAGGTAATTACCAAGAGATTCCATCTGCATTATAAGCAATCCATAGAATATATACTAAAAACCAAGTTTCTGATATTAGCAGAGTTTGACTCTCGCCCACTCCTTTCCCCGCATATACGAAAAAATAAAAACAAAAACCATTAAGTCATGAGTTCAAGAGAAGGTCGATATCATGTTGAATAGCAGAAATAAAATTGAACTGCAAACTGAAAAGAAAGAAGGTTGACTTCAAACAAGGTAAGTTAATAATGTCTAATAGCAAATACTGATAGGAAGAATACAAGTGGTAAAGATTTATGACATGCAATTTATAACACTTATTTTATACAAGAAGTAGAAACTTAATGACTTCGTCGTTGCAAAATACTTCACAAGGTTATGTACGTATCAGATTTCCACCCTATATTCTTTTACAGTATACAGGGTTCTCTGATAAGATAGATCACAATCTACCTTGGGCTATGGGATCACAATTGTTTTGTATTAAGTGTGAGATTTCTTACATCAGTTTACTAGCTTCTTAGGGAATAATCATAGCACTGCTTATAATAAAAATCTTTTAACAAGAACTGAAAATGAACATAAAATTGCTTGCTTGTTAACTTGTGATCAGTGATTCAAAGTTTTTAGAATGTTGATTTTTTCATTCCACTTAAAGAGTGGCTGTTTTGTAACCAAAAAAAAAATCAAGTTTGTTTGTTCAACCTACTCCTTCAGACAGCAAACAAACAGAATCCAGATTTAAACAGCAAGCAATAAAGAAAAATCAAGTCAAATATACCATATAACACATGACATAGATGGATGGAAAGATTTACTTTTGTTATGAATTTCGCGTATATAATTGGGAAATTTATGAAATAGAACCTTTTGATAAGTGATTTTCAAGAATGTCCAAATCTGAGAATGTTTGATAAGTGCTATTTTCGTAAATTTCCCACTATTATTAATGAAGGAAAAGGAAAGTATCTATAATCTATCACTGATAAGCAAAATTACTGTAATAATAACCAGGTTTTAGAAGTACCAGCTAAGAGGAGGGCTTACTTTCATTAGCTTTTCCCTAAACTTGTTTCCTAACCATTAATTTGCTTTAACTCGTCAACCACACTTTCAATCCTTTGAACCGTATCTTTAAGCTCTGAATCCCATTTCTCAAATAAAGAGCGCTGCAGCTGCAGCTAGCACATCCACTGCCAATGTTGCATACCGTGTCATTACCTGGACTTCCTGCATTACTCTCCATTGCATTTTTCAGATTTCTCTTAGATCCTTCGATCAAAGCTTCACTCGACATAACCTCTTTCTCCAATCTCTCTGACATCATAGTATTAACAGCACTCTCTTCTGCGACTGAAGATGCCAAATTTGGAACTTGACCAGATAATTTCTCACAGTCACCACCTTGTCTGATCACAACATCTTTATGATTCTTACAATATTTTAAAAATTCTGATATAGTTAGTTTATCTTCATCCATCGAATCTCCAGTTTCCATCCTATTACATTTGGGAGGAAATATTGGAGGAACAAGGGAATGATTACATGTATTCCTTCCTTTCGAAACATGCACTACTTTTTTCTGAATTCTTTGGAGAAGAAACACAAGTAATGGTGGCAGCATTAATCTTGTTCCTTTTTTTTGACCCCTCTACTGCTTTCTTTGGAGGAAAACCAGGAGGTATAGGGGGGCGGTTAGCCCTCGTAGTGTTCCTTCCATCTTCTTTGCTTTCTTCTTTTTTCGCATAGAAGCCTCACTTGTGTCTTTGAGACCTGACACTGATTCCTTCCACCACTCCATGTATTTTGTGCTAACATCTGCCTCATAAAGCCTGGATGGAATATACAAATCTACATTTTTAATTTGCTTGATGTAATGCTGCCTGACTATATCCGAACTGTTATTGGATTGAGCAACAAAACACGGAAGGTCTTGATCAAAATCCAAATTGCATAGCTACTCGATGCGGAAGGTACTGCTCGGTAGTACCAAACCCAGCTAACTCACTAACCTTCAAGCATCTGACAAATGACAGCAATTCATCATTCAAACAAGAACCAACCAATAGCCACATTTCCTTTTTAGGATAGTATTTAGGCAAATCCCAGTTCTTAATAGGCATGGAATAAGGACGCCACTGAAAACCATCTCCGGCTGAGTCTAAACCATCCTCAAATTTTCAACTTTCACACCCTTTATTTTATCCCATCGAACCAATCTTGGCTGGCCATAATTGATAACATTGGGCTTTGGCTTAAGCTCCAAGAATCTTTCCAATGCCCAAACTTGAACAAATTGAAATGGTGACCAAAGGTTGAGTTTTAAATCATCACCACCAATATTTAATTTGCTTGAATCTACAATTGCCCTTTTAAAAGAACTCAAATGAATGCTAGCAAGAACAGCCGGAGCAAGCGCACTTCGGGTCCCCCTAGCTAAATGAATTGCAATGGATAAAAAACGCCTGTGTACTACGTTATCATTACGGAAAACATACCTCGACAACCAAAAGGCAAGAAATGCTTCGTGCTCGAATTCGTCCCCGCTGTTTATGAACTTCTCCAATCATGAGCCTGTTTTAGCACTCCTACAAGTACTACTGATAATTACTCTTCGCCCCTCATTCAATTTCTCTTCTATGTCTTCCAGTTCTTTGCTTTCAAGAGGAGTGAAAACAGATTTACCCAAAACCGAGTAACCTCCTAAAACCATAACATCCTCCAATGTGATTGTTGCTTCACCCCAAGGGAAAATGAAGGTATTGGTGTCAGGACACCATTTCTCAGCAAACCCATATACCCAATCGTTTTTATTTATTTGGTAGGTGGAATTCAAGATGGCTTCATATATACCAGCTTTTTTCCATTCAAAGGCCATTGTCTTGGTTTAAAATCGGATGGGAGGGAAAAGAATGAGTCAGGGAGCTCCAAAAAAGGTTTATCAATGGAGGAAGGCACCATGGGTTTCAGAAAGTAGGCTCTTTTGAGAAATGGGTTTCCACCAGTTGGTGAAACCATGACCTCTTCCCTCTCTTCAACCATGGTGTCCGGTGGACTCTCCATCATCAGAAGCTGAAGATTAAACCCAAGAAAATGGTAGATTTTGTATTTTATCTTTCCTTCAAACTAGAGAGAGTGTGTGTGTTTTGGCCTATTTGGGTTTAGGGGAAAGCAAAAAGGGTGTTATGCAGCTTATGCTGTGTACTGTGAAATGGGATTTTAAAATGTTTTATTTTGCTTGTTATCATGGAGAAATTATTTTGTATAATCGATATATTGACACGTGGTATAATTGGTTTATGTGTTAAAATATGAGTGGATGTTATTAATATTATACCCTACTAATATAAATACATGATACGTCCAATAATATCTTTACACGTTGTATTGGTTATAACACATAGCGGTATTCGGTTATATCCTATAATTTTTCGTTAAGATGTCTTTACGTAAAAGGTTTGACATGGACTATGGACTAATGTCTGATCTGGAAAGATTATGGAGGGTCACCTTTCTAAATAAAAAAAAAAATTTATTCAAATTAGAATTATGTTAAAATCAATCTAAAACATAATATAATATATATGATAGAGAATAATTTACTTATCCCCCATGTGATACTACATGGTATCTTCACCCTCTCTCATTGGCTTTCTCTCTTCTCTCACTCTCTTTTTATCTCTCTCTCTCTCTCTCTCTCTCTCTCTTTTCAAGGAATGCTAAATCACTACAACATAGGGATAAATAAGTTTTTCCATGTATGATATATTTAGACAAAAAAAAAAAGTATGCATGGATGAAATTAATGCTCCTAAGGGTTCACATCATAATAGTGTTGGTTGACGGCCTCGAGTCCCCGACGCTCATGCAAACGCACCTACGACAAGATTCATAATCTTGGCAGGAATTCCTTTAAAATTAGGAACCCATGGGTTTTTAAGATTTTCAATCCACATGTAATCTGAAGCGACACTTTGTTCCACTCCTTTCATTAATACTCTATGCACAATGATTTTCGCCTTCATTTGGTGATGTTGCAATAATGCATGTAACAAGTAGTCGTCACGAGTTACTTTGGAAACAAAAAAAAATTTACAATAAATTTTAATTTGTTTCTTCCAATTCCAATAAAATTTAACTAGGTCTAGTTATAATATTGGTTGACGATCATAACGTATATGGATAAAATAATTTATAGAGAAGTCTAAAAAAAACTAGTAATTTCTTTTGTGACTTTATTCCTCTTTTAGATTTATTGTGTTTTTTATTGGTTAGAACGTTTATAACACACATTATACTATATTTCAAAAGTTAAAATATAAAATTATGAAAATATATTTATTAAATTAAACAGGTATATATGGTTAAAGAAGTACATCGTGTTGCGCGCTGAGGCTTTCATAGTTAATTGAAATAGGCAAATAATGACTTGGGGCATTTGTGTATGAGACATGATCCATAATTTCATACCATTTTCCATGCATATATAGTTAAGGGAATTAAAATCATCTAGAGTGATTAATGCATTTTATATTTTTTACGAATTTACAGCGTCGACTGATTGACAGTAGCTCTTTTTTAGAACTGTCAAGCTTCATGTACACTATTACAAAAACGTTGATAGACATTAGACAAAAGTTGATGTCTATGTACAGAAAAACTGATTTCTTGCTCAATAATATCTAATGTCATAGAATAGACATCTATATATAAGCTGGTATCTAAAGTATTTACCACATCATCAATTTCTAAAATACAACATCAGATTACATGTAAAGTTGTAAAGATAATAAAAATGCACTTTGACTTCAGTATCTTGTCATAATTCGTCATAAAAGTATAAACTGATCTTTAATAACTGCTCAGACATCACAAATTTTAATAATAATGATATTTGTATTTGTTTTGGACATCAGTTTTTAATTAGATAATGTTATAATAGCTAGACGACATTGGTTTTTATTAAAAACCATTGACTGTTAAGTTTCACTTTTCCTACAATTGTAAGAAAGTACAAGATTCAGATGAACACATTAATCAAATACATTTCATTGAAAGCAACACAAACATTTCTTACATCGTTCAAGGATATCTTAGCTCCCAAAAAAGAAAAACTACATATCGATCCTATCAAATTTAGGGAACACTCCTCCTTAACGACCCTCCCATAGTTCCTTAATTAATTAAGAAAGATAGAACACTTGTGTACTTGTATGTAATTATTTGTAGTAATGCTTTCTTTTCACCAAGGAAGGCCTAAAAGCAAGCAAAGAGGCACAAATCGAATGCTCCAACTAAAGATCCAGCATGCCTAGCTTGATTCCCTCTTAGCTCAAATTTTTCAGGTATCAGCCTGCAAAAGTTTGTAGTATAGAAAAGTCAATTACCCAGGAAGAACACAAATAGTAAAGATTTATGACATGCAATTTATAACCCTGATTTTATACATGATGATTTGAACATGTAATTAACGATAGGAGTGATATAGATGATTCGAAGTTTTTAGAATGTTGAGTTTTTCATTCCAATAAAAGAGTGACTGTTTTGTTAAAAAAAATTAAATTAAATTCAAGTTTGTATGTTCAACCTACTCCTTCAGACAACAAACAAACAGAATGTATCATATAACACATGACAAGTAGAGAAAAATCAAGTCGATCAAATATATCATACAACACATGATATATATATATATATATAGATGGATGGAAAGATTTACTTTTGATTCGAATTCTGCAAGTTAATTTAAATGGGAAATTTACTAAAATAGCACCTTTTGATAAGTGATTTTCAAGAATATATATCCATTTCTGAGAATGTTAATTGATAAGTGCTATTTTCGTAGACTACCCAATACTATTAATGAAGGACAAAAAAAGAAGTTATCTTTTTTTTTTTTTTGGTCTGAAGAAAAGAAGTTATCAGTTATCACTGATATCGAAACAAAGTTACAGCAATAGTGATAAGGTTTTAGACATACCAACTAAGAGGAGATAGATCGAGCTTTCTTTCATTAGCTATTCCTAGCCGCACGTGTTTGGTTTAACTGGTCAAACCCACTTTGAAGCCTTCTAGACCTACCTTGAAGCTCTGAATTCTTCCCATCTAATGGCTTAAAGTTAGCATAATCATTACCTGCCATGCCATTTCCTGAACTTCCTGCATTACTCTCCACTGAATTTTTCTGGTTTCTCTTAGACCCTCCAACCAACTCTTCACTCAACATAACCTCTTTCTCCAACCTCTCTGACTTCATAGCATTAACATCACTTTCTTCTGCAATCGAAGATGCCAAATTTTGAACTTGACCTAATTTTGAACCCTTTACAGCTTTCTTAGGAGGAAAGCCAGGAGGTACAGGAAGGTGGTCCCTTGGTAGTGATAGTTGTGATATAGTTAGTCTATCCTCATCCGTAGGATCTCCAGCTTCCCTTGTTGGAGGAACAAGGGAATGATTACCTTCACTCCTTCCTTTTGACACATGCACTTCTTTTTCTGAATTGTTTGGAGAAGAAACAGAGGTAATGGTAGCATCATCAATCTTGTTCCTTTCTTTTGAACCATCTACAGCTTTCTTTGGAGGAAAGCCAGGAGGTGCAAGAGGTTGGTCCCACGGTATACGTAGTGTAGATACTTCCATAGCAGCTTCACTTGTGTCATTGAGATCTGACATTGATTCCTTCCACCACTCTAAGTACTTTGGGCTAACATCTGCCTCAGAAAGCCTGGGAGGAATGTACAATTCTACATTTTTAATTCCCTTGATGTAATGCTGCCAGACAATATCCGAACTGTGATTGGATCGAGCAACAAAGCACGGATGGTCTTGATCAAATCCAAACTGCAGTGCCACTCTATGCGGAAGGTACTGCTGGATATTACCATCAAGTCCAATCAGCTCACTCACCTTCAGGCATCTGGCAAATGACTGTAGTTCATCATCTAGAACAGAATCAACCACTACCCACATTTCCTCTTCAGGGTAGTATTTAGGAAAATTCCTATTCTCATTCTTATGAATAGGCAAGGAATAAGGACGCCACTTAAAATCATCTCCAGCTGAGTTTAAAACCATCCTCAAGTTTTCAACTGCCACACCATTTACTTTATCCCATCGAGCCAATCTTGGCTGACCGGAATTGATAACATTGGGCTTTGGACTAAGTTCCAAGAATCTTTCCCATGCCCAAACTTGAACCAATTGCAATGGTGACTTAAGGGTGAGTTTTAAGTCATCATCATCAATATTCAATTTGCTTGAATTTACAATTTCACTTTTCAACAAACTCAAATCTTTATAAATGCTAGCAAGAACAGCCGGTGCAAGTGCAATCCGGGTCCCCCTAGCTAAATGAATTGCAATGGACAGAACACACAAATCTATCGCTTCACGAGCACCAATGAAAACATACCTCGACAACCAAAAGGCAAGAAAGGCTTCGTGATTGAATGCCGTCCCACTGTTCATGAACTTCTTCAGCCATAAGCTTTGGGTGGGTTTCTTACTGGTACTCTTGTTCATTTCTCGTCGAACATCATTTAATTTCTCTTTTATTTCTTGCAGTTCTTCGCTTTCAAGAGGAGTCAAAACTGAGTCACCCAAAACTGAGTAACCTCCCAAAACCATCACATCCTCCAATGTTATCGTGGCTTCACCCCAAGGGAAAATGAACGTATTGGTCTCATGACACCATTTCTCCGCAAACCCATATACCAAATCGGTTTTTTTTATTTGGTACGTGGAGTTCAAAATGGCTTCATAAATACCAGCATTTTTCCATGTGGATTGGTGAATAGAAGCCATTTCTTCGACCCATGTCTTCCATTCCTGTTGGCTCTTTCGCCATCCACGGAATTCAACCTTCAGAGGCCACTGTCGTGGCTCAAAATGTGAAGGGATGGAGGAGAAAGAGTCAGGGAGCTTAAAAGGAGGTTCCAGAAAGTAGGAAGGCACAATAGGTTTCAGAAAGTATGCTTTTTTCAGAAATAGGTCTCCACCAGTTGGTGGAATCATGATCTCTTCCATCTCTTCGACCATGGTGTCTGGTGGACTCTCCATCGTCATCAGAAGAGAAGGGTGAAGATTAAACACAGGAGAACTGGAGCTGCCAAACGAGAGAGAGAGAGAGAGAGAGAGAGAGAGAGAGAGAGAGAGAGAGAGAGAGAGTCTGCGTCTGTGTTGGCTTTTGGGGTTTCGGGGAAAGCGAAAAGGGGCTTTGTACCCAAATGGATTTGAGAATGTTTCCTTTTCTTGTTAATTAAAATCCATATATGGATAAAAGTAGGTGAAATTTTGAGAATGTTTCCTTTTCTTTTTAAACTTCCATATATAAGACAAAAGTAGGTGAAAATTGAAAAGGGTAAGCACTAAGAAGATAATGTCTGGTCCTAGAGAGATGATGACTTGGACTACTTGAGCGCTTACTCTCATGTCCAGGAGGGTCAGTGGCGAAGGTACAATCATGCCACCTCCTAGACTTTCATAGTTGCTATAGGCAAATAATGGCTTGGGTATTGAGGCATTTGTGTTTGAGACATGGTCGTCCATATTAGTACGAGTGAGTCTTCAGTGGCGCGTGTACCATAGAAGATTTATCCATATTAGTACCCATGCATAATATTTTTAATAAAAAAACAAAATTTATCTATCACGAATGTATTTAATATAAATAAGATATTTTTTTTTAAAAAAAATTTAAACAAGACATGATCTTTAATTAAACAAGGTAATATTTGTATGATCCGATGATCTATTTCTTTTATTAAATGTTAACCATGCATTATAAATATAACTAGTTTCTTGGCACGTATGCACGTGTTAATTGGCTTTTTTGTTGTATATTTGGATGTTTCTCCAAAATAATTCTTATGTTTCATCAATTAATTAATTTTTGAAAAAAAAATTATATTTTTTAAATATAAGTAATTAACAGGTTTGGATCCTCTTCTAAGCTTTGGGAGTGCTTTTGTAGAAAGCACTTTTGCTCAGTATCGCTTTCACTAAAAGCACTTTTGTTAGAAATGCATAGATTTTTTTAAAAAAAATTCAAGTATTTCTTATTAATATATTTGGAATCGCTTCCTAAGGAAGCATCTACCAGGTGCTTTACCCGGAAGCGCTTCCAAGTGCTTTTAAAACTCAATAGCGCTTTTTATTTTTGCTAAACATAAGAAAAAATGCTTTTGACTATTTGAAAGGGTTTTTAAGCCTTCTAAACGCACCGTCAAATTTGCCATTCATCTCTTAATCTATCCAAACTTTTAATTATAAAATAACATGTGTCCATTATAAAATCATGTAGTTCACAATGAAATTAGGTATTTGTCACTCATTTAACTTGTATAACTTGAAAAAAAAAAAAAAAGTATAATGGCTCTGGAACTTCTTCTTTTTTCCCATGATTCCGTCCCCTACACAGAACCTTGGCTACGATAGTTAACTCAAAGAGAGGTGGCTGAAGCACTCCAAGAGATCATGAAAAAGATTGGGGAAAATCTTTAACCTTTCAAAACTGGGTTCTTTATCACGTTATGATTTTTCACTTTTTAATGTTACTCTTCGACATGGGTTAATTAGATGAAGAAAAAAACTCAAAGAAATTTTAATCGCCATTCAACAAAAGTCTAAATAGAGAGAGAGAGAGAGAGAGAGAGAGAGAGAGAGAGAGATTTTAGATTAAATCATTAGTTCATTAGTTTTCCATTGTTTGAATCTCATATGAACATTTAGATTTAAGAGAGAGGTGTTACAGATGACGAGATGAAGAAGGAGATGAGAGTGCAGTGGCAAATAAGGAAGGAGACAACATTTTCCATAAAAAAATGGAAAAAGAAAATCTAAAAATTATTATAAATCGTTGGATCCTATAATGGACACATGGTGCTTTATAATTAAAAACTTAAATAAATTGAGAGATTAAGTAGCTTAGGAGAGAATCCGGATCCGTAATTAACCACTTAACTGAGTGTGGCTAGTGGTGTTAGAGAAATGGGTTTCCATCAGTTGGTGAAACCATGCCCTCTTCCCTATCTTCAATCATGGTGTCCGCTCCGTCATCAAAAGCTAAAGATTAAACCCAAGAAAATGGTAGATTTTATTTTTTATCTTTCTCGTGTGTGTGTGTACTGTGAAATGGGATTTAAAAATGTTTCCCTTTGCTTGTTAACATGTGCTTACGTGATAGGTTTGATGGTTCAAACTTCCATTTATGGAACAAAAGTGAGTGAAGAATGAAAAGAGTAAAGCAATGGACCCTGGACTAATGTCTGGTCTGGAAAGAGATGGTGACTTGAGAGCTAGTCCATTCTCCTACTCTGTTACTTAAATGCTATGGAGGTGAGTGGCGAAGGTCCAATCCTTCTTAGGATGGGAACGGAGTGGGATTGGGCCGGATTTGTTAATACCATCTCCGCTAGATAAACGTCTTTAGGTCGGGTTTGTTAATACCATCTCCGCCGGATAACGGTTTCCGTTGTAATAAATACATATTATAATGGCTTTTTTACTCAAATACCACCTGAACTATAAAGGGTGTGCTCAAATACCACCCAAACTTTTTTTCTTGCCAATTTACCACCTAAACTTTCACATATTGGCCAATTGACCACCTACCGTCATTTTAGTTAAATTTTCTGTTTATTTCAAGGGTATTTTCGTCATTTATATAAAAAAGCATTTTAAATATAAAAAAAAAATCTAATTAAACCCCCTAAAAAAAAGGGTATTTCCATTTTCTATTTTTTTAGTTTTTAATTTTTTTTCTAATTATATTTTAAAAAAAGTTTTTAAAATAATAATATTTTTTTATTGTATTCAAGGGCAAAATGGGAAGTTTGGGAAATTTTTTGATGATTTAACAGAAAAATGGATGTTAGGTGGCAAATTAGCACATATTAATAATTTCAGGTGGTAAATTGGCAAGAAAAAAAGTTTGGGTGGTATTTGAGCACACCCCCTGTAGTTCAGGTGCTATTTGGGTAAAAAAGCCTATTATAATATGTAAAATATATTCAGACAAAATAAAAAGTATGAATGAAATACTTGTAAAGATTCACATAATAATAGTGTTGGTTGATGACCCCAAAACTCGTGTAGAGAGGCGCACCTATGGCAGGATCCGTCATCTTGACAGGAATTCCTTTAAAAGTTGGGAACCCAGGGGTTTAAAGATTTTCAATACCCCCATTTTTCGAAGCAACATTTGTTCCACTCCTTTCATTTATACTCCATGCGATGATTTACGCCTTCATTTGATCATGTTGCAATGATGTAACGTGCAATCATCCAGAGAGAAACAAAAAAAAGTACAATATATATATTTTTTTCAATGCATATATAGTTAAGGAAATATAATGCATGAAATTAAATTTCAAAATTTTTTTTTTATTTTTTTGAGGTTTTAAAATATTACCGAAATGAAATCATCAAAATTTCAATTATTTTAGTTTAAATTTTCAACGAAATTGAAAATTCTTTCGAAATTTTTATATTTTTAAACTTTTGAAATTTTTTCAAAATCCGAAATTGAATTCTTTAATATAATGTGAGCGATTAATGCATTTTATATTTTTGCAGATTTTCAGGGTTCGACTGATCCACAGTTAGTGATCAGGCTTCATGTACAGAACGACACTACAAGTCTACAAACTTTCCATTTTTATCTCATTCTCAATAGGGTTTAACCCCATAGGATATGGAATGACTTTTGAAGTTTGGATGTTAACTTTTGGACTATCTCTCTAAAACTGGAGAATTATAAAGCCTACGAATTTCCGAGCGATTGAACCCAAAAAAAATTTGCACTGATGACTGGCAGCGCAGCCGCCAACCAATCAGCACCACTTAGAATCACATCTGTAACAGTCATCTGCTCTAGAGACAAATTGTACATGTAACAAAAAAAAATTTCCCTTGACATTGACCCTGCTACAAGCAGTAGTATCAAGAGATTGAAAGATGTATGATGAACAAAATTGACCTATCCCATGCAGTCCAATTGGATTCAAGAGTAGTCAATATTTATAATTCTAAGATGACAGAATATTTCGCAAGTTCATAGCTTTGATCTAAACTTTCAAGATCAATGGACTCATGAATTGTGTTTTCATGATCAGATATGTATGTGCAGCATGTTAAACATAGTACATGTCTTTTTTGCTGGACAATAGAGACCATTAAAAGAATGCAACTTCTTTGGATGACAAACCACATATTGTTAGTATGTTCAGAAAGATTGTAAACACAAAATCTACATTTGAATATGTTCATGGCTTTGATCACAGGGTAGTTACCAAGATTTTCCATTTGCCTTATAAGCAGGCCATGGAAAATTTCCGATATTGGCAGAGTTTGACTATCGCTCTCCCCTTTCCCTGCATATGCCAAAAAAAAAAAAAACCTAACTCACGAGTTCAAGAGAAGGTCTATACCATGTTGAATGCAGAAACAAAATAGAACTGCAATCTGAAAGGAAAGAAGGAAGAGTTCAAACAAGGTAACTTGATAATGTCTAGTAGCAAATACTGGTAGAAAGAAAACAAATGGTAAAGATTTATGACATGCAATTAACAACACTGATTTTATACACGACAATTATAACATAACGATAAGAGGAATGCAAGAAGTAGAAACTTAATGACTTCAGCGTCTCAAAATAATTCACAAGGCTTAATCATTAGTACAAGACTGAGTTGTGCATCAGATTTCCACCCTATATTCTTTTTACAGTATACAGGGTTCTCTGATAAGATTAATCACAATCTACCTTGGGCTACGGGATCACAATTTTTTTGTATCAAGTATGAGATTTCTTTCATCAGTTTGCAAACTTAAAGCATAATCATAGCATTGGTTAGAATAAAAATCTTTTAACTAGAATAGAAAATGAACCTATAATTGCTTGCCTGTTAACTTGTGATCAGTGATTCAAAGTTATTAGAATGTTGACTTTTTCATTCCACTTAAAGAGTGGCTGTTTGTTTAACAAGAAAAAAATCAACTTTGTATGTTCAACCTACTCCTTCAGACAACAAACAAACAGAATGTATCATATAACACATGACAAGTAGAGAAAAATCAAGTCAAATGTATCAAATAACACATGACATAGATGGATGGAAAGATTTACTTTTGTTTCGAATTCCGCTAGTATAATTGGGAAATTTACGAAAATAGCACCTTTTGATAAGTGATTTTCAAGAATATCCAATTCTGAGAATGTTCACTAGTGCTATTTTCGTAAACCCACAACTATTAATGAAGGAAAAGAAAATTAGTTATCACTGATATTGAAACAAAGTTACAGTAATAATGATAAGGTTTTAGACATACCAACTCAGAGGAGGGATTTCTTTCATTAGCTATTCCTAGTAGAACGTGTTTGCATTAACCGTTCAACCCCACTTTGAAGCCTTTTAAACCTAGCTTGAACCTCTGAATTCTTCTCAAATAATGGCTCAAAGTTAGCATAATCATTGCCAATGATACCTGCCATGCCATTTGGACTTCCTGCATTACTCTCCATTGAATTTTTCTGGTTTCTCTTAGACCCTCCAACCAAATCTTCACTCACCATAATCTCTTTCTCAAATCTCTCTGACTTCAAAGTATTAACGGCACTTTCTTCTGCAATCGAAGACACCAAATTTTGAACTTGACATAATTTCTCACTGTCAGCATCTTGTCTAATCTGAACTTTTTTATGCTTCGGACTACATTTCAAAAGTTGTGATATAGTTAGTCTATCCTCAACCGTAGGATCTCCAGCCTCCATCGTATTACGTTTGGGTTGAAATCCTGGAGGAACAAGGGAATCATTACCTTCATTCCTTCCTTTTGAAACATGCACTATTTGTTCTGAATTATTTGGAGAATAAACACAAGTAATGGTGGCAGCATTAATCTTGTTCCTTTCTTTTGAACCCTTTAGAGCTTTCTTAGGAGGAAAGCTAGGAGGTACAGGGGTGTGGTCCCTCGGTAGTGATACTTCCATATTATTGGCTTTCTTTTTTGGTCGGATAGCAGCTTCACTTGTGTCTTTGAGACCTGACATTGATTGCTTCCACCACTCTCTGTATTTTGTGCTAGCATCTGCCTCAGAAAGCCTGGATGGAATATACAGTTCTATATTTTTAATTCCCTTGATGTAATGCTTCCAGACTATATCCGAACTGTGATTGGATCGAGCAACAGAACACGGAAGGTCTTGATCAAATCCAAATTGCATAGCTACTCGATGTGGAAGGTACTGCTCAATTGTACCACCAAGTCCAGTTAACTCACTAACCTTCAAGCATCTGGCAAATGACATTAATTCATCATCCAAAACAGAATCAACCAATACCCACATTTCCTCTTCAGGGTAGTATTTAGGAAAATCCCTGTTCTGATTCTTCTGAATAGGCAAGGAATAAGGACGCCACTTAAAATCACCTCTGGCGGAGTCTAAAAGCATCCTCAAATTTTCAACTTTTAGACCATTTACATCATCCCATCGAGCCAATCTTGGCTGACCAGAACTGATAGGTTTGGGTAGTGGACTAATCTCCAAGAATCTTTCCCATGCCCAAACTTGAACAAATTGAAATGGTGACCAAAGGGTGAGTTCTAAATGATCATAACCAATATTCAATCTGCTCGAATCTGCAATTGTCCTTCTCAACAAGCTCAAATCTTTATATATGCTAGCAAGAACAGCGGGTGCAAGCGCAATTCGAGTCCCCCTAGCTAAATGAATTGCAATGGGTAGAACACGTCTATATACTACATCACGATAGTGAAAAACGTACCTGGACAACCAATAGGCAAGAAATGCTTCGTGCTCGACTTCAGTCCCACTGTTCATGAACTTGTTCAACCATGAGCTTGTGCTGGGCTTCTTAGACATACTATTGTTAAGTTCTTTCCGACCCTCAATTAATTTATCTTCTATTTCTTGCAGTTCTGTGCTTTCAAGAGGGCTAAAAACAGAGTCACCCAAAACTGAATAACCACCCAAAACCATCACATCCTCCAATGTGATTGTGGCTTCACCCCATGGAAAAATGAAGGTATTGGTGTCAGGACACCACTTCTCAGCAAACCCATATACCAAATCGTTTTTTCTTATTTGGTACTTGGAATTCAAGATGGCTTCATAAATACCAGCTTTCTTCCATGTGGATTGGTGAATAGAAGCCATTTGATCAACCCATGTCTTCCAAATTTTTTGGCTCTGTCGCCATCCACGGAATTCAACCTTCAAAGGCCATTGTCTCGGCTGAAAATGGGAAGGGAGGGAGGAGAAAGAGTCAGAGAGCTTCAAACGAGGTTCATCAATGGAGGAGGAAGGCACAATTGGTTTGAGAAAGTAGGCTTTTTTGAGAAATGGGTCTCCACCAGTTGGTGAGACCATGACCTCTTCTCTCCCTTCCACCATGGTGTCCGGTGGACTCTCCATCATCAGAAGGAGAAAGAGGGTGTGTGTTTAAGCTTTTTGGGATTTGGAGGAAAGTGAAATGGGTTTGAGAATCTTTCCTTTTCTTGTTAAAAAGCAAAAATGAAAAATGAACAAAAGCAAAAGCAAGTGAAAAAATGAACAAAAGCAAAAGCAAGTGAAAAATGAACAAAAGCAAAAGCATGGACGGTGTCACGGTGGACTAATCTGGTCCTGCAAAGATGATAACTTGATTACTTGAGGGCTTACTCCATTCTCTTACTTGTTAGTTTTAAATGTTCAGGAGGTCAGAGGCGGAAGTCCAATCATTCCAGTATTCCACCTCCTAGACTTTGATAGTTGCTACAGGCAAATAATGAGACATGGTCGTCCATATTAGCCATGCATTGATGCATAATATTGTTAACACCAAAAAAACATAGATATGACAAGTGTATTTCATATTAATAAGGTATGATTTTATTTTTATTTAAGTTATGTTCATTTTGGTAATATAAAGCTGAGATAAGATTTGTATAATCCGATTATTGACTTTTTATTGACATACAAAATGCGACATAATATTGTTAAGACGATAAAAATATATTTATTACAAGTGTATTTTATATCAATAAGGTATGATTTTTTTCTTTTTTCATTTAAGTTATGTTTATTTTGGCAATATAAAGCTGAGATAATATTTGTGTGATCCGATCATTGACTTTTTATTGACACGCAAAATGCGTGGGCATTTTGCATGTGTTAATTGACTTTTTATTGTATATTTTAGTGTTTTTCACATTATTTAATATACTAATATGTTTCATCAATTAAGTGAACGTGAGTAGTTGTATGCAATTTATTTTTTATTAACAATTTGTTTTAGTAAAAGGGTATTTTGAGTGACTCAAAAATCGGTGAAGCCTGTAATATTAAAGGTGACTTCTTACTTTACAATAGTGTAGTTGATTGTTTGAATTAGAAAAAGATTAGGATAGGCAATTCACATTTCCTTTGATATAGGAAAAGAAAAGATAAAATAAAATATTGAAAAACAATTGGATGCTGAGTGGGTTAAATTCTTGACTGCACGTCTGCACCAAAACAAAAATTCACTTAAGGGCAAAAAGAACACTGCGGCAAGCAGTAATATCAAAGCATTCACCAAATGAGTTGATCTTCTATCTTCCCCCCCCCCTCTCCTCCCCCAAGAAAAATATCAGAGCATAGAGTTGTGTTGTAACTTGTAAGGGATTTGCCACTTTGTATTTCCGAGTTCTTTGTACAAGCAAACAGAAAAGAAATATCCTTACCTTTACCTCTCACATCAGTACATCACAACCATAAATGTGCACCTTACCCCATATCACCTCTCAGGATATCCTCTCATAACTTTATGGGGTACCTGAAAAGCTGCTGCATCAGTAAACCAGATAAGAGAGCTATCTTATCTTAGGGTAGTCGAAAAGCTCCAATGCGTCTGTATCATGATGATTTTATAGGAGTCATTATTTGAATACTAGGAGTAGGGACAGAGTCCCAAAAGGATAGAAATTTGGACATTTGAATGAAGATATTATTGGTGTCGTGTCTCCTAAGTTAAAGGATATCGTGGTCTCTATTATCTTAAAATAAATTTGAATTTGGCAAACAAATTTCATTTTGGTCTTTTGTTTTCATAGCTTAGAGCCTTACACTCCTCTTTTCTTCCTATTCTTGTTCACAAATCACAATGGCTCAGAGAACAGAATGGTCACATCGCACATATGAAGAACAAAGAGATGAGAGAATGGTTTCCCCAAAAGATGGGAAACCAACGGTGAGAGTTGCAAGGTTTCTGAGACCATGTGCTAGGAGTTTCACCAAAGCAGTGGGACCTCCAAGCACCCCATTGTTGTGTGAAGTGTTTGCTCACAACCTTCAAGAATGGCCCTCAAAGGTGTTGTTCAAAGGCTGGAAAATGCCCCAGAAAAAATGGGAGGAATGGATTGAGAGGCTTGCAGGAAAATACTGTGGCATTTGGAACCCAGCAGGCATTTGTGATGCGATTCTGAGCTCTAGCAGAGTTTTGGTGCTCGGAGACCAACACATTCGTCTTCCCTTGGGGTGAAGCAACAGTTACTCTTGAAGATGTAATGGTTCTGGGAGGATTTTCGGTCCTGGGAAGGCCGGTGACAAGGCCTGTTAATGGGATGTTAGTGCAGATTGTGGAGGAGATGGAGAAGAAGCGGATAATGATGACGAGGAGTAAGGCGAAGAAAGCCGGGCATTCTAATTGGATTAAGCATTTTATGGAGAAAGAATGCAACTATGCAAGTATGAGCATGTGGCATTTCTGTCACTCTGGCTGTCAAGGTTTGTTTTCCCTTCTCTTTCTGAAGAAAGCTGAGGAAAGCATGTTTTTCCAATTACAGCACATTTGTCACAAGGGACAAGGGTTGCTCTTGCACCTGCAGTTCTTGCTGGTCTTTACAGAGACCTAACATTGTTGAAAGAATAAGCACTTTCTTGTTTTGAGGAGATCTCTGTTGCAGGCCCATTTCAGTTTTTGCAGTTATGGGCTTTGGAGAGGTTTCAAGCTTTCTTGCAGGGTACCCCAAATGCACTCAAGCCTGGTGAGCCTAGAGCAGCCAGGTGGCACAAAGTGAATTCTAGAAATACTAGTCTTCCTCCTGTGAGAACAGTTCTAAAGTTGCAAGAGAATTTTCAATGGCGGCCTTATGCTGCTAATTTGAGCAATTGGCGCCATTCATCTTATTACAAAGAGAACAAACTGTCATTTTTTGATACTACTAAGAACACAGATGAGAATTTGCAGTCTTATGTTAAATGCTTATGTAATTCTCAAGTGTTTGGAGTGGATTCTTGTAAAGAGAAGTGTTGATGCTAAAAAATGGTAGAGCAGTCAACGTCGAGTCGAACCACGTAGGCCCGTTGACCCACCACTGAGTGGATGACACGTCGAAGTGGGGCAGGAACGGGTAGCTGGGTCCGACTGGTGAGTAATGAGAGAGAATGATATCCAAGCATCCTGCACAGGTACACAAAAGTGAGCGGGAAGGGCACCGGTGTGGTCCCGGCCAAAGCTCCTCCGACGCTCAAGTCAGTGTTCAGAGAGATCTGAGAGCAGAGTGAGTGAATAGTATAATAATGATTTCAGTTGTCCTTTTGTGACAAGAAGGTACCTCTTTTATAGTACCTTTGGAAGAGTGTCAACCAATCCAGTGATGACACGTGTCCCTTGTGATGACTTGCACTGTAGGAGCGCCACGTGGCACCGGTCTCGAGGATCCGAGTGAATTGACACGGGCCGGGGGCCTGGGAGGCTTGAGCTTGGGAGGCCGGAGCCTAAGAGGCCGGGGCCCAGGGGGCCGGAGCCCATGAGGCCGGAGCCTAGGAGGTCATGGGCTAGGAGCCCA